>NC_140601.1:1150823-1593323 GCF_057381915.1 Diplotaxodon limnothrissa | reverse complement strand
GCGTGACTGGAAAAGAGCAAAAATAAGCTAACTAGATGTGACGTGGCAGAACGGTGGTGCGTTGTTTGAATTGTTTCCTCACATGAAGACGATTCCTGGCAGCCTGTCTGCGTGGGGTTTGCATGGTCCCAGTGTGCCTGTGAAGTACTCTAGCTTGTACACTGGTTAGCGTGGTACTTAAAGGACCTTGAGTGGTCAGTAAGACGAGCCCAGCATTAAATAACTGCCATGCTTTTGGAAATGAATGAGTAACTTGGTGCTGTGTCCACTGTGGTCTCCACTCGATGTGATGTTTCTGATCACTATGTTTCTTTTAATGCTGTTAGCCTGCTTTCATGTTTCAAAGACCTTTCTGATTGGCCAACAAAAATCTCTTTACTGTCAGCAGTTTTAAAATGCGGACACAGAGAGGACACGTGGGAACGACTGAACAATATTAATAGTTACAAACAAAGACGTGGTCCACATTCATCAAGCACGACCTCCACTGCACGTGGCAGCGTGAGGTGAAGACACACCTTAGAATGACTTACTTTACAAGCTGCTCTCCACCTGCAGTTGATCTGTTTCACACTTCTGCTCCTCCTCTTCCCGACAGGAGAACGTTCAAACTCTCACGATGTTCGTCCCACTGTGCCGGCAGTATGTGGTGGCACATGTGTGAGCTCACATGGACTCTTTCTCTCTCTATAAATGGAGCTCAAGTCTCACCCACCCTCCTCCCTGACCTTAACACAGCACACACTTTTGGGCTTGCTCGGTCAGCTCGGCCATGATTTGTGGTTTGATCTGAATGAAGGCAGATAAAGTCTGCTGTCTATCAGCTGATGCATTTTTACACTTTCAGTGAAATTCTTACTCATTAAAAACGATCAGGGCTTCAGATTTGACAGTTTCACTCTGATCTCAGTACAGGGCGTACTGGCAGCTTACTCACTGGACCCACCTTGTGGTGAACTATAACACTGTTGAAATCTGACACCTGTGAGGGAACCACAGAAGTCGTCAACCAAGATTGATGTGAGGCGTTTGCATTCATCACACCTTCATCTTATGTATTCAGTACAGTGCCCACATGTTTCCTGCTCCAAGTCAGGTGGCTTTATTGTCATTGCAGCCATGTGCAGAGGTACAGTACACAGTGAAAGGAGACAACGTTCCTCCAAGACTGTGGTGCTACGACAGAACGATGCAGACTCACAACAGTGCAAAAGACTAAGCATTGTACAAAAAGTAGCTCTGTGTGTGTGTGTGTGTGTGTGTGTGTGTGTGTGTGTGCGTGTGTGTGTGTGTGTGTGTGTGTGTGTGTGTGTGTGTGTGTGTGTGTGTGTGTGTGTGTGTGTGCGCGGGGTTGTTTGAAACACTGTAATGCTGGACACTCTGGTGACAGTGGCAGAGAAAAGGACATTAAAGAAACTGCTGGACATTATGAACAATGCTGGGCATCCTCTGCACACGGCCATAAACAATCAGAAGAGTCTGTTCAGTGACAGGTTGCTTCTCCCCAAGACAAGAACTAACAGACTTAAAAACTCCTTTGTCCCACACGCCATCAGACTGTTTAACTCCTCTCTGGAGGGGAGAGGGAGGGGAAACAGGAGGACAAAGGAGGGGGGAACAACTAAGCTGTAGTGCCTCTTCACCTCACTGTGCAATACCTTGTGCAATACTTTTGTAAATAGTCAACAGTGCAATAGACTCAATACTTGAAATGTGCAATTCACTTGTATTTTTATTTTTATTCCTATTTATTCTATTTATCCCCTTTGTATATTTTATTTATATTGTCTCTGTATTTATATATATGTGTGTGTGTATAACTCTGTAACTTCTGTCGGTGCTGTGCTTTTTTGGAAATCGAATTTCCCAGAGGAACCCACCCGAGGGATTAATAAAGTTCTATCTAAATCTAAATCTAAATCTAATGGTAACATTATGTAATAGATGCTGTACTCCAGGAAACATTCACATAAATATTTGTTTCCTGGAACAATGCTTCCATGTCTGACACCAAACTGGATCTACCAGTGAGTAACAACACTTATTATTGTAAGACATAAACCCTACAATATTACAGAGAATCCCCAACAATCACATGACCCCCTTTCAGCTAGTACTTGGAGAAAGTAGGAAGGAAAAACTCCCTTTTAATAGGAAGAAACCCCTGGGAGAAGCGGGCTCAGGGAGGGGCGGGGCCATCTGCTGTGAATGAGGGGAGGAAGACAGACGAAGACAGGCTGTGGAAGAGAGTCGGAGATTAATAATAACTAATAATTGAATGCAGAGAGATGGATGAACACATTGTTCGTACGATGGTCTTTCGTTCGGTGCATTTCAAGGTCCTGCACCCATCCGTCGGTAAACTGTACCTGGGCTTGTTGCAGTGACCTGAAGTTACTAAACTTCATGAGTGTATGCGCTCACTCCAAGAACCGTATGATTATAAATATGAGCGTGGTGAAAGTTGGGCAGCACATGTTTTGTCCACTCTGTGCGCTCGTACGGGTCTGACCCTTTCACTCCTTTGATTTTTTCCTCGTATCTTTTCTTTGACTTTTCATCAAGTCTGTCTTTGTGCGGTCCGGCATTGTTCTCCTTCGTTTTGTACACTCCTTTTTTGGGGGGCAAAGAAAAAGCAAGAAGGTATTGGAACCGGAGAATGAACGTTTTGCGGTGCAGCAAATGCTTGCGTTTGATGCATTGCTTTGATTGTTTTGCCACGAGTACCCAACATGCAATGTGCGAAAGTCACGTGGTCTGTCAATCTCTATACAAACATGCAATAAAACCATAAAAAACACTGTATGTTATCAAAAGATCAAAAATGATGAAACACAGCAACCCAAGCAAGATGATTAAAAACACTGGTTAAACCTGTCCAGTCCATCCCGTGACACATAGTATGGTCTCTGTTAAAGTGCGTACACTGTTCACTATTATAGTCTGTTCAGAGCGCTACGCTTCCACTACTGTAGATCTGTTTACCTCACACTGCTACATCTGTATATATGTAGCACATCTGTATATTTGTTCATAGTACACCTGTATATCTGCCCATCTGTACAGCAATACAGATCATCTGTATATCTGTGCATATGTATAAACAGAACATCTGTGTATATCTGTATCTTTGCTCTCTGTACAGTAACATAAACATCTGTATACTTGACTTATTTGTACGTAATGTGTTCACAGCTATTCCCACCTTTTATGCTACCCTTATCTGTATATAATCTGCTCCTATTGCACTTACTGCTCTTGCACTTCTGATTAGATGCAAACTGTATTTCGTTACCCTGTGTTTATACATGTGTAAGGACAATAAAGTTGAATCCAAATCATAACACAGTTAAAGGTGAGCCTTCAGTCAGGGTGTTTGTGGCACTTTGTTGAATTAAAAAAACCCTGTTTTATCTCTCTCTAAAGTTACAGCTGAGTTTGCACACAGTGGCTGTGTGTGAATAAGCAATAAGTGATCTGACTGCTGTTTGCATCCAGAGGAGCCCCCTGCTGGTCAGCAGAGACAAAAGGCGAGGCTGAGGAGATGGAAGAAGACAAAGATGAAGGAGTGAGCAGGACGACCCTCGCTGCTATTCGGGCAGGTGACATTGAGGTCACTGTTGGTCCCAGTGGACGTGAACGTCATGAAGCCCAGCTGGTTGGAGGAAATCCGGCTGTTGATCCAGGTCTGGTACTGGGATACTCTGGTGTAGACTCCTGGAAAATTCGGCTCAGCACAACCTTCCCCAAAACTGACGATTCCCGCCTGAATCCAGCGACCGTTCTGCTTGCTCACCGTTGGACCTCCTGAATCCTCCTTTGAGAGCAAAGCTGAGGAGAGGAAACTGTAGAAGGTGAAAATGTGCCAAACACAGGAAACAGCGATCACCTGACAGGAGTCCTTTCCTCCTGTATGTAGCCCTGTATCATGTTGTCAGTGATGTTTCCCACTCCATAGTCACAGTTACACTGTCTGTTTCCTACAACAGGAACCTCCACCTCCATGAGGTTTTGTAGAGAAGGAAGGGACACTGAAGGGGTAAAATAAATATATCAGTTTGTAATAAATGATGTGAGGGATTAAATGCACCTTCAAGCAAAATGATGGCTCCACCAAATGTAAAGTGCAGTCATGTGTGCAAAGATGGAGACATGTGTTTGTCTGCTGGGTTTATAGCTCCCTGCAGAACACAGTCGCCTGGTTAACTTGTGTAGTGTAATGACCTCACTTCACCTCATTGTTTTAGAAGAAGCACAACAGCTGCTGGTTTTAAACGTGCTAAAAAAATAAACGTAACTTCACACAGACATTAGATGGACGTCAACATGTAGTACTGTCTAATACCACTTGGGGGCAGTGTCAGCTACACAGAAAGTATACTTTCTTTCAACCAGGGATCTTTGTGACTCGGTGCAGATTCAGCACTTCCAGACTGGTTAATTCACATAATGATTCTTTCTTGTTTTGAACTCTCGACAGATTTAACCTCATGGAAACATTTTATTGCTCTAAATATTTCTGAGACAGCACACTTGTTTCCTGCATTATAGTCAAATTTCTCTGAAACAGTCAGATGTCTTTATGACCTCCACTCCCTATATCGGCCCAGCCGGTGACCCAGCTGTTAACACCGCTGTAGAAGGTGCTGCTTGAAGCTGCCAGGCAGACGGGAGAAACGTAGTTGGTGAAAGCCACCGGTGAGGAGAGCTGCAGGAGGCAGATGTCGTTGTCATTGGTATCAGAGTTGTAGTTTGGATGGATGATGATCTGTGTCACTGTCTTAGACGCTGACGGCCCAGATTCACAGTCAGGCCACTCAGTTTGGTGCTGAGATCATCATGAGACACAAACAGTACACAGTTATTCTGATTGTTATCAACATGAAACGATATAATGTTCGACTTCCTGTTTACCACATTTTTTAAAGCCTGTTCAAATCAAATCAAATCAAATCACTTTTATTGTCACATCACATGTGCAGGTACATTGGTACAGTACATGTGAGTGAAATTCTTGTGTGCGAGCTTCACAAGCAACAGAGTTGTGCAACATACAATAATGTAAACAAGCAAAATACAAGAATGGCTACATCTGAAACTAATAAATATATGTACAATATATAATAGTATATGCATTTCTGGATGTGTATACTAAATATTTTTCTACGTGTGTGTGTGTGTGTGTGTGTGTACACATATTTTACAAATTAAATAGAGTAAACAATAAAATAAAATATATAAAAATATACAGAGTTGAATATGTGCAAAACAGTGGCATTACTGTACAGTATGGAGTGCATAATGTTAAAGTTCCAGTAGTGAAGCTGAGGTGTCTATCACGTGTTCAGCAGTCTGATGGCTTGGTGGAAGAAGCTGTCTCTCAGTCTGCTGGTACGGGACCGGATGCTGCAGAACCTCCTTCCTGATGGAAGCAGTCTGAACAGTTTATGGCTGGGGTGACTGGAGTCCTTGATGATCCTCCCCGCTTTCCTCAGGCACCGCTTCCTGTAGATGTCTTGGAGGGAGGGAAGCTCTCCTCCAATTATCCGTTCAGAGCACCGCACTACTCGCTGGAGAGCTTTGCGGTTGTAGGCGGTGCTGTTGCCATACCAGGTGGTGATGCATCCAGTGAGGATGCTCTCAATGGCACAGTGATAGAAGGTCCTGAGGATGCGGGGGCTCATGCCGAATCTTTTCAGTCTCCTGAGAAAGAAGAGGCGCTGCTGCGCCTTCTTCACTGTTTTGTTTGTGTGTACTGACCACGTAAGATCCTCAGCCAGATGTACAGTGGGGCAAAAAAGTATTTAGTCAGCCACCGATTGTGCAAGTTCCCCCACTTAAAATGATGACAGTGGTCAGTAATTTGCACCAGAGGTACACTTCAACTGTGAGAGACAGAATGTGAAAAAAAAAAAATCCATGAATCCACATGGTAGGATTTGTAAAGAATTTATTGGTAAATCAGGGTGGAAAATAAGTATTTGGTCAATAACAAAAATACAACTCAATACTTTGTAACATAACCTTTGTTGGCAATAACAGAGGTCAAACGTTTACTATAGGTCTTTACCAGGTTTGCACACACAGTAGCTGGTATTTTGGCCCATTCCTCCATGCAGATCTTCTCGAGAGCAGTGATGTTTTGGGGCTGTCGCCGAGCAACACGGACTTTCAACTCCCGCCACAGATTTTCTATGGGGTTGAGGTCTGGAGACTGGCTAGGCCACTCCAGGACTTTCAAATGCTTCTTACGGAGCCACTCCTTTGTTGCCCGGGCGGTGTGTTTTGGATCATTGTCATGTTGGAAGACCCAGCCTCGTTTCATCTTCAAAGTTCTCACTGATGGAAGGAGGTTTTGGCTCAAAATCTCACGATACATGGCCCCATTCATTCTGTCCTTAACACGGATCAGTCGTCCTGTCCCCTTGGCAGAAAAACAGCCCCATAGCATGATGTTTCCACCCCCATGCTTCACAGTAGGTATGGTGTTCTTGGGGTGCAACTCAGTATTCTTCTTCCTCCAAACACGACGAGTTGAGTTTATACCAAAAAGTTCTACTTTGGTTTCATCTGACCACATGACATTCTCCCAATCCTCTGCTGTATCATCCATGTGCTCTCTGGCAAACTTCAGACGGGCCTGGACATGCACTGGCTTCAGCAGCGGAACACGTCTGGCACTGCGGGATTTGATTCCCTGCCGTTGTAGTGTGTTACTGATGGTGACCTTTGTTACTTTGGTCCCAGCTCTCTGCAGGTCATTCACCAGGTCCCCCCGTGTGGTTCTGGGATCTTTGCTCACCGTTCTCATGATCATTTTGACCCCACGGGATGAGATCTTGCGTGGAGCCCCAGATCGAGGGAGATTATCAGTGGTCTTGTATGTCTTCCATTTTCTGATGATTGCTCCCACAGTTGATTTTTTCACACCAAGCTGCTTGCCTATTGTAGATTCACTCTTCCCAGTCTGGTGCAGGTCTACAATACTTTTCCTGGTGTCCTTCGAAAGCTCTTTGGTCTTGGCCATGGCGGAGTTTGGAGTCTGACTGTTTGAGGCTGTGGACAGGTGTCTTTTATACAGATGATGAGTTCAAACAGGTGCCATTCATACAGGTAACGAGTGGGGGACAGAAAAGCTTCTTACAGAAGACGTTACAGGTCTGTGAGAGCCAGAGATTTTCCTTGTTTGAGGTGACCAAATACTTATTTTCCACCCTGATTTACGAATAAATTCTTTACAAATCCTATCATGTGAATTCATGGATTTTTTTTTCACATTCTGTCTCTCACAGTTGAAGTGTACCTCTGGTGCAAATTACTGACCTCTGTCATCATTTTAAGTGGGGGAACTTGCACAATCGGTGGCTGACTAAATACTTTTTTGCCCCACTGTATGTAAGACTGCGTTCTTCCATTTGCGCAACATCTCTAAACTTAGGAATATCCTGTCTCAGAGTGACGCTGAAAAACTAGTTCATGCATTTATTACTTCCAGGCTGGACGACTGTAATTCATTATTATCAGGATGTCCAAAAAACTCACTGAAAAGCCTTCAGCTAATCCAAAATGCTGCAGCAAGAGTCCTGACAGGGACTAGAAAGAGAGAGCAGATTTCTCCTGTATTGGCTTCCCTTCATTGGCTTCCTGTTAAATCCAGAATTCAAAATCCTGCTCCTCACATACAAGGTCTTAAATAATCAGGCCCCATCTTATCTTAATGACCTTGTAGTACCATATCACCCTATTAGAGCACTTCGCTCTCGCTCTGCAGGCCTACTTGTTGTTCCTAGAGTATTTAAAAGTAGAATGGGAGGCAGAGCCTTCAGTTTTCAGGCCCCTCTTCTGTGGAACCAGCTTCCAGTTTGGATTCAGGAGACAGACACTAAAAAGTAATTCATCAGGCCTTTTACCTCCACTTGATTAAATCCATGGCTGCAACATAAAAATTCTAATTTATTGATTAAGACAGACCTTCTAAGTTGCAAACTTTATTTTTTTGGGTTGTGTTGAAATAATAATGTTGGTAATTACATTAAATTAATTTTATATGTAATTTGAAATTAAATCCCAATGTTAGTGGGTTCAAAATAAAATTCAAGTTGTAATTACTTAAAGAAATTGAATAGATAACTTTTTTCCACTGTAACTTCTGATTTCAAATTCCCTCCCCTACCGACTTAACTAGCCCGGGCAAATTCACACATGTTGGGTTGCATGGTGCAAGCTTTTGTAAAAGACATTTCAAGGTAAGTAACATTTCATTTACAAATAACAGTTCTACCAAAGCAAAGCATTTGTGCTAGTCACCTGTAGTGGATTTGTGTATGATGTGATGCTCATACAGCCCACACAAAAGAGGATTTCACACCACCTCCTCCGACCACAACTCTTCATATTCATGAAGCAGATGTGAGGAAGCAGTTTAGGAGTCTGAATGCTCGGAAAGCTCCCGGCCCAGACGGTGTGTCTCCTGCCACCCTCAGACACTGTGCAAACGAGCTGGCCCCAGTGTTTTCTGGCATCTTCAACTCCTCACTGCAGGCATGTCACGTGCCTGCCTGCTTCAAGTCCTCTACCATAATCCCTGTCCCCAAGAAACCTAGGATCACTGGACTAAATGACTACAGACCCGTGGCTCTGACATCTGTGGTCATGAAGTCATTTGAGCGCCTAGTTCTCTCCCATCTCAAGACCCTCACGGCCCCCCTCCTGGACCCCCTGCAGTTTGCATATAGAGCCAACAGGTCTGTAGACGACGCCATCAACATGGCCCTACACTTCATCCTGCAGCATCTGGACTCCCCAGGAACCTACGCCAGGATCCTGTTTGTGGACTTCAGCTCTGCCTTCAACACCATCCTTCCAGACCATCTCCGAGACAAGCTTTCCCAGATGAATGTGCCTGACCCCATCTGCCGGTGGATCACTGACTTCCTGACGGACAGGAAGCAGCACGTGAGGCTGGGAAAGAATGTCTCGGACTCCCGGACCATCAGCACCGGCTCCCCTCAGGGCTGTGTTCTTTCTCCTCTGCTCTTCTCCCTGTACACCAACTGCTGCACCTCCACCCACCAGTCTGTCAAGCTAATCAAGTTCGCAAGTTCGCAGATGACACCACCGTCATTGGGCTCATCTCGGACGGGGACGAGTCTGCCTACAGGAGGGAGGTTGAACGTCTGGTGTCTTGGTGCAGCCACAACAACCTGGTGCTGAATGCCCAGAAGACAGTGGAGATTATTGTGGACTTCAGGAAGCACACAGCCCCACTCCCCCCCATCATCCTGACTGACACCCCCATCACCTCTGTGGACTCATTCCGCTTCCTGGGTACCACCATCACCCAGGACCTGAAGTGGGAGCCCACCATCACCTCCGTCATCAAGAAAGCCCAGCAGAGGATGTACTTCCTGAGGCAGCTGAAGAAATTCAACCTGCCAACACGGACGATGATGCAATTCTACACTGCAATCATCGAGTCCATCCTCACCTCCTCCATCACCGTGTGGTACGCTGGAGCCACTATCAGGGACAAACAGAGACTGCAGCGTGTTGTGCGCTCTGCTGAGAAGGTGATTGGCTGCAGACTCCCATCTCTGCAGGACCTGTACACCTCCAGGACACTGCGGCGTGCAGCCCGGATCTCAGCTGACCCTTCTCACCCTGGACACAGTCTGTTTGACCTGCTCCCCTCAGGCAGGAGGCTCCGGTCCATTCGCACCAGAACCTCTCGCCACAAGAACAGTTTCTTCCCCTCTGCTGTCGGACACACGAACAATAACCATATGACTGTTCCCACCACTAACACATGACCCTACGCTGTGTTCACTGCATCATTTCATGTTTGGCACTGATCACCACCTGCACTCATGTATATATCTTTCTACGTAGCACTCATAATTCTTATTCTCATGTATATATCTCATGTATATCTCATGCACATATCTTTCTTTCTACATAGCACTTTAATTCTTATTGTCTGCACTGAAGCACCGCAGCAATTTCCTAATGTTGTAAACCTCAACATCTGGCAATAAACCCATTCTGATTCTGATTCTGATTCTGATTCTGAAATACTTTGCACTACCACATGTAGCTAATGCTAGCCATTCTAAACTTTAGCACAGCAGAGGATAAGACTTATAAAGTTTCATTTGACAAAAGTCTTCAGCTAGAGAGTGCAACTGTGGCTAGGAAAAGCGTGGTTAAAGTTTTGCTACACAGTGCAATCTAATTTCGATTTTAGGCTGATTTTGTTTTTCTTTTTACCAAAATTAGAAGCCTTAAACTGTGAATAGTTTTGTCAGAGGGATAACCTAGAGGCTTCTTTTTTCCATCTGGCTCACCTATTTTATGTCTTTATAAAACTTGCATGACCTATATGTAATATTACATTGTAAATGATTTTGGTTAGTATTGTGATACAGCTTAAAGTAAGTATTGTTCTTGATCTTAAGAGCTGCAGCTACAGTTGTGGTCAAAAGTTTACATACACTTGTAAAGAATAGAATATAATGGCTCTACCGAGTGTCCCGTTATTTCTAAAACTCTGATTTTTTTTCTCTGATAGAGTGATTGGAACAGATACTTCTTTGTCACAAAAAACGTTCATGAAGTTTGGTTCTTTAATGACTTTATTATGAGTTAACAGAAAAAAGTGATCACATTTGCTGGGTCAAAATTATACATACAGCAACATGAATTAGCAATTTTGGTGACTTAGAAAGTTGTCAGTGAACTGAGCTTCATAGCATGGCCTCTTAACTTCTTGTGAGTGATTATGAGTGACTACAGCTGGTGACTTCTCTTAGGCCAGTTAAATAGGGCTCATTGGATAGAAACGCCCACAAACGCTACAATGGGAAAGTCAAAGGAGCTCAGCATGGATCTGAAAAAGCGAATTATTAACTTGAACAAGTCAGGAAAGTCACTTGGGGCCATTTCAAAGCAGCTGCATGTCCCAAGAGCAACAGTGTAAACAATTGTTTGTAAGTATAAAGTGCATGACACTGTTTCGTCACTGCCAAGATCAGGAAGAGAATGCAAGCTATCACCTGCTGCTGAGAAAAAATTGGTCAGGAGGGTGAAGAGTCAACCAAGAATCACCAAAAAGCAGATCTGCCAAGAATTTGAAGCTGCTAAAACACAGGTGTCATTGTCTACAGTCAAACGTGTTTTGCATCTCAATGGACTGAGAGGCTGCCGTGCAAGAAGGAAGCCCTTGCTCCAAAAGCGGCACCTTAAGGCTCGACTGAAGTTTGCTGCTGATCACATGGACAAAGATAAGACCTTCTGGAGGAAAGTTCTGTGGTCAGACGAAACAAAAATTGAGCTTTTTGGCCACAATGTCCAGCGATATGTTTGGAGGAGAAAAGGTGAGGCCTTCAACCCCAAGAACACCATGCCTACAATCAAGCATGGTGGTGGGAGTATTATGCTGTGGGGCTGTTTTGCTGCCAATGGAACTGGTGCTTTACAGAGAGTAAATGGGACAATGAAGAAGGAGGATTACCTTCACATTCTTCAACATAAACTAAAATCATCAGCACGAAGGTTGGGTCTTGGGCACAGTTGGGTGTTCCAACAGGACAATGACCCCAAACAGACATCAAAAGTGGTAAAGGAATGGCTAAGTCAGGCTAGAATAAAGGTTTTAGAATGGCCTTCCAAAAGTCCTGACTTAAACCCCATTGAAAACATGTGGACAATGCTGAAGAAACAAGTCCATGTCAGAAAGCTATCAAATTTAACTGAACTGCACCAATTCTGTCAAGAGGAGTGGTCAAAGATTCAACCAGAAGCTTGCCAGAAGCTTGTAGATGGCTACCAAAAGCGCCTAATTGAAGTGAAAATGGCTAAAGGACATGTAACCAAATATTAGCACTGCTGTATGTATATTTTTGACCCAGCAGATGTGATCACTTTTTTCTGTTAACCCATAATAAAGTCATTAAAGAACCAAACTTCATGAATGTTTTTTGTGACAAAGAAGTATCTGTTCCAATCACTCTATCAGAGAAAAATCAGAGTTTTAGAAATAACGGGACACTCGGTAGAGCCATTATATTATATTCTTTACAAGTGTATGTAAACCTTTGACCACAACTGTATCTTTGTTTTGTTTTTAAAAAAAAATCAGATTGTGTGAAATATTGTTAATGTCATTCCAATAGCATTATTCTGACATAGGCTATGTGAATCTACTTAACATCAAGACTTTATGTAAGCAGTTAGTATAGTGTGATAATCGAGGGTCATTAGTGCTTTGTTAAGTTGGGACACATTTTTTACAAAATGGGCTGGGAGTGAACAATGTGTAAATTCGAAACCTCTGCAAAAACAGGGTTGCTAAAACATTAGAGATTACACCACGGTTATGGTGGGGAAGTCTCCCTTGTCTTCACCAAGATTGTTTTTGTTCCCTCAAAATTTGGGGTAGCCTTAGATCACTTCTATCCTCTTTAAATAATGTATTAGAGCATTCATTAATGCAGTATAGCTAATAGTCTGCAAGGCTTAATTCTTGTGTTTGTGTGGTCGACAGATAAAGGAGGCGTTCAAGAGAATAACCACTGTAAGCCTTGAATGGCTACACTTGACCATTGCACCCCAAAACTGATGGATGTCATTTTATCAAGGGGAGGAGCTAAAGGAGTGAGAATCAGGCAGATCAAGGACATGCTTCTTGAGGTAGGACAACTCTTTAGACTTTGGGTATCTTTGAAATGCACTTTGTTGGCAGTCACCCATGTAGTTTATACGCATACTTTATTTTTTCTTAAATAGCACAATACAATCGAAACACACAGAGAAGTAGCCATCTGCTGCCTTATCACTTTCCTTGGAGAGAAGGACGAGGGCCTGTTCATGGAGTTTGGTGTAAGTAATCCAGCATTGTGTGTGTGTGTGTGTGTGTGTGTGTGTGTGTGTGTGTGTTTTCCATTGATCATCTGAATTCATTAAGATTCAGTAAGTATAAAAGTCTAATCTATAATTCACTAACCTATTTTTTTTAAAAATTTGCTTTACAAGGACACCGAAGAACTTAAGGCAGGTGATGAAAACTGCCATCATCAGTGACCGGTACACCCCTGGATCTAACCATAAGACTGCAACCATTGTGGTGGAGGAAACAAAAATCATGGAGGGCCAGAATTTCCCAAGGTGCTGTGTTTTGCTCATGGGCATAATATATGCTCTCAATCTGAGCTAATGCAAGGATCTGAAATATACTTTTGAAGTTGTTCAGAAGCTGTTCCTTGACCTTGATGGAACCATCATTATGTTAAAGATGTTGACTCTGTTTCAAAGATTGTTAACTGTTTTGAATCCTGTATGTGTAACATTGATCTTAAAGGTGTTTGCTGCATTGTGTAATAGAAAGATGCAAGATCTTGTAAAGTTTGGTAGGCATTGAAAGTTAACATTTACTGAACACTTGCATGGAAGTATTACTGCAACAAAATGTTTTCTAAGTAGATTTTTTACCAATTGAACACATTTGTTTCTGTGGTGTTAAATACATAAAGGCATATTCTATAACTTGGCTGTGATGGTATAAATCTAAATTTCTGGTTTATTTTCACTTTTTAAGTACAAAGTGTTGAAATGCCTACTGTTAAAAAATAAAAAAGTTATTTGATAAAAAAAATGTTGAATGAATTCCTTTCTTAAAAGCTATTACAATAAAAAAAATGAGAGAAAGCTAAAATGATGATAATAATGATGAAAATCAGCAACTTAATATTTTAAATAATGAACTTTAAAAAATTGTTTTTGTAATTGCTGTAATTAATTACATAACATTTAAAAATCATTTCAAATAATGTGGAAAAAGTAATTGGAGGAACATAATTTTTATGAGTAAACAACTTAAAAATATGTTTTTAAGCTACCAAATATTACCTAAATGGTAATTAAAATCACCTTTGATTATGGAGGATAATTTAATTCCCGTAACTCAATATAGTTTGTTGGTTCAATCTAATTTCAACACAAGTTATCATAACTCAAAAAGAGTAATGGAAACTGTTGCGTTAATTTTTTTTGTTGAGCTTAAACAATAGTTTTTAGAGTGATATCTCTACTTTCAAGATTAGGCTTCAAACTTTCCTTTTTGCTAAAGCATATAGTTAGGGCTGGACCAGGTGACCCTGAATCCTCCCTTAGTTATGCTGCAATAGACGTAGGCTGCCGGGGGATTCCCATGATGCATTGAGTTTTTCCTTTCCAGTCACCTTTCTCACTCACTATGTATTAACAGACCTCTCTGCATTGAATCATATCTGTTATTAACCTCTGTCTCTCTTCCACAGCATGTCTTTATCCTGTCTTCCTTCTCTCACCCCAAACAGTCGCAGCAGATGGCCCCGCCCCTCCCTGAGCCTGGTTCTGCCGGAGGTTTCTTCCTGTTAAAAAGGAGTTTTTCCTTCCCACTGTCGCCAAAGTGCTTGCTCATAGGGGGTCATATGATTGTTGGGTTTTTCTCTGTATCTATGAAGCGCCTTGAGGCGACTTTTGTTGTGATTTGGCGCTATATAAATAAAATTGAATTGAATTATGAAACTATGTGGTTATGGCGTGCCATGAATGACCTGCCTGCATCTTACACCCTGCTGAACTCTAGATTCTGTCAGTGTGCTTAAAGCTTCTTCATGTGCTGCTATCAGTGCTTCTGTGTGTTTTTAGTCCAGCTCTATCTAAACGTGCACACACACAAACACACACACAAACACTTTACCCTAACATTTTAGTGATGGTCAAGCAGAAGGCTGACAGTAATTTGAGATGCAATGACCTGAAAGACACTGTGAGCTTTTTCTAATCCAACCTTTATTTCAGGTGTGTTCCCTTCACTTCTTCTCCGTGGAGGACGGGGGCAGCAGAGGAAACAGCAATAATAACAAAGTACAGAGTAAATGCAGTTGATGCAATGTCGTTGTTTTAAAGAGATGGGGTGGCATCTGCAGAAAAGCTGCTCATTACAGTCTCACTCTTTATTTTAAACCAGTTTTTAGTCTATTGTGAGAAAAACTATAAATTGAAATGAGAAAAAAAAGATTCTGTGCCAAACAACAAAACCTCCAACAGCTTCACACTTCTGAGAAAATCAGTTATACCATGAATAACACAAATACAAAACCCCTTAAATCAGCTCTTAGTGCGAATCTTAATGATTTATTTCTCTACAAAATGACTTGATGTCAGAACATTAGGGCTACTTTCTAACTCTTCCTGTCCGTTCAGTAATGATATTCCTCCTAATGAAGGCTGCATGTGTTACATAATGACAGCTAAGTTCAAGACTTCATGGCATCGCTGGACAAAAAGGCAGACCCTCGTTCAAATCTGTGTTTACATCAAACTGAAACGCTCCGTGTGATGTTCACCAACACAGACACGGCTTCTGTGGAGGAGAGAGGACCGACCTGAAAGAAACACATGACGTGCTGACTTTGAATCCCTGACATCCAGAACCAAATCAATCACACACAAAGCAGGGAAAGCGCGTCAGGTAGAGGCCGACTGGCAGCACAGCCGTACTGAACACCAGTATTTGTTAACTGAAGAACTTATTCTGCCCTCAGCCTGTCTGAGAAGAGCCAACAAACGCCACGTCAACTTCAAGACAGTCAGCAGTGTCAGCATCGATACACAGAAAAGACAACAGAGGACAGTCGGCCATCAGAATCAAGGTCGTATATGCTAGAAGGGTTAGCCTCTGATAAATATGTGCATCCTCATCAGGGTTGTCCCACTTTCACTCCCGGCTGCAGGGAGACGGCACGCTTCTGCAGGATCAACTTTAAAACTCAAAGCCAGAAGTGTGTGACGTGCACTCACATGCATTTGAAACGCTAGCCGTCCTCACGGCTCGGATTAGTTTCCCGTGAGGACGTCCAAACAACAGTGCAGACTATGAAAGCAGCCGGCTGGCGGACTCTGCTGTTCCAGAGGCAGGCGGCCTTATCGTGGAGCACACATTATTACTACGTGAACAACAGTGTGGATGGAGAGCCTGCGTGTGATTCTAATCCACTCGTTTCCTCATAAAAGTGCTGTGTGAAGCACGGTAGCATCCACACAGCAGGGAGCCGGGAATGTCAGGAGAAATATGGAAAACACCAACACACACTGTAAGCTACACACATGCACCAAACCTCAAACACTAACATTTCTCTCTATTTCAAATTACATGAAAGAATAAATCAGATCCAAGTTCACACAAACCAACAGCACTGTTTGGAAGATTGTAAAGAAACCGGCGGTGAGCTGTGACGTGTCTGTGGGTGTGACGTGGCGACACAGCAGGAACGTGGGAGGAAGTGTGAACTCAAAGCAGACACACAGCACCTTTATCGGTGAGGCTGTCACACACACTCTTTCTCTGATTGTCTCAGGGTTACATGTTTCCTTCGTCGCATCCATCACCTTTGCTCGTGCCTCGTTTCCCCACGCCCCACCCTTACACCTTCCACACCCCTTTCCCCTTCTTTCACCGTGTTTGTGCGTCCCCGGCAGCCCACCCACATCCCTGTCACTCCCAGAAGATGTTGGTGATGTCAGAGTCCAGACTGAAGATCCAGATCACCAGCGGTGCAGAGATCAGTACGAAGGACCAGGACACGCCCTCAAGCGACTGATGGAGCCTCATCACCGCAGCACCAACCGACCCCACGTTGGCCCTCGCCCTCTGCTGCTCCTCTTCCTCTTCTAAAGTCTTTGGGAGACGTGGATTTCAACAGAGAAGTGTTAGAAAAGAAAAGTGTTATGGTGAGACAACCTGCTGACGTCACTTGTTCTGACCTGGATGTGGCTTCCTGGCTCGATGTAGTTGCGGGCCAGTAACTTGAGGGCCTCATCCATCAAGATGACAGGAAGGGACAGCTTCAAAACCACCACCCACTGCGTCCAGGACAGTGGGCGTATCTGAAATATCACCTGGAGACAGAAGCATCGGCGGTTCAGCTCTGCGGTCATAGAAAAGGACTGAACGTCCAGGACTGTCTCTGGTGCTTACCGGCAGGGGGTCCACATATAAAATGAGGAAGTGCAGGGCCATGGACAGGCAGATGGCCCCCACCAACCAGGGGTTGGACCACGGGGGCATCTTTAGCAGGGACTGGTTCTCGGACAGACTGGACAGCCCAAAAAAAGCGAATTACTTTCCTCTGCCATCGTCACCTCTCACCTGACTGTCTTTTCTTACCTGTTCAAGGCGTTGCACATCTCTATGGTGACCAGCACAGACAGAGCCATAGTCATAGGATAAGGAGACTCAAAGACCGAACACTGCACTCCAGCAAACTCAGCGTGGCCTTCGCTGCACTGCAGATAGTGGGACTGTAGTGGGAAAAAGCCAAAACAGCATTACTACACCCTGCAGGGGGCGTACGGCTCACGAGGTGGAGCAGGCGCTCTGCATAGTGACGCTGATGGTTGGACCCCTCCAGTCTGTGTGCCAAATGGGCCAGATGCTGAACCCCAGGTTACTCTCTGCTTCACTGGTGTGTGAACGCACAGAAACGAGGCAGTCAGAGTGCTTCATGAGGACATTTACGCTGTATCACAGTTTGTCTGATGTGCGTAGAGCTCATGTGGTAACCTTTGACCTTTGAAGCATCAACAAACAGACTGCCAGTTCAGTTTTATTCATACAGCAACAACAACAGCAGGTTGATCCTGTTCATCTGGACGTAGCGTTTCATCATCACCAGGTGACGTCTTCAGTCTCAGCTGACTGCAGGTCTCAACCTTATAAGCAGTACATCTGCATAATGACTGAAACCAGCCCTGAAGGAACAATGGGCTGGGAGCTCAGCTCCTTCATCACAATTATGCAAATTCTCATGAGCATTGATGAACAAGCACAAACCTGCAGTCAGCTGAGACTGAAGACGTCACCTGATGATGACGAAACGCTACGTCCAGATGAACAGGATCAACCTTTGGAGAGTGAGTTACCTGGATGACTGAGCGTGCATCGAGACAACAACATGATACTGTAAGGCAGACGAACAAATAATAATGATGGATTGCATTTATACAGCGCTTCACAATGCCACTATTCATTCGCTCTCACATTCACACACTGGTGGAGGCAGCTACATGTAGCCACAGCTGCCCTGGGGCAGACTGACAGAAGCCAGGCTGTCATATCGCGCCATCGGCCCCTCTGACCACCACCAGTAGGCGGTAAGTGAAGTGTCTTGCCCAAGGACACAACGACCGAGACTGTCTGAGCCGGGGCTCGAACCAGCAACCTTCCGGTTACAAGACGAACTGCCCACTCTTGAGCCACGATCGCCCCACAAAAAACTGTCTCTTCAGGTTTGCAGTTGTGCTCATGTTAGAAATAAGGTGCTCTTCAATATTTGGGAAGATGTAAGATGCTTACCAGCTGATAGAAGGTCAGTTTGGGTCCATCGTGGGCTGCCATGAACCACCAGGCAGCAGCTCCCACTGTGGCAGCTCCTACATAACCTGTGGACAAACACAAGTCACTGCGGTGCACTTTCAAAGCAGTTAAACACGCAGAATACAGAAATCCTGTGCTGTGCATGTAATTTAGCTTAATCCTGGTTCAAACATGAAAGGGACGATGCTCCCAACATGGCAGGAGGTGAGCCACTCACATCCGATGATGAGGTAGCGGCAGAACAACCAGCTGGAGATGAGCGGCTCCTTCGGGGAGCGAGGAGGACGAGACATGATGTCCAGGTCCGGAGGGTTGAAGCCCAGAGCGGTTGCTGGGAATCCATCAGTGACCAGGTTGACCCACAGCAACTGGACGGGGATCAGCGCTTCAGGCATGCCCAGTGCTGCTGTTAGGAAAATACTGCGGACAGACGGAGAGCAGGGATCAGAGAGGAGGCGTCTGGTTTACCACAAACACAGGTGGTAACGCCGCTTCTTCCTACTCACCAGACCACCTCTCCTATGTTGGAGGATATCAGGTATCGGATGAACTGCTTCATGTTGTTGTAGATGGCTCTGCCCTCCTCCACGGCAGCTACGATAGTGGAGAAGTTATCGTCAGCTAGGATCATCTCGGAGGCAGACTTGGCCACCGCTGTGCCGCTGCCCATGGCGATGCCGATCTCTGCCTTCTTCAGCGCCGGCGCGTCGTTCACCCCGTCACCTGTCTAAACCGTCCAGAACCATTAGGTGACAGCAGCAGACAGCCTGAGCAGGCGATGAGCACACGCTCGCTCTCTCACCATGGCCGTTATGTCGTTCAGGCTCTGCAGGTACTCCACTATCCGACTCTTGTGGGCCGGTTCCACCCGGGCGAAGCAACGGGCCGTCTGACAGGCCTGACGCTGCAGGTGTGGGGGCAGCTCGTCAAACTCCCGCCCCGTTAGGCCCCCGATGACCCCCGCGCCCTCCTGCTCTTCCTCCTGCTCTGTGATGATGCCCACTCGCCTGCAGATGGACAGCGCTGTTCCTTTGTTGTCTCCTGCAGAAGAAGAAGAGCGGCGAGTCGTCAGAGTCAAGTTCCGTTTAGCTCGTTCTTGTGTTGGTTTCCTACACACAGACTTTACTTGGGTGGGGATTATTAACAGGAAGTCGCCTGAGTCACTTCAGGCGCTCTGGCTGGGATTTATTTATTAGTCGGTCCAGTGTAGCGCAGATCACAGCTTACCTCGGCCGTCAAAGGCCAGTTTGAAGCATCTACGTCTAATTACACCAGAGGAGGCTGTAAACTTTCAGGAGCCTCAGACGTGTATCACAGCATCGTTACCAGGCCTGGGACACCAGCACACCCTTCTGGGGAAATCAAATCAAATCTCACTCAGTCCATGAGACGTTACTTCTTCTCCAGCAGTTTCCTCACCTGCCACGAAAGCCTTGTTTCAGATTAATGAATGCATGTCGTCCTGGGACCATGCAATGAATGTGCGTACCAGCAGTGGCACTGGTTAGATAAATGCTACTTATGTGTTCTCACTGGCTGAGATGGCTGTTTAGTCAAACCCAGGTTTGTTTCTGGCATAGATCACGCCGTCAGCTGTTCACCCGTCGTCTCCTCGTCTCAGCACCAGCGACACAGGTTGGAACAGTGAGTGTCTAAAGAAACTCAGGATGCTCAATTGTTGTCAGCAGCATCATGGAGATGCTCCTGACATCCTTCAACTTGCAACAAAAGCAGCTGACTGAACACGACAGGCAGAGGAGGTAGGACTGTCAGTCAGACCTCTTTGACATGGATGGAGTCAGGACCCCATCAGGCCATCGGGCTTTGTGAAGAATGCTGAAGCGCAGCTCACAGATCAGGCACAGTAACAATAAACTATCTGTTTGCACAGTTTTGCCGTGCGCTCTGAGCACACGAGTGGTCAGATCGGTTTATTTGCAATCAACAAATCTGAAAAATAAAGCCTCTAATGTGTCCTTCTAACTGTAACAGCTGAGCTGAGGCTGGCACGCTGTGGTCACTGTGTCAGGCCTGCCAATAATGCTGTGCTGCCCAAAGACACGGAGTGGGCGGAGTCAGGGTCACGTGACAAACAGCTGATAGAAACTGTGGTTGCTTTCAACATCAAACCGCCATAGGCTCAGTGACTCCATTTAAGGCCACGGCCGTATCAGGTCCACCTGATGTGCGTCCTCAACAGTCGACATTTCCACTGATCCACGGTAACAGTGCTGCCTGTATTTACACATAGGAGAGAAGAAGAGCTGCTATCTGGAGGTGCGAGTGAGTACCTGTGATCATGATGACTCGTATTCCAGCCTGCCGACACATTCGCACCGCGTTAAGCACTTCTTTTCTCGGGGGATCCAACATCCCCACACAGCCCACAAAAGTCAGGTCCGACTGGGAAGAACAGACGACAGAAACCTTTACGTGTCTACAGCGTGATACTCCCTTTCATCGCTCAGTCGACCTGACCACGCGTGTGACCTAACAAGGCCCAGCTCTCACCTCGTAGTTAGCAAAGGCCGCTGAGTTCTCCAGGTTGAGGCGGTGGATGTCAGGAGGCGCGTCCCTCGTCGCCATGGCGAGACATCGCAGCGTGTCTCGGCCCGTCGCCCACTCCCGTACGACGGACAGGAGCTGCTCTCGAACCACCGGGCTCAGAGGCACGCGAGCAGAGCCGCTGACTCTGACGTAGCTGCAGCGTTCCAGGACGCTCTCCGGAGCTCCCTGAGCAGAAGGATCAGAGCGCTCAGTGTCGGCTGTTCCTCCATAAAAGTGGAGAACCAGCGTGTGCACCGACCTTAACAAACATCTTGGCTCCTGCAGCAGATCTGGTGAGTTTGTTGGATGAACAGAACACAGACATGGACTTCCTGTCTCTGGAAAACTCTAAAGTCAGCTCTTTCTTCATAAGCTGCTTAATCACCTGAAAACAAACACGAGCACATGTTTAGTAAGACTCCGCCTCACCGTCATCAGCACAGCGATGCTGCTCTTTTCTTTCAGGTCTCTACAGGTTTTTCTTTGCTGTTTGTGGCGTTCTTCAGCAGACCACCTTCACATTACACGATTCCCAGTTTGCTTACTGGGTAATGATGTGTAAGACAGAAGCAGAGCACGGAAACAGACCCCAGTCCTGCTTAAAGCTGGGGCAGACTTTCTGTTTCCACGTCAGCCTTCAGCCGTGCACTTACAGAGCAGCAGGCGGTGGCTCGCTCAGCAGGGCTCAGGCCTCTCAGGTCAGTCTCAAACGCGTTCATTTTCTCCACCAGACAGCAGAGGGCAGTCTCTGTCGCCTCCCCGACCTTCTCATACGCTCCCTTGGCCTGGATTACACACACAGAGACAGGACGCTGTTTCTGCCTTGTTTACCGGCCAGTTTAGAGCAGCACGTGTGAAACAAGTCTCGTTCCAGTCCCACTCGGGCCAGAACCATGTACGGTCATCCGTGACGGTCTGTTTGCATTTCTTACCTCATTGTAGTCGAGCGATGAGTCATTACACAGCGCACAGATGGTGGCCATCTCCACCAGGCCTTCATACCGACTGCACTTCACCGCTGAACCATCCTTGTAACTGAACGACGAGGAACACAGACAGGAATGTTTTTAAACCACAGCGAAAAGAAGAGATTTCAAAGTGTGAGCTTGAACACTGAATCGTCACAGTTAAGTAGTAAAGGCTAAAGACACTCACACGTCCCCTTCAGGGGCATACGTAGATCCAGTCACTGTGAACTCGCTCAGGCTGCAGCGCTCCCCTGACACACTGTCTACTACAAACATCTACACACATGCAGGCACACACAGACACACATTACAGGAGCTCATTAGTCCAGGTTAGAACATGTTATTTGACCTCATCTGTGACGAATGCTCCACGTTTTTCTCCTGCTGCTAAAATCTGTCGAGGCCTTGCTGTGCTACAGCAGCACTGATCTGATGGACATAACGGATTATATCATCAGAGTGAAAGCATTAAAAAGCAGAGGTCAGTAACAGACACCTGCTGGGTCTCACGTCAGTCACTCAACTGGACTGCTCGACCTTTGTCGTGGTCCCTCACATATCACACGCATGAGACTGGAGTGCAAACTAGACTCCAACTAACCCAACATGGAAACAACCGGAGAAGTCTGCAGGACCGAGGCCAGCAGCTTGCATCCAGGAGCAACATGAAGACGGTGTTTAGAGACAAAGCAGTCTGAGACACATCGAGTGTTAGTGCAAAATTACGAGCTGTTAATTTGTAAAAAGTAAGAACGTGCACGCTACAGCAGGCAGAGGCGTACAGCAGTTTAGGTACTGGGTCCCTCTCACGTCTTACCCTGCAGACTGACATCTGGTTGGTGGTTAGTGTTCCTGTTTTGTCCGAGCAGATCACAGAGGTGCAACCCAGCGTCTCCACTGACGGTAAGCTGCGGACTATGGCATTCTTCCGAGCCATTCTCCTGGTTCCCAGGGCGAGGCAGGTGGTAATGACTGCTGGAAGGCCTGGAAGGGAACAAGCAGAGGAAGGAACTCTGTTCACCTTCGTATCCTAGCGAGACGTTTACAGTTTCCTGTCTGAGACCACTGAGCTGGTGCTGCGTGCCTTGCTTAAACAGAGATGGCTGGTCAGTCTGTCAGCACAGATCTGGCCATCCAAGCAATTTAACACCCCCAAAATGAGATCTGAGAGAGATCAGCGTGTGACAATTAACTGCGATGTAACAGGCCTGACCTTCTGGTATGGCAGCCACAGCCAGGGCCACAGCAATCTTGAAATAATACACAGCCCCTCTCAGCCAGCTGCCTCCATGGACCGGGTCATTAAAGTGTCCCACGTTGATGGCCCACACAGCCACGCAGATCACACTGATGACCTGCAGGGTGCACCAAAACAGAGTTACTTGGACTCCTGTTGTTAATAAAGACTAAACATCACAGGCGGACGGCTCGATCCTCGCCTTGGACAGCTGCTCTCCAAACTGGTCCAGTTTTTGTTGCAGTGGGGTCCTCTCGGGGTCAGTGGAGGCCATCTCATCGCGGATTTTCCCAATCTCTGTCTGCACCCCTGTTGCCACTACGACTCCGATGGCTCGGCCAGCTGCAATATTGGTACCCTGAGCAAAAGTTCAGGCTGTCAGTACACAGAGCAGCAGAGCTCACACTCATGCTGCTGAATAAAACATCAGTGGCTGCTGTTCTTTGACCACAGAGACTGCCTGGTGACTCAGCAGCCTTTGAGGCGCACACACACACACACACACACACACACACACACACACACACACACACACTCATAGATTCGTCCTTCACCTGAGCCCAACACACACTACTAAGTGTGTGCATACTGCAGGTTTTAGATTCAAAGCACTGTCTCATGCCATTTTATCTTCTTAGTACAGAAATAAATAAACCAGTAAAATGAAGAAACAGGTGGATGTTAGACGTTTCTCTGCAAACAGTCAGTTCTTTCATTTTATCCCTCCAGTTTGGCTGTGGGTGTTAAGAAAGCCTCCCGCTTTGTGACGTATTGAACGTGGTGAGCAGGCATGGTTACGCCTGGCACACTTGGGCCTGGATGAAGTCGTTTCAGACTGCTATGATTGCTAGCATCACCACGTATGCAAGTCTTGGAGCGATGTAGTGCCCCGACACCATAAAACTGAAGCAACTACCAATAGGATCATGCTGGCTGACATGTACGAGGGTAGTAAACTAATTAGGTTACCAACACCAGCAACTCTTATCTAAAAGCAAAGTCCACGGAGTAAATCACTTCATATGAATGCTTCCTCAATGACAGCTGCCTCCATAAAATTAATGAGTTAACTAACAAATCTATGAGCCTCATTTTACACCACGTTGGTCCAAACTGGAGGGACTAGTTTTAGCGGCGGATTAATCCACGTTTGGCACTGAAGTGGGTATTTGTGGTAGTGTTGCTGTCAGAACAGTATGTGGATGGAGACAAAGGAATATGTTGTAAATGGTAAAATGGTAAATGGCCTGTATTTATATAGCGCTTTTACTAGTCCCTAAGGACCCCAAAGCGCTTTACACATCCAGTCATCCACCCATTCACGCACTGGTGATGGCAGCTACATTGTAGCCACAGCCACCCTGGGGCGCACCGACAGAGGCGAGGCTGCCGGACACTGGCGCCACCGGGCCCTCTGACCACCACCAGTAGGCGACGGGTGAAGTGTCTTGCCCAAGGACACAACGACCGAGACTGTCTGAGCCGGGGCTCGAACCGGCAACCTTCCGATTACAAGGCGAACTCCCAACTCTTGAGCCACGATCGCCCATGTTGGGATAATGTTGTAGTTCAACAACATTATCCCTTGAATGATGGTTCCACAGTCGGTGGTCAGGGCCGCTGCACATCCTCTGTGTTGATTATATCTGAATTATACAGCATGTCAAAGCGAATCAAAAACCAAGAGGACAAATGTGGGTGTGGCCTATGAGAGCCTCACAGAGAACAGCATGTTCTTCTTGTCCTGGTTGACAGCTCTGGGATCGGGTACAGGGTCGTTGTGTTTGAGCACTGAGACAGACTCCCCGGTCAGAATGGACTGGTCCACCCTGAGTGTGGTGGAACGGATGGATGTCAGCCTGATGTCAGCCGGCACCTTATCTCCAACTAGAGATGAAACAAAGGAACAGAGTACAGAGAACATGCGGTTATTCAGCGTGCTGAATCGTCTAATGTTAGTCATTATGTTTGGAGATGAGTTGACAGCAGCGTCACACAGTTCAGTAAGAAGAACAAAAGTAGCCACACAAATCCCAGAGCACAGCTGGGTCCTTTCCAGTAAACTCAGTTCCCATGCTCTGGGAGGCTAATACGTTTACTACAGTCAAAGAGACACTAGATCACCCAGTGCACGCACACGCACGCACGCACGCACACACACACACACACACACACACGCACACACACACACACACACACAACCCTGTTTCTTCTCTCTGAGCAGCCTGAAATATCAGTGAGTATCTGGAGGATTCAACAGTTTTCTTACTGGGTCAAACTACAGTTCTCTGTGTGTGTGCGTGTGTGTGTGTGTGCGTGTGCGTGTGTGTGTGCGTGTGTGCAACCCAGTATCATGGCTAAACCTGTAGCAGGCACGGCGGTCCTCTGTGTCCACGTTGCTTTGCCTCTGCACAGGCTGCAGCGGGGCAGAGGATACAGTTACAGTTTTTTACAGCCGCTAGGACACATTTCTCAATACTTAGGTCACGTTTGCAAAACTCCTCACACAGTGAGCACAACAGAAGTCTATGTGGGCTAAACTGAGGACCAGTTATCATTGTTTTGGCACAAAATGCATTCAATGACTATATCTCTCAAATTTCATGAATTATCTTCTCACTCAGACACAACAACTGCCAAAAACCTTTGTACGTACAGGACATTTTGCATGTGCTTACATACTGTTGTCAAAACTGTTAAACTTATGGCCAAAACAATAACACAATGCAAAACTTACAGTTTTTTACAGACGCTAGGACACATGTCTCAATACTTAGGTCACTTTTGCAAAACTCTTCACACAATCCTCCTAACTGACCGTCAGCTTGGCAAAGCAGTTCATTTCACATTCAAAATGCACTACAACTACCAAAACACTTCATTCAGGTCTCAAATAAACTCATTCTTCCAGAACACTAGCAAAGGTTGACAGCCGACAAACATACTTTGTCATCCACAAAACAATGACCTAAAAACACTAACAACATGTAGCATTACACAGTGTTTACTTGTGTAAAACAAGGACACATCTCTGTTTATAATTTCAATATATGTTACTGGAATGAATCAGACATCATGCAGAATTCGTTAATATTTGTTTATGTATTTTTATTTTTTGCACTAAGTAATCCCAAAATACAAGAATTTGGCTGTTAAACCATAAGTTTAACAGTTTTGAAAACAGTATGTAAGCACATGCAAAATGTCCTGTACGTACAAAGATTTTTGGCAGTTGTTGTGTCTGAGTGAGAAGATAATTCATGAAATTTGAGAGATGTAGTCATTGAATGCATTTTGTGCCAAAACAATGATAACTGGTCCTCAGTTTAGCCCACATAGACTTCTGTTGTGCTCACTGTGTGAGGAGTTTTGCAAAAGTGACCTAAGTATTGAGAAATGTGTCCAAGCGGCTGTAAAAAACTGTAAAAAGACAGCAAAACTCAACAGCAATATTTTATTGAAACATATTTTAAATCTAAAAATGCAGTTTAACCAGCCACAGCTGATTCTCATTGTAGATGAACATCTGCACAGGTGTTACTCCTTCAATTTTTCAACTCCTTCAATTCTGGCAGCCAGAAGATTCTTTCCTAGGTGTGTTGCCCTAGATGACATAAGATGTGATGTGGATGAGAACCTGTGGCCAAATGGAGGAGACCGAGTAGATTAGCATTACTATTGTATGTGTATCAGTGGATGGTGTGTATACAAATTCTTGTATTTTGGGATTACTTAGTGCAAAAAAATAAAAATACATAAACAAATATTAACGAATTCTGCATGATGTCTGATTCATTCCAGTAACATATATTGAAATTATAAACAGAGATGTGTCCTTGTTTTACACAAGAAAACACTGTAATGCTACATGTTGTTAGTGTTTTTAGGTCATTGTTTTGTGGATGACAAAGTATGTTTGTCGGCTGTCAACCTTTGCTAGTGTTCTGGAAGAATGAGTTTATTTGAGACCTGAATGAAGTGTTTTGGTAGTTGTAGTGCATTTTGAATGTGAAATGAACTGCTTTGCCAAGCTGAAGGTCAGTTAGGAGGATTGTGTGAAGAGTTTTGCAAAAGTGACCTAAGTATTGAGACATGTGTCCTAGCGTCTGTAAAAAACTGTAAAGCCAACTAGGGCTGGGCCATATTATACCGTTCACGGTAATACCGGTATAATGTTAGGCAACGATAGGAAAATTAAATATCGCGATAGAATGGGAGTAAAACGCGCATGCGCAGTGCCTTTGTTTTCATACGCACATGGCCGATTGTTGAGTGAAACAGATGAACCAGAATTGGTTTGTAAAAATGGTGCAACTTCCGTGATGTGGAACTGGTTTGGTGTTTGTCCGTCAGATACACAACAAAGCACATTTTTTTGCAGAACATGCAAGCGGCCGTCGTTATTGTCGTATTTGTCGGACTAAGATGCTCTTAAATCTGGGAGTAATCTGGGTCCTAAACTCCGTATGCTTCAGGTCAAACAACACTGCAGCATCACTTAGAGTTAAAAACTGTCTAAATTCTTTCATCTTTAATAAAACGATCAGCATTGCTGCTTTACCAGGTGTAACTATGAAGTTTAACTTCCAGGCATCCATGAAAACAAAAGTTATTACATTTAACGGAGTTAGAAGTTAGCAGGAAGCTAGCGGAAGTTAGCTCGCTAGTTTCGCTAGTTACCTAAGCATGATATTGCATGTTCTGACGGAGAGATTTCTGAAAAAAATCAAACGTACAGCTCTGCTATCACTTCCAACATAAATGAAGACAGGAAACTAAACAGCAGTGACGTTTGTAGGGTTACTGAAGTTGGGCTAGCTGGTATATAATGATGTGCTACGTGATCGCTAGCGACACAGCTATGTTAGCATAACATAAACAGTGAAGCTGGAGGACGAACGCTAACACTTTTCCACTTATAAAAGTTAACGTGAAGGTTCTTCATGGTTAGAGACAAATGCAATCGCATGGCAGGATGCTGTAAACCATAGGTGTCAAACTCTGGCCCGCGGGCCAAATTTGGCCCGCAGCCTAATTACATTTGGCCCGCGAAGCCATACCAAATTACTATTAGAGCTGGCCTACTGGTATTATACAGCTAATATATATATTGTTTAGTATTAAGCTTTGCTTGTTCCATATTCAGTTTTTCAGCAAAACGTGTTTGAGTCCATAAGAAAAGATTCATTCTTATATCTGGAGGAATAAATATATTTCAATAAATATTAACGTTAGCCCGCGACTTTGTTCTAGTTTTGAATTTTGGCCCACTGTGTATTTGAGTTTGACACCCCTGCTGTAAACGGACCAAACTTCAGTCAGGAGAACAACTGAGATAATCCATCCACAATACGAGGTTAGTCATTAATATACTGCAACAACATGGGAATAGCTCAGCTGCCAGAGAATTCAACATTAATGAATCAATGGTACAGAAGTGGAGGAAGCAAGAAGAATGAGTTTAATAAAGTTTGATTTATCTGACTGCTTTGTTTCCTTTAATGTGCCTTATAATCCCGTGCACCTCATGGTCCGAAAAATACGTACTGCACACTCTTTTTAACTTCAGTGGATATTATACATGGTTATGCTCAGGATATGTCAGCCCATTTCTGCTGGAAATGCCTTTTGGTTAAACTTTCAGCAAGGAATTTGCATTTGCACAGTTACATTTTTATAAAGCTTTAATGTACATAAAAACCAGCTTCTTGTTTTAGTGAAAATAAATGGAAGGTTGTCTTTTTGCGCTAGTAATGTTGTGGAGTTGTATTTTGTCTCGCATCAATTATATCGTCGGTTATATCGTTATCGCAAATTTTCAAATATATATCGTGATAAATATTTTTGGCCATATCGCCCTGCTCTAAAGCCAACACGGTTCACAGATGTCGTGTGAGAGCAGAGAGTGAACGTGTCATCAAACCACAGCCTTTGCTGTTCTCTGCGTCACATTATTTGAAGCCTTTTGTCTTCGACGTTCATTCCAATCACATATTTTCCATGAAGGGTTTCCATGACGATAGCAGCTAAAGGACAGGGCAGAGGTGGCAGCCATGTCTTTGGAGACGTTGGCCAGAATGTTTAAATAAAGATCCTGCAATGTTATTTCAACAATGTCAAAACAATCATGCAGTGGAAATGCGCTGAGCTCAAACACAGACGTCCTTCCACCCTCGCTGCAGTGCTGCACTCGACTGCACTGCAAACACGTACACAGTCTGGGCCACTTCAGCTTTAACAATATGAAACCTGAGACAAACAGAAGGAAACCACTTTATAAAAAGTGTGTAAGCCTGCCAACAGGGCTCTCTCTTCAATCATGCTTTCACCTCCCCAGTCCTAAAGATCCATTCTGATGTAGCTGCAGTAAAGCTTTGAGGCTGCAGTATGATGCTTGGTAGCCAGTGCTCTCTAACATGTCTTTATAGGCTCAGATACACGACAGTGAGCACGATGCACCGACTCGTGAAGGTGAGCAGAAAGCTCTCAGGTGCTATTTAATGGGAGCTAACATTATTAGCATGCACTCATTTTGGCTCACAGGAAGTGCTGAACATAACGTGTGACGTTCCCACAGGAACAGAGGAGCGGTCACGTGCACTGCTGCAGGCAGCCGGACCCAGGATCAGTGGACCACAGAACGGCGGCTCAGACCCAGAGCTAAGAGTCTTTGTGAATCCTTGATTCCTCTTTGACCGTGTCTGTTCTTGGTTGTCTTTGCTGTAGTAAATACTCTGTGTACTCTTTGTAGGGCTGTTTTAGTTTGGTCCCCTGTGTTTAGAGGAGTCTCTTCTTTACGGTTTCCTTATTAAGTTTTTTATTATTCTTTATGGTGAGGTTGGAGTTCTCGTGGTCTCGTGTGTTGTCTGAATCCTCGCTGCTGTTCCTCCGGGGATTTTGGTTTTCAGACTTTTCTATTTTCTGTATTATGAGCATTAAAAGCTTATGTCTGTCTCCTGCATCCTGCATTTGGCTCATATAAGATGAATTTGCCATCCACACAGCAGAACCTGACACAATCTTGACAGATGCATCTTTGAATCTCATGATTTCGTTTACCTGCCACTTCCACAATATCTCCAGGAACAATGTCTCGGGCTCTGACTCTCTGGACGCTCTTCTTGTCCTGTCGGTACACTTTGCCCATCTCTGGCTCGTACTCCTTCAGAGCTTCAATGGCGTTCTCTGCATTACGCTCCTGCAGGACACAGTGGCACGTCAGTTTTCAACATAGCTCATGTATGTTGGTATGTGGGCATCAAACATGACAGGAGATCACACACACACACAGAGGCCTAATCCAGGAAACAGAAAGCCAAAACGTGATTAGGTCTTTGGTTCTCTGTTGGTTATTTCCTGTTGACCTACAAACACAGCAGAAAATGAAACCGTTCAAAGTCCCAGGTATCAGTGACAGGAACCACCAACCTTTTATGAAAGGATTAATCAACAAACCTTTAATTGTGCTAATAAACTCCTGAAAGAGCGCTCAGCTCAGATGTCTCTGTTACAAACACACATACAAATGTAATACATGGAAGATGCTTTAACCATGATGCAGTACTTTACACTGCGTCCAGGAACAGGAAGAAAGTAATCCAACCTGTACAAGTATACTGCCCTGGTGTTACCATTAGCACGGTGTCTTAACTACAAATCAATTATTAATTCGATCCATTAATTGAAGCCAAAAAGCCAAATTAAGTTCAACTAATTATGACCTAAGCAGGGCTTTACAGGGTGACAAACTGCTGCTGCTGGTCCCAGTCCTGGATAAGCGGGGACGGTTACATCAGGAAGAGCATGTGGTGTCACATCAGTGCCAAAGCAAACATGCAGATCCATCTGCTGCGAGACCACTCGGGGATAAAGGAGCAGCTGAAAGCAAAGGCGCCTGAACTATCGACTCGTGGACAGCAACAGTGTAACTGCTTTGGAACAAATAACATCTTCGTTTTATAGTTTTTAGTTCATTTTCCAAATAAGCAATAATCCACTGCAGACGTTAGCGAGTGCACCAGCTCTCACAGAGCGTGGCATTTACAGTTTGGAAAAAGCATCACTCGAAGTGACACGAACACGTTTTTAGCTGGTTATGTGGTGGAGTAAATGAGGTCAGTGCGCAGCAGGCTACACATCGTTTATTTTTGGAAAGATTCAAGTGAGTAGCTTTTCTCAGGCTCGTCATACAGTCACCTTTTAATGGCAGTAACCTTAAGTGTGTGAAGTAACACAGTAACATAACCCAAACTGGTGAGGAAGGAGGTGGTTTCCTAGTGTTAAAGTGTGCGACTCAGGGCCATGCAGCCCAGATACGCACATATACAAACTGTAAGCAGCCACATTCTCTTAAATGGCAGAAATGAAAACATCATCAGCTGCCACAACACCTACACAGCAGTCTGCTATATGATCCCAACATTTAGAGATTCAGTCATACTGTTGCCAACATGACCTTATACTGATGAGACAATCAGCTGTGCACACACACACGGGCTTTACCTGCCATACACCCACGATAGCATTTGCAATGAGGATGAGGAGTATGACGAAAGGTTCGACAAAGGCTGTGATCGTCCCTTCACCTTCTTCAAACCATGCCAGGGTCTGGTGGACAGAGAAGCCACAGACAGGTGAGGGCCTACACACACTTCATTTACACTCTGCGTGTATAACAGATTATATGAATGAAGGAAAAGCAAAATTGTGACTCAAAAACCCAAAATAACTTCAGACCAAAGCCAGTGTGCCTCTGCATACCAGCATGATTAACCTGATATATGCTGTGTTATTCACACAAACAAGATTCATGAGCACTTTAACTGTGGAACTGGTTATGATGAACTTTGTGGTTTCCTTACGAATGAGATACATGCAGCCAGCAGCAGGATTCGAACCAGGAGATCCTCAAACTGCTCCACCACCAGCTCCCACAGGGACTTCCCTGCATGGACCAGTGCAGAGGAGGAAGAGGCAGACTGAGACTGAGAGGCACTGACAGAGTGAAAAACCTGGTGTCAGAAAGAAAAATACTGCAGAAGGAGATAACTCACCCTCTTCAGCTGGTAACTCTGGAAGCAAACAAGTAAAAAAAGAGGTCGGTCATTTGCAAAGGGAATAAGAAAGACAACAAAATGAAGCAAATGGGTCATCTGCTGTACACAACACAAAGGACACAGCTACAGTGACTGCCTGCAGAATTCATGAGATTCAGCCAAGTTACGAAAAACCAAGTCGATAGGAATAAATCAGGAGATGCCTCCGTGAATGCACAGAGGCTGAAAACCAACGTGTGCACTCTACATGAAGAAAGACTGAACGTGAAACCTGTTTTTTTGATTGATGAATGATGGGAGGAGAAAAGGAGACGGTGTGGCTCTGCTCGTCTGTAGAGTACACAGAGCTAGTGTCAGATAAAACTGCTTCACAGTTCAAATGGAGAATGACCACAACATCCAGAAACACATCCACGTTACTTCAGTGCGTGATGGTGCGTGTCCCTGATGTTTGCAGGGGTGCTTTTGCAAACATTCACTTACATGGCAAAGCTAAGAGAGCTTCAGTGACTCAGCTGTGCTGGAGACGCTAGCTGCCTGTACTAACAGGACCCTGCGCTGTCTGATGACCACATGTACGACACTGAGAGCTGAGCCAACTACCCCTGCTTTAACCCCGCGTTAGTGAGACTTTCTTTAAGGTGGCCTGTTGGACATTCTCATGTGATGTGAGAACGTAATCAAACTGTTTTTGTGACGTCAGGATACTGAACCCTAACATTAACTGGCAAAATGCTAGCTTACAATCAGCTGCTGTTGCTGAATCATTTCCAAGCCTTTGGGTCACATGTCTCTCTCTGCTTTAGATTTTTACTTCCTGTTACAACAGACAGTTGTGTTTTGTGTGGCCAATAATTAAACACTTATGTGTTACATCTTATTTCACAGTGCAACCTTCAGACACTTCCAGCACCAAAATAATAAAGCACACTCTCTGTTGAATCACCAGCTAATTATATTCACAGTACTCAGTCCCTAGCTTAGCTTAGCTCGTAGCCAACTTGCTAGTAGCATGGCCTCTTCACCTGTCACCTAAAATTGAATTGAATTGAACAAGTAAATCAGCCATCTGAGAGAAAGGTTTTTAAGCTACGGTGGGACCTGATTATTTTAGACCTTGTATGTGATAAGCAGGATTTTGAATTCTGGATTTAACAGGGAGCCGACACAGGAGAAATCTGCTCTCTTTCTACTTCAGTTTGATCTGAATTAAGAAGCAGAAAGTTAGCGGCCATCCAGGTCTTTATGTCTTTAAGACATTCCTGCAGTTTAACTCATTGGTGTGTGTTATCTGGCTTCATGGACAGATAGAGCTGGGTGTCATCTGCATAGCAGTGTAAATGTATGCTATGTCTTCTAATGATGCTGCCTAAGGGAGACAGAATTGGTAAAATTGGTCAAATGACTTGATGCAGCAGTTGTTGTGATTTGGTGTGACTTATAAGGCGTGCTATGGATGCGGCTCGTCGTGATGATTCGGCAGAACAACGTCTATCTTGGCCACTGCATTGAAGGTGACTTGGCAACAGTGTTGCTTCCAAACCAGCACCTGCTCCTATGTGTTTTTAATGTATTATTTCTAAGTTTATGAGAATACATTAAGTTGTTGAAGAGATCATTACACAATAATTGATGTATATTTATGAGCACAACATTTATTAATGGTAAAAATATAATTAATATTATATCTGTACCTGTAAGATCACAAAGTCGGACATGTAAGGGAAACAATACGGCTCTCTAAAGTCTACATGGTACCAGCAGACTATGAAACACCAAACAAAGGGCCAGTAATGATTTCCATATTTACCATTGGGTCCCCATCTCTCTCTGTTCTTCTTCAGCTGCTCACAGCTCAGACCTGTAGATTCATTTACACCAAAGAACCCCAAAACCTCCTCCACCGTCTTAGTATGAGCATTATCCATCACTGTGGTGAGAGAAGATGTCAGTAATAAGAGTATCAAACATTTACCACCAATAGTCTATTTGTACATAGTTGTATTTGCCTCCTTTCTCATTTTTTTGCATATTCGTCACACTGACTTGCTACAGATCATCAAACAAATGTTACTGTTATACTGTTCAAGTACAAAATACAGTTTGTTAGATTAGGATATCTGTTGTTAACGGACAAACTCTATCTACACCTACCTGCCCTGTGTGACAAATAATTGCCCACTAAAGCTAATAACTCTGTGCCACCCTTGGCAGCAGGAACTGAAATCAAGCATTTGTAATAACTATCAATGTGTTTTTCACTTCACTGTGGAGGAACTGTGCCTCAAACCAGCATGAACACCCTGTTTGAGGTCATGCCAAAGCATTGCAATTGAATTCAAGTCCCATCAGAGGTGGCCTTGCTGTTGCTGCACAGCCCAGTAGGGCTGAACGATATATCGCATTTGCGATAATATCGCGACATGATCAAGTGCAATTTTCTAACCGCAAAGGCTGCGATTATACTGCGATTATATTATACAATTCATGGGCTGCATCCTCCTGAGGCCGCATTTGTAGACCGATTACGTCACAGCGACGCGCCGAAGGCTGTCCAAATTACTACCATATCCCAGAATTCATAGCGCGGCCCAGCCAAACTCCAGTTTCCAGCAATGGCGGCCGCTACTAAGTTTTAAAATTACTCATACTAATCTTTCTGGGTCACAAAATAAACTTTTAACATATTTTCAGGCGAGAAAGTAGTTGTGTAAACATCAAATATCTGCTCGGTTTATCAAGATATCCCATATTTGCAAAAGTGCTTCGACGTTTTCAGAGGCGTCTGCTACCCACCAGCTCGACAGCTAGCCGGGAGCTCGAGGGTTACTGATGTGGCCGAGAACGGCACAACTCCCGGCACATCATTTTCAGATCACCGCGGAGTTTCGCTGCTCGGGTTAAATGTAATATATAAGTCACTTAGACAACCTAAAAATGTTATTGTTGGGCTTTTTTCAGTGTTTTGTTTGTTCGTGAGTAAATCGGTTTGGCTGAGATTAAAGTTATTAGATTAGATAAAATAAAACTTTATTAATCCCCCGGGTGGGTTCCTCCTTGGTTTTCACACAGCTGACTAAACGTCAAACAGAAAACTTATTAAACAGAAGTATGAGACAGTCGAGAATTTACACCAGTGTCTGGTTATATTTTAGATAGCAAGAAGCAGACGGCCGAGTTTATTAAACTCCACCGAGACAGCGGTGACGCTAATCAGAACTAGACCGTCCAATTTCACGCCTTTAAACTTTAAAGGCGTGTTTGTGTGTGTGTTTATACAATTGCTATTATGTTTGCACTTTATGTGTAATGTTACTGACTGCAGAGATCAGTAAGATGTGTGTATTTTTTATTTATTAGTTTTATTTATTTAATATTATTTTTTAATTGAATGACTGTCTAGTAGTTCACAGATGTCGAAAAACTGAGTGTGGTAAAGCCACTGATTTTGTTTATGTATATTTCTGCAATCTGCACATTGTACTGACTTTCATTTTAATGTTTACACCAGGGTTCCTTGTCAGCACTTTATGCTCAGATGTTTGTAAGCTAAAAATAAACTATTGTGTATGTTCAAATATACTGTTGTGATTGAAGAAGTTAAATAAAAATGTCAGTCATCAATTCATGCATCACCTCATGTCATCATAACAGAGGTCTGTCTTCCAGGAAAGAACAGTTTAAAATTAATGTAATATAGTATTGGCCATACTATATGATGTATTGCTTGTCTTTGTTTAATAATACAGAAGACAAATACCTTAAAAAATAATCGCATATCGCATCGCAATCGCAATATTGGGGCAAAAAATCGCAATTAGATTATTTTCCATAATCGTTCAGCCCTACAGCCCAGGTGTGTTTGGGCTTCCTGACACTGATGGATGGACATTCTCCCTCAGGTTCTGGTCGTGGTCAGAATTCAGCCAGGTCCTGAAGTAGCAAAGTAGCCCCTGACCGTCACACTAGCACCACCATGTTTGACTGTTGCTACCATGATCTTTTTCTGAAATGCTGTGTTAGCTTCACTAACGCAAGCCCTGTAAAAAGTTTGTCTCATCAGTCCACAGAACATTTTCCCAAATGTCTTGGGAATGAGCGAAATGATCACTGCCACTGTAGATCTCCCACAGATGCAACGTTTGCTCTCTGTCTTATTGATGAATCATGAACCTCAACTAGGGTAAGTGAGGAAGCAGTTTACATGTTGTTCTTTTGTGTTGAGTCGTTGATATGCTATTAGTGTAACTCTGATGGGCCGGATGATCTGATATCGTCGTATCGGTGTTGTTCCCAGATCATCATGAAAATGTTCCAGGATCAACATTGCAAGTGACCAATCACATTGTTGTGACGTTATTCTTTTGCGCGCCAAGCCATTCGTGCATTTATGAAATTCCAATGTTGCAAGGACAATATCAATTCTGCTCAGCGTTTATTAAAGGGTCAGGGTCCGTTGATCGGCGGACAGAGGCGGTTTCTCGCAGCTTAAGTACAGTTTTTTGTTTTACGGCGGTTTTTCCCGAAGTCGCAAAAGTATGACGTCACATCATTCTGATTGGTCACTTGTTGATCCTGGAACAACATTTTCATGATGATCTGGGAACAACACCAACACGACGATATCAGATCGTGCCTGATGGGCCAGCCATTCCTTGGAAGATTCAGCACTGTTCCAGGTTTTCTTTATTTGTGGATAGTGGCTCTCACTGCGGTTCGCTGGAACCCCAAAGCGCAGAAATGGCTTTGTAGGCCTTCCAGACTGGTACATATAGATGACTATAGATGAAAAAGACTTAGCATATTTAATGTTTAAATTAAACCAGTAATATTATACAATTATAAATAATGTTAATAGTTTGCCACCGTTCATTTGCTTTATGATTTAGGTTCTAAAATAACAAATGTTTAAAAATGAAGAGATTGCCTATTATGCCCATTGTAGTCCAGCACATCATGTCAGAGACCAGGAAACAAAGCATTACCGTATTTTCCACATTTGAAAGAAACTTGCTGGTTCAAAGTGTTTCACAGCATGGCAATAGAAACCGTTCCAGCATCAGATGGCTGGGGAATCAGACGTACCGTACAGCCAAGCAACCAGGCTAACTGGAACCCGCAGAGACAGACGAGCCCATGAGACGGGAATTATGGTCATGGGACACAAGCTGGCACTAAAACAAATATCACACTGGATGCTGTTTTATTTCTGCTGTATGAGTCTGGTCTTCTCACGAACCCTGTGTGGATTTGGGCTTCCCAACTCCATTAACAAGTGTGACAACTTAAGGCTGAATTAGATGAAGATTGGAGGCCTTTTCCACACAAACCATCTAATGCACCAAGAAGGTTTTCAATAATTTAAAGGATGCCTGTTGTCCCCATCATCCCGGCCCACTAATCATCACCATGCTGTGTGCTGCCTGTGACAATCAGGAAACTTTGAAGTGCAACATGGTAAAGCACATATGCGCAGCCTGTCACAAAGACTTTATTCTCAGGATATTATTAGTTGTAGACGCTCCAGGCCAGGCTGACACAGGCCCGCGTTAGATCATTACTGTCTTCTGCTGCTCTATAATCACCTACTATCCGTCTGAAAATAATAAATATAATCCAATAATATTCCACACAGATTTCTACTACCACACACTATAATAAAGACACTTCTGTCCATTTGGTTAATGTTAACATTTAGCATTCAATATTTGGCCGTTTTCCCGATGAGCCTGGCCTAAATGCTGGGTTATATTGGAGATGTAGCACTGATTTGTAATGGCAACACAATTAACTGCCTATAATAATATAGTATGAAATGACTTGTGAACAATCACTGCACACTGAAATCTGTCGAGCTATAGAGCAGCAGTTAGCCAGGGAGCGACAGAGTCGCGGCTAGCACGCTCGGCAGCTAGCGTCCGTTTGGACGGATAATCCTGCGGAGATGAACAGGTTGCTTACCAGTCCGTGTGTCCGCTGCCCCGGGAGTATCACAGCACCATGCCTTCTGGCTTTACCTCCTCACGGCAATCAAACAAAGGTGGCAGGAAGTAATTTTTAAACAGCCTGTTCCTTTTCTCTTATCTTATCACAACAGTCTACAGAGTTACGTGACAGCCGCTCATGAGTGAAAAATCATCGTCAACAGATTTCCACTGCAACAGCATCCAGTCGTTCCCGAGCGGCTAAAGGTTGTATGTAAAACAAACACACCAGTGAACCGAGGCCTTTTAAAGGCTTCTCTAAATATGATTCAGGGTTAGTTTACCTATGCAGTACAGTAGTTATCGTTCTCCTGAGTACAGGAGGAGAGCGGCTCCGACAGCCAAACGGGCTACAGCATCCACCGTTATCAAGCTAGCCTCTCACTCACTAACTACATCATCCGGTAAAATCTTTCAAAGTAAAGACCTCTCCTAAAGAAATGACACAGTCTGTGATAAAATATAAATGAATATTTTACAAGCTAATGTTTAAATGACACTTTCAACGCTTCCCAAGTTATGCACAAACGATATCAACACGTTTAAGCCATTTAGTAAATCAAATTTCTCAAAGATCTGGATATACGGGCTGAAGCTAATCCAATCATAGGCCCGGGAATAAAGTCGATCACGCATGTAGACGGTCATTGTCCCGCCCACCGAAAGATTTACAACCTGAGTGCCCCGCCTCTGATGGCAGCCCGGAGCCTCTCCACCAATCAGCAGGTCGTGCGACTGCTGTCGCTCAGCTCTTCGAGTGACAGCCAATTAGCACCGAATGTGTGAGTAAACAACAAACCAATCAGGCGGCACGGAAGGCGGGCTAACATGTATGCAGAGCACTGACGCTCCATTAGCCCTACTCACCTCTCATCCTCTTCAGACCAGGAATTAAAAATCCAGCAGTTATAAAAACCCTGAAGCAAACAGGTGTCAGATTACAGAGCACATGGAAGAAGCCGAGGGAATTGATTTGTCCTTCATGTGTCTTTCACTATTTATTTCAACAAACAACATTAAACTTGCATAATAAGACAAGAATAAGTCAGTTTGGGTTCAATGTGTTTATTAAAAATATTACAAGCTACTAAACCACACAAAGACAACGGCAGGGTTTAGTCGCTGGAACATGGTTGCTGTTGTACAGATTTGTTTCTTCCTCTTTTCCTTTTCATATAAAACGCTGACGTAAAAAAACCCTGGTTTTGACTGCAGTTTGTTTGTGTCCTCCTCAGAGAGGATATCCACTCCACAAGCTGAAAGACAGAGAACACAATCGTCACTCAGCCAGTGAGCAAAAACAATGAAAGTACACTTGACAGTTCTCCAAGTGTTCCATCCATCAGTGATTGGCTTTGTAAGAAAACCTTAATCATGTTTAACTTGTTTTATGTGACATCTTCAAAATGAAGCTTTTTTATTCAAATCCATTAATATTATGTTATGAAAAATGCTGGCAGCTGCCAGTGCTGCCCTCCAGCCTCCTAGCAGATACGTCTATGGTATAAATGTGAAAATCTTAGGTGATTCTCAAAAAACTGCTGAAACGGACTTTGAAGATCAGGGAGATTCGAACTCATCCGGGATTTTTAGCAGATGCACGTGTATCTCCAGAGCCTACGTCACCTCGTTCTTGAGGTATTGTCCTCATGAAGAGGCTTTTACAGCTGAGGGGCACTTCTCTACATCTCCTTAGAGATAAAAAGAGAACATTTTTAACAAAAGAAACAATGTGACCTTTAATTTGCACACTATGTTTGTGTCTGTTACGAGGTGATGTGTCTGGAACCTGATGGCTTCATGAACCCTTCTGACACAAATCAGCTTTAAGCTGTCAACATCTGGGCTGTCACTCATCCTTCAGTAATGTTTATGACCCATCATGTTGTGGTCTTTTCAAATATTCTGGGGATACAAGTGTGTGTGTGTGGGTGTGTGTGTGTGTGTGTTACCCCAGGTTGTACTCTGGGTCGGCGTGGGTTTGTAGCAGCAGGTCTCTGATCTCCTCAGGTGGGTTCAGACCATGAAGCTTTGCTCTCTCCCACCTCTGCAGCCTGCTGATACCTGACACAGACACATCAGGATGAATCATTCAGTCACTTCAGTCTGTTTTACTGCTAGCAAAGAACGGACCCAAAACTAACGCAGTGCAGTGAGCATCAGGACAACAGGCGAGCACACACACACCTAGCAGGATTACTACGGCTTACATCACTCTGGTCACTCTGCGTTGCTGTGCTAATATGGCACAAAGCACTTGAACATCCCATTTTCTATTTGCACAATGTACATTTTCAGTTTTTTAATCTAAATGTACTTATTGTTTATAATGTTTTGCACAGTCGAGGATCAGCTCAGGACACGTTTCTGTGTCTGTGCACGTCTGTGGTCCTGCCTACAGACTCGTGGGGCAGTTGTCTTCTGCGGGCGGTCACGTCATTAACTGAAGTTGAGGCGTGGCTGCTTCGATCAGCAGGTGTGGAGGCACAGGTAGTAGTTGCTGTGTGAGTCTGCTCCAGAAAATGGAGTCCCTGAAGTAGACCTCCCCACCATGTTTTTAACTTTGGTGATTGAAATCCAAGAATCCAGTCTAATTAGCACAGATTACATTTAACACAAGCATTTTGTTAACCAAGCATCTTTTTGAAGCCATTCATCCAAATTTGTTTACATCTCACTAGATCAAAGCAACATGGTGGCAGCCAAAATGCTTAAGTTGAGAAACAAATGGACTGGTCTCACATACGGCCTCTCTGCTCCACTTATACAGACGTTTACCACGAGCCTGTCACATAAACTCACATTTTGTTCATGGTTTGTCCAACAGACAGACACACAGTCACACTGCAGTGGATGAATAGTGTGCAACTCCCTGCATGCTGATTCTTGCCTGCCCTGCTGAAACACCAGTGTCTGTCCACAGTGAACCAGGATTTACATTGGTGTGGAGAGAGTGGCGACCAAGAAATGAGCCCTAATCCCAAAACATCTTCAAGCTCGACTGAAATCTGTGGCTGTCAACATGAAAACATGCCTTGTGGAGAAAGGCTTCACAGTCACGGGATTTTTGGACTACCTCCAAATTCTTAACTTCACCTTAAATCAGCAGCTTGAAACTTGGACGCAACTGGGACTTCCAACAGTACAATGGTGCCAAACACACATTACAACTTTGTTTTGGAATACATAAAGCCCTGACCTCAACCCTACTGTAAATTCGTACACTACGCTTAAAACCCAGCTCCGTGCCAGAAAACCAACCAATTCAAATGAACTCAACCAATCCTACCAAGAAGAGTGGTAAAATGCCCAGCCACAATCGTGCCAGCAGGCTGACGATGACTACCAACTGCGTCTGGACGAGGTACGACTTCCTAAGAGAAATTCAACCAAATACTAGCAGGGTGTCCGTATATTTTTACCTGAAATCCCAAATAAATGGAAAACTTGCAGGGCAATAATTTCCAGAGGAGTTAGGGGGGTTATGACCCCCCCAATAATCAGACCCAGCCAATCAAATCCCCCCCCCCCAATAAAATGATGAATTATCTTGCATAAATAGGCTGTTGATTTTCTTTACTCATTTCAGTTATTACCAGGAAAATAGCTGCATGTTTAATTATCTGGGAATTTACCCAGATTTATTTATTTATTCAGACAGAGCTCTTGACCGCCCCAAATGTTCAGCACAAAGTTACACCCATGAAAACTTGTATATCCAATTGTTGTTTTGAAGTTCATTAAAGGTGTAAGCAGTGTAATCATTCCACCTGGAAAAGGAACAGTTCAAAGGAATCAGCCCCAAATGATCATTTCACCTTTGGTCTTAATAAAGGTAAATAAACGTCTGACCACAGCTGCCCTGTTATAGTGATGACTGGGGTATGTCAGCGAGCGTAACAGATAAGGGGGATCGGGGTCATTTCCTGTTAATTAGGCCCATCAGTGTGCATTTTTGACAGGTTGCATGATGCTGCAGCACTAAGGTCTGATTCCACGATATCGCTCATTGTCTCCACTACAATCAGGCAAATTCATTACAAGCTGCAAGGTCAAACGTGTGTGAGTGTTGGACGTGTTTCCTCTCTTTGTTGTGATCGCTGTTGGAGTCGTAGTAAAAAAGTTACTGCACATGTTAACCAGAATCGTAACAGTAATGCAGCACGTTACTTAATTACACCCAGGAGAAAGACATTTGTTACACTACTCACTGCGTTACTTTCATGTTACTCTGTCTCATAATCATCATTTAACAATATAAACCTACAGGCTACCCCACACACCGACACACATCCCTGTCCCAACGAGGACACGCGTGATCGTTCTCTTAGTGTTTAGGTATGAACACAAAGCAAAGCTGGAAAGCAGCACAAAGAGACATTACAGCGACATTACTGTAGAACGCTGCAGACGACGGCTCACTTCATCACAGGGCCGGGCTTCACTCCGCTTTAACATTCTTGGCTAGCTTAGCGTTAGCATCCTGTCTGTGCAGGTGTTAACACCATGGTGCAGCTGATTCTGTCCAGGAGCAGTCTCCATTGTAGCATGGCACTCTCATCCTTTTGTGCAGTACAAATCGACACAGCCCCCACCGCAGGCCGAGCCATTATTCTCCTGCGAATCAAAACCAGCTGATCGCAGCGAGAGCGCAAGAAGCGATAAATGGGATCAGCTAACGATTCCAAGGAGCTGGACTGCTTCTCAATCTACCACAGCATGAATCTTACCTGTGCAGGGCCCAAAACTCCAGTCGAGGTCAAACTGTCGGAGCTTCTCCAGTTCCTCCTCTCTAACTCGGTCAGCCTCTGCTCACAGGAAGAAAGGGTCATGTGACAACAACACTCACATTAACATCAGGGTAAATATACTGGATGGATCTGCAATTTGGAACTTTCATAGAACACTCGTGCAGCAGGTTTTTGGACATGTTTAGACAGACAGGTAGATGTTCATGTGAGGGCAGTAAGCAAGCACTAAACTGATGAACCGAGGGTCACCGAGGGTCAGCATGAGATACATAATGACTATTTTTATTTGTGAATCATGGAAAGCTGCGTTTGCAGGGAATCTGTTTACAGTGACACCACAAAGAGTGCTGCTCTTCACCTTTCTGTGGGGAAGGAGGAGGAGTTGGGCTCTTCTCTCGCTTCCCTCCTTTTCTGGATCTCTTCACCACTTTGAACGAGTCCGTGATAAGTCTGCGCTTGGTTGTCATGGTGACCGATCCACAGCAGAAACACACCTGTGCAATGGGTTTTTGTTAAAAAGATGGAAGATTTCACATAAGAAACTCTCCTGCGAGCTCACCATCACTCCCTGATGTGATAAGGGCCGCCAAAGTGACGCGTTCAACTGCCAGTCAGCTATCGAGCAACATTTTCTTCAAATGAAAAAGAAAACGCTCGAGCCTAATGACTGAATCCTATATCTATTCACAAACTAAGAGTCGTGTTAGTAGCTGCTGCCTCATCACGCTCACCTTTTGTGTCTAAAAGTCTTTTCAGGTTTTTCCAAAGCTGATTGTTGGTATTTAAGCAGTTGTAAACGAGTTCTTGGCCCATCATTTGTGAAACGTTTCTCTCATGAATGACATCAAGCTATTTGTAGACAGAAAGAACATCTCTGTCACGAGGTAGAAGCTCTGATCAGTTCTTGGCTATCCAACGTCTATATAGCTGAATTTATGTAAATGTAAATATTTATATTGTAAGTGGTCAGTAAGGACTCACTGATTATAATTATACCTGCAAACAGCTCATTCTTTATTACCACTGTTTCAATCAGGAATAATTACGCAGTAATAGCGAGTCACAAGATAAAACGGTTTAACCCACAGTTAGTGGGTGTATCACGGCTCACGTGTGTAATATGCCACATGTAAGCTTACATGTTGTATTAGCATGAAGCTGCAAAACCGACCGTTGATTTTTCTAAAACACATGAAGGCGATTATAAGCAAGCTCGTTAGTTTGGCCTTTGCCTCTAAATTCGACCGAAAAAGTGAACAATAATGATAATAATCATAATCATAACAATGACTCGTGTAGTTTTTGAACGCCTCTGACGTCACGCCCATGCAGTGACGTGTTGTGAAAAGTAGAAACGGGGACCACAGGTACGCCGCACAGGACTCACGCATTGACCAGCTATTACAGGTTTACTACCACCTGCCGATGACATCACTCCGTTTAGTTTCAGACCACTTCACTGATTTCAAGAACACGGAAGAGTCACAGTGTCCCTACTTTTCCACATCCACGGGCGCAGGAAATACGGTTCGCCGTGAAAAACACGTTCGTGTTTCACCGTCAATCTAAGGTCCAGCTTCACGTTTTAGCCGCACATCCTTCTGTGACCCAGCCTATTTATTTACGTGCGCTGTGATGGACATTTGTTTTGGTCTGTATCTTTTCACTTAGCCTAATAAATCATGTTGAGCTGTAGAGTGCACCCTGGCCTTCTCCTGTGACACGTCGTGTGTTTGGGCGGCCCCTGTCAGCCCCACAGAGGCAGGAAGACCCGAGTGTCCTTTGAACTTACCTTGTTGTTTAAGCGATAACAGCTGTTTGAAACAGATCAGCGCTTTCTCTTCTCTCAGGCTGCAGCACTTTCTTCTTCTCCCATCGTCACTGCGCTACACTGAGCCGGGGTCACTCCTTTGCTGCCACCTGTTGTTTGCTCTGCGTACTGCAGATCAGTGTGTTAAAGCGATGGGAATTCCGGATCTATTTAGAGAACCGGCTCGTTCGGCTCAGTTCACTACAAAGAGTCGACTCTCTCTCTCTCTCTCTCTCTCTCTCTCTCTCTCTCTACATATATATACATATATATATATATATATATATATATATATATATATATACATATATATATATATATATATATATATATATATATATATCCTGGGAACAGCTAAGATACTGCGCAGGACCCTCAAGCTCCCAGGCCTCTGGTAGAGGACCCGAGCTTGAAGGATAAACCGCCCGCAGGGGCGCGCTGGGTGTTTATATATATATATATATATATATATATATATACATATATAAAGCTCTGACTTGTATTATGAGTATGATCCACATCAGCCAGGCCGCTTTGCTAGCTAAAACACTGGTGTCGGCACATAAGAACGCTGTCATAGCCTGTCAACAACGTTGATTAGCTGCGTATATACGAATGTGAATCGCATCATTGGCTGGACTATGGGATAAGGTGGCATCGTTCTAATCCCATACAGGAGCAGCCAGTCACTTACTGATTAACACTGCAAAACAGAATTATTGAAGTTTTAATTTAATTTCAATTCAGGTTAGATTTTTCTTGTGCGCAAAGCAGATTTTCTGTGCGCAGAGACCGTGCCAGCAGTGCGCAATTGCGCACGTGCGCAGCTTAGAGGGAACATTGCTCCCAACCAGGGTTTTAATATTTTTGCATTTTTCATTAGTTTTTATTTTTATTTAGTTTTGACTTCAGATTTTCAATTTTATATCAGTTTTAATTAGTTTTTACCAATTGTTTGCTAGTTTAGTTTAGTTTTTATTTTTTTGAAAATCCTTAGTTTCAGTTTAGTTTTGATTAGTTTCAGTTATAGTTTTAGTTGTGTTTGCAATAATTAAGTGTAACAAAATCCCAGTTTCATCATATCAGTCATGCTCTTCTGCTTATCCTTGGGTATGTTACTATTCCAGCTACCATACCCTACACCCTGGACAGGTTGCCTGTCTGTCGCAGGGCTAACACGCAGAGACAGACAACTCACATTCCCACCTATGGGTTCTTTAAATAAATAAATAAAGGCAGATGAACAACCATTGATACCAGGCAACTATAAAATGTATATCTTGGCCCCAATGAGACTATTAACTCTTGCAGCACCGGGTGTTCGTAATTTTGGTTCAAGTGAATTGATAAACTTTTTGAAGGCAATTGACTCACACAGTTATGTAGATATCCCCGTCCTGTTGTCTCGGGATGCATCACGCTGCCTTGCCTGGGGTTAGGTTCTGTTTCTGGGGATGAGGGTTGAGTGTGCTCCCTTACCTTCTCAAGGTAAGCTAGGTTAGCCTTCTTGTGTGAGCTTTTCAAGTGCACTTTAAGGTTTGTGGGATTTTTTTCCCTTTAGAAATGTCCCTCATAATTTGTCTCTTTCCACTACAAGACACTTGCTTTATCCAAAACACAGTCATATTCAAAGTAATCCCAAATTGGACTCTGGCGCTTTCTCCCGACTTTTCCTGACATGATTCTGCGCGTGGACGGAGCAACAACACAGACGACTCGACTAACGTGCTGCCACCTGCTGGCACAATGAGACAGCAAGAAAAAAATCTGGAAACTAAACTTCATTTTCACCCTTGACTATTGTAGGACACGCACACATCAATGAAAACTAAACACATTTTTGCTATAAATTCAGTTAACTTTAGTTAGTTTTGTGAACACTCATTACAGTTTTAGTTAGTTTTCCTTTTTTTGTTTTTATTTTTATTTCCGTTAACGAAAATGTTTTTCACTTCTAGTTTTCGTTATTTCGTTAGTTTTCGTTAACGTTAATAACCTTGCTCCCAACCGACTCTTCGGGTTGTTTTGTTGCTATAATTAATTTATTATCAACAACAGTATACAATTCTAATTACTAATGTAAAAAAAAACAAAACCTTGTGGTTTTATTGTTTATACATGAATACATGCGGTGGCCCCTAGAGACAAAACACATACAAACTCCAAAACATGTATAAATTCTAAAGCACAAACAGAGCTACCTAGATCACTTAAATTACACAATTGAAAGCATATGTGTATTGTTTGTGTATTTATACACAAACACTCATATATATATTCAAATAATTTAAAAAAAAAGTTCATTTACCTGTTACTACCACACACCAAATCCGGCCATTGGTACTTCCTGGCTTGTGTTGGCACTAGGTAACAAAAGCTCACCACTGCGCCCGAGCATCCTGGAGCACTTCTGTTGTGTTTTGGAGTTTGTACGTGTTTTTCAACTTTGTATGTGCTTTGTCTCTAGGGTACCGTAAATATACTTTTATTTATTCACTCCACATAAAATGTAATAAATAAATCATATAATACAAAAACTATTTACATTTCAACTTTTAACTATTTAAATTTTCAGCTTTTTCCTTTTAAATAAATTTAAAGTGAAACAACACAAAACACTGCAAACCACAACACAATTAAATATAAATTAAAATATGAAAACAAAAAGAAGATGCACATTCTCTGTCATATGGACCTGCATGAATAAACTTTCTGAATCCTTTATCATCTGCAACTGAAAATAGTTGTGGATGATTACTATACCTTTCTAATGTAACATTGTTGTCCCTGGCTCTCTCTCTCTCTCTCCCTCCCGCTCTGTTCCTGTGCTACTGCAAGTGTAACTACCGCCCCTCCCCCCTCTTCCCAACACAAAGCACAAGGCTCGCATGCAGAGTGAAGCAGAAAAAAGTGCGAGAGAGAGAGAGAGAGAGAGAGAGAGGGAGAGACAGAGAAAAAAACATGGCTCCCAATAAGGCTCGCATCATTCACTTCAAAGAGCCGGCTCTAAGAGCCGTTTCGTTGGCGACCAACACATCACAAGTTTTCCGCTGTATCCATGCAGGGTACGTGTTTCCGGCTACTGTGGAGGTCACAATATGGCGCTCCACAGTGGCTGCAGCCAGACCCTTATCAAAAAAAGTGTGAGAGAGAGGGTGAGAGAAAGAAAAAAATACATGGCTCCCAATAAGGAACCGACTCGCGTCATTCACTTCAAAGAGTCGGCTCTAGTATCCGTTTCGTTTGCGACCGACACATCACTAGCGTGTTAAGAGTACACTTGTAAATATGATCAAATCTTTGTTTCACTCAGTTTATCTGGGAGAAGAAATCCATTATACCAGATTTAGCTACCTCATTTCCATCTGCAGTCTCCGGGCAGGTCAAGCAACAAATATAAATACACAAAATTACAATATATGGCCTGTATTTGTATAATATAAAGAAATCAGTTATATGAACAGAAATGGGATTGACACTTCCAACATAATACCGCAGACAGCCCAGTTAAAACCACTTTAAAACCACATAGACTGTAATGCAGCCCCATGTATCAATTACTATTTGGTTAAAGGCTGAGCAGACCAACTGGCAGGGATCCTCACCAGGCTGTCCACCCTCTCCCTCACTCATGCCACCGTTCCCACCTGTGTGAAGGCCTTCACCATCATTCTCACCCCTAAAAAGACTGGCATAGACGGCCTTATTAACTAAAGACCTATAGCCCTCACGTCTGTAGTCAGGAAGTGTTTTGAGCGGATAGTGTCTTAGCACATCAGAGACTGCCTACCTACTGCCTCCCTCAACCCCACAGATTTCATTCAGCAGACAGATGCCTCTGGAGTAGGCACAGGAGCAGTACTGCTGCAGGAGAGAGAGTCTCGATAATCCACTGTGGAAAAGGAGTGTCTTGCAATGAAGTGGGTGGTGGAGTCACTGAGACACTATCCCCTAAGCAGACATTTCATCCCGGAGACAGACCACAGCCCTCCAGTGTCTACACAAGATGAAAGAGACCAACATGCATGTTGCAACCCTACGATTTCACAGCATTAAAAAAACAAGGAAACACATTTGTGGGTTAGTGATTCCTTATTATGTTCATTAGGTAGTATTTGATTCACTGCTCGTGCAAGGTGAAGAGACAGGGGGACTGGCCATCCTACCTGTGTCAGGAAAAAGAACCTGAGTTAGAGCTGATAGAGCGGATCTTGCAGAGTCATGTGAGAAAGAGTGGAATAAAAGAAAGCTTATTCGGGTCCCTGATTAAACAAAAAGACAGATTTGGAAAGTCGAGTAAAGCTTTCAGAAATGATAAATATCCTTCAAAAGTTCTTTGACTAAAATCTCTGAGCCAGTGTTGTGGGAAAGGCAATTGTCAGTCTCAGTGAGCTTTGTCTCTGTTTCTGCTAACTCTGGTTAAAAGTGCCACAAAAAAGCTTCCAAATGAATATGAACATTTATTCAGACACTGAACTGGTCTCATCAATCTTTCATTCAGAGCCCTAACTGCACTGATTATAGGGGTGTGGTATAATCTAGGAATAACTTTAAGAATAATTCTTATCATCATAATCAGAATTTTCATAATTTCTTTGCTCCGTTGGGAAACTCACCAATTCCAGATGTCATCACATCAATGAAAAACAAAAGACTGGACTTAAGTCCTTATTTGGACCCCCATTAGCTCCAAGACTGATTACAATGTTTCCAGTGCTTCAGTCACATGGAAGCATGGAAGTGATGTTTTCAATGAAAATGATAGTTCTGGTGTTGAGCATTAAGCTAATGAAAGCAGCAACCTCTCACTGTCTCTGAGCATAAATCAGAAAATCAATACAAATCTGTTCTGTGGTATTTACTGCTCTGCGCCTGTAATCCATCCAGCCTGACACATCACTTACACATAATCTCATCTAAGGTGCAGAAGAGAGAAGTGCTGTCTCTCCTTTGTGGCTTATACAGTAAAATGCAGGAAAAACATGTGAGAGACACATTCTGTGGAAATGAATGTTGAGTTTTTTGTGCCATGATGTAATAATGAGCTTCACAGCTTAAAGTGGAACCAGGCTCTGTCTGTGCTGTCCGTGCTTTTAGCGATGTTGCTCCCTTTTCTCTTTGTGTAATACTACACCGTTGCTTAGCACATCTTCTTGATTTTTTATATATGTACGCATATGCTCAAACTAAATGATCAATCAGTATGTGCACTGTTGGCTCTTTAGAGGGCTGCATGCAAGGCTCTCTGCTTTGGTTGCACACCCATAATCCTTCACTCTGCCTAACCCAAGTCAGATCCCAATGGACACAATTATGGTGCCATGAAGTCCACTGTAGGTGGGACAAACCAAAGAGCATGATCATAAGCCTTCTCCAAATTTACACATTTAGAGTAATTGGGTAGACTGCCTCATTTTTATGGCTGTCAAACATAAAGAGATAATAGTAAACCTTAACACGGTTATTTTAAGTGTAGGAAATGCACATTTGTTTTTTCCTGTTTACACCAACAATCCTCTCAAAGATGTAAATGGACTGATTCTCATATCAGTACTCAGAGCACTCTTCCCACGCAGAGCTGCGTTGAATCTAACGTTCAAACACTAACACAGGACCTCCCCTATCCCGAGCTACAGCCACCTCGTGTGAAATCCTTTGACCCTTTTAGACAGTTTGGACATAAGGGATGAGCAATCACTATATGATCAGATAACCATGAGAAACACAAAGAGATTCTGTCAGTATAAAGTTATCAAAGACAATATTTTATGCTCGTGACTAAATAACAGTACAGTATTCTCAGGTTTAATCTGCATAATGGATGAGGGTTGAAGTTCTGCTAGTAATTGTGACGGGTTCCAGTTATAGACTCCAGGAAATTAGTCTAATATCCATGAAGTCAGGAATACATGGACATGTGGGTGTGACTGTGCACTTGCATCAGAAATTCAAAGGTCGTCCGCCTGACTGGAAACGAAGCAGCTTTCTACAGTTTTTCTTTGACATTTGTGTAAACCACCTCTCCATCCACATCGTGATCTTTTTGATCTTTTTATAACCAGTCGCTCAGCCCCACGACGCTCTACACTAATTCAGCCTTCAGTGCTTCTGCAGCTTTTTGCTTCGTGTCCAGTGTCAGACCATTATCGACTCCTAGTAAGTGACTGCTTTGTAATGGAGGCATTCAGTGAGTTTCAATGGCATTACATAAGCAGCTATTAAATTAGTGGGAAATACTATCTCCTGGATGTGGTTTGTGGTGTGTATCTGGATGTGGAGACTGATCCACAAGCTTGAAAGTAGCCTCTCATACAAAATGACTTCTGCTCTCTTCGCTTTGGTGAGCCTTTGACATAATGGACATCACAAACCTTGCATTGTTAAATATTTATTAGGGAATTAGTCAGTGCTGTCCTGCACTGGCTCTGTAAGTGAAGTCATATTATGAAGTTGAAATGATTCAGTTTGCATTCGATGTTTTCGTGGTTAGGGTACGGTGCCAGCTATGAGAGTGTGTAATAAACAGCCATCAGCATGTTAAAGCTTTACAGTCAATGATGCAAACAGAAATAAATCAGCTGTTGTATTTTGTTGTATTTCCATTCTTTTCATTTTCTTTGTTGTAAAGCACTTTGTGATTTTTATCTGCGAAAAGCGCTATATAAAAAAATTTTACTTACTGACTGACTGCAACTGTTTGAAAGGAAAATAGGCCCCTTTCTAACAGTTTTAAACTGGTTTACTTGCACTGGTTTCCAGTAAATAGGTGTGTTAGTAATAACAGGCTTTACTCATCTGGTTTCCCTGTTTGTACGTCTTGGTCTCAATGTTAGCTACTTCTGGTTTTATTTAATGATGATAATGTACACTTTATTGATCCCCGTGGGGAAATTCCTCTCTGCATTTAACCCATTCACTCAGTGAAGCAGTGGGCAGCCTTTGGGTGCCCGGGGAGCGGTGTGTAGGGACGTTACCTTGCTCAGGGGTACCTCAGCTAGTTTATATTGTCTCTTCTCTCTGGGTACTCTGGCTTCTTTCCACAGTCCAAAGACATGGAGTCCATGGTGTTAGGTTAATTAGTGATTCTAAATTGTCCATGGGCGTGATGTGACTGCGAACGGTTGCCTGTCTCTCTTTGTTACCCTATCACTCAGAAAAATTATGGTTCTTAAATGGTTCTTCAGATGTCTTCATGGTTCTTTAAAGAACCATCATACGTCAAAGAACCTTTTTATTTTGTGGATGGTTCTTCAGCTATTACAAATGGTTCTTTAAAGAACAAAAGGTTCTTCATCCTTAGCTATCTAAGTTTGATGGTGTAAATGGCATAAATATTTAGGTAGGGGTAGGGGGGGGGGCACACACACACACACCCCTAACCCCGCAAACCCATTATGAATATGGTGAGTTAACAAACAGTAGACACAATACACACATTCAAATACTGTACTTTAGTTTTAAATTTTAATAAGGTATTACTATTTTCTACTCCAAGGCATTACTTTTGAGATTATTATATATTTTTGAAAATATAGCATAATATCCTTGAATCGCTACCTTATCGTGGTGGAGGGGTTTGTGTGTCCCAGGGATCCCAGGGGCTATGTTGTCTGGGGGCTTTTGCCCCCTGGTAGGGTCTCCCATGGCAAATTGGTCCTGGGTGAGGGACCAGACAAAGAGCGACCATATGTTCTGGACACTTGGGTAAAGAGAGGGGCTGAGCTGTCAACTGATCACCACCTGGTGGTGAGTTGGATCAGGTGGCGGGGGAGGACGCTGGACAGACCTGGTGCACCTAAACGCGTAGTGAGGGTGTGCTGGGAACGTCTAGCAGAGGGGCCCCAGTCTGCGAGATCTTCAACGCACACCTCCGGCAGAGCTTCAACAGCATTCCGAGGGAGACTGGGGACATTGAGTCCGAATGGACCATGTTCAGCGTCTCCATTGCCGAAGCTGCTGCATTGAGCTGCGGCAGCAAGGTGGTTGGTGCCTGCCGTGGTGGTAATCCCCGAACCAAATGGTGGACACCAGAGGTGAAGGGAGCCACCAGGCTGAAGTAGGAGTCCTATCGGGCTTGGTTAGCCCGTGGGACTCCGGAGGCAGCCGACAGGTATTGACAGGCCAAGCGGAATGTGGCTCGGGCAGTGGCTGAAACAAAAACTCGGGTGTGGGAGGAGTTCGGAGAGGCCATGGAAAAAGACTTTCGGACTGCCTCGAAGAGATTCTGGCAAACCGTCAGGCGTCTCAGGAGAGGAAAGCGGTGCTCTACCTGCACTGTGTATAGTGCTGGCGGAGCGCTGCTGACGTCGACTGAGAAAATTGTCAGGCGGTGGAAGGAATACTTCGAGGACCTCCTTAATCCCACTGACACGTCTTCAGAGGAGGAAGCAGAGTCTGGGGATGAGGGGAATGACCCGCCAATTTCCGGGTGCGAGGTCACTGAGGCAGTTAAACAACTCCTTGGTGGCAGAGCCCCTGGTGTTGATGAGGTCCGCCCCGAGTTCCTGAAGGTTCTGGACGTTGTAGGGCTGTCCTGGTTGACACACCTCTGCAATGTTGTGTGGAGATCATGGGCAGTACCCGTGGACTGGCAGACCGGGGTGGTGGTCCCCATCTTTAAGAAGGGGGACCGGAGGGTGTGTCCCAACTACAGGGGGATCACACTCCTCAGCCTCCCTGGGAAAGTCTATGCCAGGGTGCTGGAAAGGAGAGTTCGTCCGCTAGTCGAACCTCGGATACAGGAGGAACAATGCGGTTTTCGTCCTGGTCGCGGAACACTGGACCAGCTCTTTATCCTCTCGAGGGTACTTGAGGGTGCATGGGAGTTTGCCCAACCAGTCTACATGTGTTTTGTGGACTTAGAGAAGGCATTCGACCGTGTCCCTCAGGGTGTCTTGTGGGAGGTGTTGCGGGAGTATGGGGTGTCTGGCCCATTGCTACGGGCCATTCGATCCCTATACAACCGTTGCAAGAGCTTGGTTCGCATTGCCGGCAATAAGTCGGACTCGTTCCCGGTGGGTGATGGGCTCCACCAGGGCTGCCCTTTGTCTCCGGTTCTGTTCATAATTTTTATGGAGAGGATTTCTAGGCGCAGCCAAGTGGCGGAGGGCTTTCACTTTGGTGGCCTCAGAATCTCATCTCTGATTTTTGCGGATGATGTGGTTCTGTTGGCTTCATCGGGTGAGGGCCTCCAGCTCGCACTGGAACGGTTCGCAGCCGAGTGTGAAGCAGCGGGAATGAGGATCAGCACCTCCAAATCTGAGGCCATGGTTCTCAGCCGGAAAAGGGTGGAGTGCCCACTCCGGGTCGGGGATGAGTTCCTGCCCCAAGTGGAGGAGTTCAAGTATCTCAGGGTCTTGTTCGCGAGTGATGGGAGAAGGGAGACAGACGGATTGGGGCTGCAGCTGCAGTAATGCAGACGCTGCACCGGTCCGTCGTGGTGAAGAGGGAGCTGAGTGTAAAAGCGAAGCTCTCAATTTACCGGTCGATCTACGTCCCTACCCTCACCTATGGCCACGAGCTGTGGGTAGTGACCGAAAGAACGAGATCGCGGATACAAGCGGCAGAAATGAGCTTCCTCCGAAGGGTGGCTGGCCTCTCCCTTAGAGATAGGGTGAGAAGTTCGGCCATCCGGGAGGGGCTCAGAGTAGAGCAGCTGCTGCTCCACATCGAAAGGAGCCAGCTGAGGTGGTTCGGGCATCTGACAAGGATGCCCCCTGGGCGCCTCCTGGGTGAGCTGTTCCAGGCATGTCCCACCCGGGGGAGGCCCCGGGGCAGACCCAGGACACGCTGGAGAGATTATATCTCTCGGCTGGCCTGGGAACGCCTTGGTGTTCCCCCGGATAAGCTGGAGGTGGTGGCTAGGGAGAGGGAGGTCTGGGCCTCTTTGCTTAGGCTGCTGCCCCGGTGACCCGGCCTCGGATAAAGCGGATGAAGATGGATGGATGGATGGATAGCATAATGATAATACTAGTTATTGTAAACTTCACGTACATAACCTAATGTCAGCTAGACCGAAATTAAAATTTAATATATTGTTAAAGTCACTAAAATGGCGCCTGAAGCCTGTTGTGGCGTGAGCTCTGTGTCTGCTCTAGAAACTCTGAAATTCTGTAGATCTGAGCCGTACATTAAATACTCACATGAACCTGTACTTTGAATTCTGTATGAGCTGTATAAAATACAGCTATGCATAAGTGTTTTGAATGAATAATTAGATTAGATAACTCTTTATTGTCTAATATAGAAATGAATAGAAATGTGACATGAGAAGGTGTCTTTGACTGTACCTGCATAACTTATTTTTGGACTAGTTGGCAAGTTATGCTCTGGTCATTTGATGTTTCCAAGCTAATGTTCTTTTGTAATATAGTTAAATTTTCTTTGTATATTTCATTTATCCACCATCATACATCATACATACAAGCTAAGAAGAGGTCGTTATACTAACAAGAGGTATCAACGCTGGGCCAAAGTTCAGCACATGGTTAAAGTTTGTAATCCAGCCAGGGTGTAAATATCACTCAGCAGCCAGAGCTGAAGCAGGTAGCATCAACACATAAATCTACTCTACCCGGCTTAAATCACAAGAGCACCTCTGACCAAAAAGCTGTAGATTTTTCTTGTTTGCACAAATTAATCCAGATTCACATTAATTGTGTTCACAGCTCCAACAAAATGAGGAAGAGGAGGGGGAGAAACACAATTAGGTTGAATTACAATTGTATGGAAGCTGAGGACAAGGAGAAGGAAGCTTAGGATGAGGAGGAAGAGAAGCAGCAGGAGCATCTTTAGGGATCCCTATGATGTCATTGAGGTTTGTTTCATTAATATGGTCCTCTCACAAAGAAAGATGACTTGTTTTAGTTCACCTACTTCCTGTATTAAATAGTGATGTGCAAAATGTTGTGAAAAACCATAGAGCAGGCACGTATAGTGCATCTGCAGGTAAATGAACATCAAATCTCTAAGACAGACTGAAATCTGTATATTTATCACCCTTATGATAAAACCCATGTCAGCCATTGGTTTATGGACTTTGTATTTTGAAGCCTCAACATTTGCTTTATTGCTGTTGCTATGTTGGGACCATATTAGGATGAGGGATTAGAATCTGGAGTCATGCACACTATTGTTTCATTTAGTGTGTATCCATAAGATTCGTACAGCAGATCCGAGTTGTGCCTTGAAAACAGGAAAGTCGTCTGCATAGAGGAGAACTGTAATAGCAGGCTTGTACAAAGTGAGGCTTTGTGCACTCGTTTTACTTCTGTCACCCTGTTTTGATGCAGAATTCATTTGAAATCAGGCAAGAACTGGACTTATTTTTTATAATGTGTTCTTGTGAATTGATTGTGTATCGCATATGTTTGATTTGACTTTCTGCAAGACAACAGTCGTCCGCTGGCCAAAAAAGTTTTCCAAATACCTCCACGTGATCTAGCCTGGATTTAGAAAAGAATAGCAAAAAATCTGCACCTCCTGCTTCAGATGCAATTTGTGTTTCTGTGTTCAGAGGCAGCGGCGAGAGGGGAGACCTCGGGTCATCCAGCTGGAGAGCCTGACCAGGAGGAGTCGAACATTAACTCAGCTCTTCCAGGGCACCCTGCAGACTCGGCTGTTGGCATCGGCGAGGGATGACGTGAACGCCAAACTGGAGTCCATCACAGGTCAACTGCAGGTATGCGAGTCAGACCTTCTGAGGAGGGTTTCACTTTTCTCTCTTCTTTATAATTGACTCTTTTCTCTCTCTTTCAGCTCCTTGTCTCAGAGTGGGAGGGATTTGAAGCACAAAGGGAGGAACTTGTCGTTTGGTTGGCTGATATGGATGTCCGCCTGAGTGAGGTTGACCAGCTGACAGGAAACACCTGTGAAAAACTGAAACAACTGCAGGTGTGGGCTTGTTTTGATATGACATATATTTGATATGATACATAGGTCAGAGACATTGTCCTAAACTGGACTAACAAAGGGCCATGAGTACAACATGAAACGTACATTACATAGCATAAGGCTGAAGTTCATTGATCATTTTAATCATAAACTTGTTGTTGAAATGTTTTTACTGAACATGCAAACATCTGCTGATGAAAATGTGTTGATTTATTGGTCTGTTATGAAGCTATTGCTATTTCTAATGTGTTTTATCACTTTCTGATGTTTTATTAATTAAACAATATATGCATTAATTGTTGTGTTATCTGTAGATATAGTATTTATATATATTTATTTATAGTATAGCAAATATATTTAATTATTACTGTTTAAAACACTAATATGTGACATGTATTAGTAGTGATGTTGTGCTGAGGGTTAAAATGCCTTTTTGTCTTTTGGTAACTGCAAAATGACAATAAACCATTAATATGTCTATGCTGTGCTCGTATTTATTTTTACCCTACTCAAATTCAATTTATGATACATTTTATTTTGAAAGATTTAAAATGTTTTTTAAAGAACCATTTGAAGGATCTTTTTAAAAATGGTCCCCACTGTCTTCCTGTCAGTTATTTTCAAGCTTAACTCTTCCCCCCATAACTGATGTATCTAATCTCATTAAAAAATCTAAGTCATCCACCTGTCAACTTGACCCTCTCCCTACTGTGTTAGTTAAAGCCTGTCTTCCCTCGTTAGCTCCTCTCATAACCAATATTATTCATTCCTCCCTGAACACTGGACTTGTTCCTGAAGCACTGAAAAAGGCTTCTGTTATCCTAACTCTCAAAAAGCCTGGTGCAGACCCCAATAACTTTGATCATCTTCGCCCAATATCAAATCTCCCCTTCATTTCAAAAATTCTTGAAAAAGTTGTCGCCGCCCAGCTTCATTTACATCTCAATGACCATAATCTCTATGAACGATTTCAATCTGGTTTCTGCCCCAATCACAGCACAGAAACTGCTTTGTTAAGGATTACCAATGACCTTCTGATGGCAGCTGATTCTGGTCTCCTATCCATCCTCATCCTTCTTGATCTTAGTGCGGCGTTTGATACCATTTCTCACAATATTCTCCTGAACCGGTTAGCTTCCATTGGTATTAGTCACACCCCCCTTGCCTGGTTTACCTCATATCTCTCAGACTGCACTCAGTTTATCCAATTTAAATCCCATTCTTCAACTCTCTATCCTGTGTCTGCTGGTGTGCCCCAGGGTTCAGTATTGGGGCCTCTTTTATTTATTATTTATATGCTCCCTCTTGGTTATATATTCCGAAAATATAATATAAATTTTCACTGTTATGTCGATGACACCCAGCTCTACATTTCTTCTAAACCCAATTCATCCCTCCCACCTTCCTCCCTCTCAAACTGTCTTATTGAGATTAGACCCTGGTTCTCCTCCAATTTCCTCAAACTCAACAGTAATAAAACTGAAGTTTTACTTGTTGGTTCACCATCTATCTTATCCAAATCCCAGTTTTTCCATTAACATTGAAAATTCTCCCACCCTTCCCTCCCCTCAGGTTAAGAGTTTGGGTGTCATACTTGATAATACTCTTTCATTCCAGTCTCACATTAATTACATAACCCGTCTGCTTACTTCCACTTACGTAATATTAACCGACTCCGCCCCTTCCTTCCTCCCCATGCTGCTGCCGTCCTTGTCCATAGTCTTATTACGTCCCGTATTGATTACTGCAATTCCCTCCTATTTGGTCTCCCTAAAAAGTCCCTTCATAAACTCCAACTTCTTCAAAATTCTGCAGCTCGGGTCATAACTTGCACTCCGTTAAGTGTTCATATTCCCCCAGTTCTTCAGCAGCTTCACTGGTTGTCCGTAGAAGCCAGGATAAACTTTAAAATCTTACTTCTTACATACAAGTGTCTCCATAAATCTGCTCCTTCATATTTGTGTGACCTGCTCCATATCACCACTGTTTCCCGCCCTCTTAGATCATCATCTGCTATTCATCTTACTGTTCCATCCTCACATCTCATCACTGTGGGGAGCAGAGCTTTCAGTCGCTCTGCTCCTCGGCTCTGGAACTCTCTTCCTCCTGTACTAAGAAATATTGACTCCCTCTTCACATTTAAGACACAGCTCAAAGCACATCTGTTTGAACTGGTTTATTTGCTTTAATGCTGATTTTATCTGTTGTCACGCTCTGTTTTGTAATTTTAACTTATTTTATGTATTTTATGACTACTGTTCCTTTTATTAATTGTGTTTTTTGTAAGGTGACCTTGGGTTTCTGAAAGGTGCCCTCAAATAAAATGTATTATTATTATAATTATTACTATTTAACTAGATTTGTCTCATTACAATCAAAAACTCATATTCAGTTTGACATATGTTCCCACATGTTTGCTGTTCCTGCTGAAATGAAGGTAAAAACAATAATAACATTTATCTAAGTAATGAAACTGGACACATTTTCTCAGTAATAGGATTAAAACCTTTTACAACATCACAATTTGATTCACACAGAAAATGTCCATCGTGCTCTGAGCAGAGACAGGAAGAGAGAGAGAGAGAGAGAGAGAGAGAGAGCGAGAGAGAGACAGAGCGAGAGAGAGCGAGAGAGAGAGAGAGAGAGAGGAAACGAGATTGGTATTTTGCATGAAGAGAGGAGTAATGGCATAGAAAGGCGCTGCTAAATGTGCTGCTCGTACTAATTACTCATTTTTCACGACACATGAAGCCTGAAGTAACGAGTGAAGAGGAGCAGCTGAAATTAAAAGTGACTGAGCTCCTTCACACAGTGATGAGCTGCAGCTCCTGCGTTCTGTCTTGGATCTAAATCTGTCGCTATCTTTCCTATTTTCAGATCATCTGGAGTCAACTTCCAGCTTTTTTTATTTCGATTCTTCACACAGTGGAATTATTTTTCTAACAAAGGCTTGTCAAGCACAAATACTGCCAGGATGTGGTCTTGCATCACAGACTTCTTCACCTATGAAACCACTAAGTCGGTGGTTGTGAAAAGTTGGACTATTGGAATCATCAACCGTGTTGTCCAGCTCCTCATCATCACTTACTTCATTGGGTGAGTGTTTGCTTGGACTTGGACAGTACCGACATTTATCTGGTTGAATAAAACATCATAACACAAACATGTATTTTAAAGGCTTTGCTGTTCAGTGTTCTGGATTAGTTGTTACATTAGGAAGGTTTAATTCTTCACTTTATTACTTCATATTTTATTATCTTTATAAAGCCACAGTTGTGTTGGTTAAATACATCGTTCATGTTTTACATAAAACCTCTTTGTTACTAGGAAAAGTAACCCATTCACTCAGCTGTAAAAGAAAGCTAACGAAGCATGCTTAATCATCCAAGTAAGGAAACCCCAGAAAGTTGATTTGGCTCATTTGAACGTAGCATTTTGAATGGTCATGATCATGAAACTGAGCTCACGAGCCATTGTTAGTCAGTGTACTAGGTTTGGTCTTCATACAGATGTACTGTAAATCTAACAAACCTTCATGTATTACTACAGTTTGTGGCTCTGAGAGTTAGTGTCTCAGTCCGAGTACTTAGGAATTACAACTGATTACTCGCTCTAATTTAAACGTCAGCAACTGGTGAAAAAATTGAAATTGAAACTTGATCCTTTTCGTCATTTGAGGCAAGAAAGATGTGATTTGTATGCATGCATGCTCTGCTTATGCTGGATTCTGTTCATCGTGAGCTTCCTTACACACTCTAAACCTCTTACTGTCGGGTTGGGTGGTTATGTCGTAGACTCAACCTCTGGTATGTTCTTATTTATCAGGCTATTCTTATTTACAAACTAGCACCCATCAAAAAAGTATGGGAAGCTACTGTTTTGGGTGCCAAGAATTGTTCTTCTTTCTCAGAGGTTCACAGTAAATTTGGAAAAAGAGCATGCAGCTCCTTCCTCCTGGAATCAGCTGGGGAACCAACTGGTCTCACTCAATGAATTTAAAGTAAATGTAAACAACTTGAATGCAGTTAATTCAGGCTCTTTGACTGTGCTTTACTGTTGTATGGATATGCATGCTCTATTAGTTTATGCAACGCATGATTGTCCTGCTGTCCGTCTTGGCCAGGTAAAAGAGATTTTTAATGTGAAGAGTTTGTCGTTTTCCTGTTTTCATAAAGGTAAAAATAATAATAGCAATACTGTGGAGAACAGTCAGAATTGTTCTTTTGGTCCATAGCTGATGAAAAATGGAAATAGCTTCTTGGTCTGAAAGTACCTTGAACATGAATTATTTGTAGTAGCCAGCAGGGGGCAGAATCCTCTGGTTCTGAAAAGACTTGTACATATTTTCCTGTGACTGTAGAGGTCAACAAACAGGATTGTCCAGTCCCACTGGCTAATGTCTTGCAATTAAGAAGTAATTAGCCTCTGAGCATGTGGTGTCCACACTTACCCTGCCTTTTTTTAATCACAGTCTCCAACACTGAGGTGCTGATGTGAACATTCTGAGCTTAGCTTCCTCACTAATGCTTTTCCAACCAGTTACTGTGAGAAGCCACTTTTTTTATGCCCAATTTCTGTTGGAGTCTCTGTCATGCTGGAAGCTAGCCATGTTTCCTCCTTCAAGCACAGGCCGGGGAGGACTGGTGGCAGCTATCTTTTACTCCAGCTCATGAAATAACCAAAGACCCAGACAGGAAGCAGGAGTTTACATTTGGAAGCTTGACTCTAAGCCTCGAATACACTAATTAAAAAACTCTAAAAATAGTTTTGTTTGTTGCTTTCTGTTGTTTATCCCCTTTAATCAGAGTTTCTATTTGAATTCTCTTTTACCTGATTTAATGCTCATTTCAGATAAAATAATTATAGTGGGTGATTAAATTTTCATATAGGTACTGAAATCAACAGCCTAAACACTGCATTTAATCTATTATTAGACCCAGTTGGCTTTAATCACACTCTGGGCCTCATTCTGACACAAGGCATAGGAAATGGACATTAGTGAATACTGTTTAATGTCTGATCTTTTCTTAATAAAGTTTACATGTGCAAAAATGGACTACAAGAAAAAAAAAGAGAACCTCAAATCAGAAGTGCTTGACTTCCTTGTACAACTTACAGACACGGGCCTTAAAGCAGATAGCTCTAGAGAGCAAATGGCATCTCACTAATTTAGAAATTCGTTTTTTCTTTCTTTTTAAGGCCATCAGTGAAGATAGGACTTATTTATCACTGAGTGAAGTAAATGAGTACATCTCCAGGTTTCTCGTCAGAGCTGTAACCAGGCTGATGAAAACTCAGAGCGCTGTTCAGCCCAGCATTCCTTTATCCTTAAACAGTAACCACTCCATCAATTTCTTCACAGATAACATTTTAACCATTAAAGAAAGAAATATTGATGACCATCTCACAGACATTATGTCCAAAACTTTCATTACTACTGATATTTATTTAGACTCTTTTTCTTAGATTGTTTGAGTAATTTGATTACTTCCTCCAACATATCTTTTAGACCCCATTCCTACAAGACTGCTCAAAGACATCCCACCATTAACTAATCCCTTTATCTTAAATATGATCAAAATATCTTTACTCCCTAACTTCTCTTAATATCACGTGACCAGCTGTCTTATATATCTCTGACCTTCCTTTTATCAATTGTTGAACGAGTAGTTGTAAAACAACTGTTCATCTGTAGATATATGGTTTTGTTGAAGTCAGTCAGAGCTCATCACAGCACAGAAACAGCACTAGTGAAAATACTGAATAATCGTACGGCCTCTGACAGTGGACTCATGCCTGTGCATGTCCTGGTAGACCATCGCTGATCTCAACATTGTACTGCACAGATTAGAACATGCCGTGGGTATGAAGGCCACTGCAGTGGTTTGAATCATGTCTATGTAACAGACTCCAGTGTGTTTATGTAAATGTCTTCTTCACATACCGAGGTTAATTATGGAGTTCCACAGGGTTCTGTGCTGAGACCAGTTGTCTGGCCATCGTGGCTCAAGAGTTGGGAGTTCGCCTTGTAATCGGAAGGTTCTCGACAGTCTCGGTCGTTGTGTCCTTGGGCAAGACACTTCACCTGTTGCCTACTGGTGGTGGTCAGAGGGCCCAGTGGCGCCAGTGTCCGGCAGCCTCGCCTCTGTCAGTGCGCCCCAGGGTGGCTGTGGCTACAATGTAGCTTGCCATCACCAGTGTGTGAATGTGTGTGTGAATGGGTGGATGACTGGATGTGTAAAGCGCTTTGGGGTCCTTAGGGACTAGAAAAGCGCTATATAAATACAGGCCATATTTACATTATTTTACATTATTACTGCTATGCAGATGATACTCAGCTTTATCTGTACATGAAGCCATATGAGACACACCGATTAGTTAAACTACAGAAAAAAACACTAATAGATGAAGAAAACTGAACTGAATTGTTTATGCTAGCGATTCCTTCTTAGACTTAGTCTCTCCTACACCGATTGGCACTTAGGATAACTAATGACTTCCAACGACTCCGGTCATTTGTGGTTAGCTCAGCTTCCCAGATGATGCCAACAATGTTCAGATCTTTAACGTCTTCACTTCAGTCTACGACATGGTTGCTCAGTAGCCACTGATGCCTGTCCCAAACCCAGAGGTTAGAAGGAATGGGCATGCACCCCGTAAAAAGTTATCTTGCTACAGAATCAGCTCATGATATCTCGATGTTAGGGATTAGTAGACTCCATTTCTAATTTGATATTAGCTGCTGCTGTTGACTGAAGCCAAAACTGAGCATGAGTATCACGTTCTGTTTTTATTTATTTATTTAACATAACACAAAAGGTTTTTAACCTCCTAAGACCCCAACTCTTCCATGACATGTATTTTTAATTTCTCTTTGATATTTGGACATATTTGGGCCCAATGAATGTAAAAACAAAGAATTACCAGATTCTTTTTTAACCTTATTTTTGTTTTTAAGAAAAATAAGAGCCACATATGAGGATATTCGTTTTAAATTTTGATAGAACAGTAGCAGTATAATGTCCTCGTAAGTGGATGTCAGGCCCATGTAGAGCAAAATTGAGTATTTTAGCCTAAAAACCCCAAAATGTGATGTCCACATATGTGGACGCCAGGTCCTAGGAGGTTAAGCGATGAAAAGGCCTGTACAAAGCATTTCAGAGGGTCGCCAGATTTTTTTTAAAGTTGAAAAATTCCAAACTCTCAGGTGACGTCTTGCAGTTCTGTAAGTAGAACATGCAATAAGTCCAAATGGCTTTGGTGGGAACGGACGCCCATAAACCATCCGTTCTAACATGCAGTCAAAACTGTGAAAGGGTTCATTTTAGACCTAAACAAGATGTTTTATTAAACTGACAGTTTTGCTGCACACACCACAGCAAACAAGCACCAAAGGTAAGAATCCAATAAACCTGAATACTTAGTGAACTCTGTCAGAAAACATGGTTTCCATTGGTAGTATGAATCCTGTTCTCCTGGCTGAAGTCTCACATTTAACAACTTCTGTTTCTTAATGTGGATTTTTGATCTTTATACTGCCTCACTAGAGGCTAAATCACACTGAGAATAATGAGAATAATATGAGAGTAATCACACTTGTCTGCTCTGCAAATTCTCATAGTGACTTCTCAATAGGTCATTCATTTCATTATTTATTTCCAATCAAAAGACCTCAACTCTTAATTATTCTGAAAAGAAAACTCTGAGCTAATGATCACAGATTAGCAGATCTAACTGAATTCCTTTGTAGTGTCTTACAGCGAGCATTTTCAGTGCACTATCCCTGATTGTAGCTAGTGGCAAGAAGGGTTGTTTTTTTAAGTATAATGATGCTTATGATTACATTTTGGCATGCGTCACTCTCTATGTAATGTTTCAGATGGGTGTTTCTCACTGAGAAGGCCTACCAGATTAGAGACACGGCGATTGAATCCTCTGTGATGACCAAGGTCAAAGGCTTTGGAATCTACAATAACAAGGTTATGGATGTAGCAGACTACGTCACTCCTACACAGGTGTGTGTGTATGGACGAATGTAAGAACTGACTGAGTGAAGATGAGATACTGACAGACTGCATTTGTATCTCCTGCAGGGAGCTTCGGTGTTCTGCATCATCACTAAACTGATTACTACAGAGAACCAAGTCCAAGGATACTGTCCTGACGTAAGTCATCATCACCACGACTAACAGATCATCACTCAGTCCTGGGGCTCATTTACTTTACAGATACACAAAGCCAATGTTGGCTACGTGCTAGATGTAAACACAATGCTTTCCCTTTTGGAAAAAGCAATAGTATCTCACCCTGTACAAAAAAGGACAGCGCTCCATTACTTTAACCAGCTGCTGTGATGTGATATAAAGATATAAAGGAATTTGCTGCATTTCTAACTGAAGTCATGATAAAATATGACTCCTTTCTTATTGTTGGGGATTTTAATATTCATGTGTGCTGTCCAGATAAGCCCATGGTTAAAGACTTTTTGAATCTTACTGATTCCTTTAATTTAGTTCGATGTGTGTCTGCACCCACGCAACAGTGTGGCCACACTCTCGATCTGGTTTTAGCCCACTTATTGCCTGTTTTTAATCTGAAAGTCTCCGATCCTGTTTTTTCTGATCATATGCCGGTTCTGTTTGACATCTCTTTATCTAGAAATGAATTCAGGGGGCTTGTCCCTGCAAAGACATCTCGTTTGTTAAATTCTTCCACGGCAGCACGGTTCTCCACCTACTATAATCAGTTCTCCATTCCTGAGACACTCCAATACGTAGAGGAACTCAGTTTTTGGTTTCATACCACTTGTCAGACTGTCTTGGATATTGTTGCTCCTCTAAAAATTAAGCATCCTAAGACAAAGCTTGAACCCTGGTTGAACGATGAAACCCGTGCTGCGAGGCGTGAATGTCGTAGGGCTGAGCGGAGATGGAAAAAAGATAACTTACAGGTCTCTTTACAAAGTTTAAGAGAGTGCTGGGCCTTATATCAGCTTACAATAAAAGAAGCAAAGCGGAAACACTTTGCAAATATTATTATGGTGAATTATCAGAAACCACACATATTGTTTAAGTCAATTGAGACTATTTTAAGCTCTCCCTCTGCTCTTAGTTTTGAGCCTTCACTTGAAATGTGTGAAAGGTTTCTGCACTTCTTTATAAACAAGGTAGCCTCGGCTAGGGCGCAGATTATTTTGCCCACATCTGACCCCTCTGATCTTCCAGTTTGCTCAGCTGTCTTTCAACAGTTTGAGTCGGTTACTCTTGCTCAGCTACAGGAGGTGGTAGTTCATTTAAAGCCTGTAGGCTCACCTTATGATCCTATCCCTCCCCTTTTTCTGAAAGAAGTTTTTTCTACCTTAGGTCCAACTATTTTAACCATTTTAAATAGCAGCCTTACTTCAGGTGTGGTTCCAAAGAATTTCAAAGATGCAATTGTGCAACCACTTCTTAAGAAACCTGGGCTAGATACAAACGCTGTTGAGAATTTTAGACCAATATCTAAGCTGCCCTTTTTATCTAAAGTCTTGGAAAAAATTGTATATGACCAATTGATCTCATACTTGAATGCACAAAATGTTCAGGAGATTTTTCAATCTGGTTTTAAAGCAATGCATAGCACTGAATCAGCACTTTTAAGAATTTTTAATGATATATTTTTATCATGTGATTCTGGTGAAAGTGTCATTCTTATTTTACTCGATTTAACTGCTGCATTTGACACTGTAGACCATGAAATTTTAATCTCACGTTTGGAGCAGTGTGTCGGTATAACAGGTGTGGCTCTGAAATGGTTCAGGTCTTACTTAACAAACCGAACCTTTTCAGTTCGCTTAGGAAACTGTGAGTCCTCCCGAGCTCCGTTGTCTCATGGAGTACCACAGGGTTCCATTCTGGGCCCTATCCTGTTGTCACTTTATTTACTTCCATTGGGCTCAATTTTTAGAAAACACAGACTCTCGTTTCACTGTTATGCAGATGACTGCCAGATTTATGTTCCTCTTAAAAAGAAAGATGGGTCGTCTGTAAATCGTTTACAAACATGTCTGGAGGACGTCAAGTCGTGGTTGGCGCTAAACTTTCTTTGTTTTAATGGTTCTAAAACTGAAGTAATGGTGTTCAGACCTGCCTCCACTGCTGTTCCGTGTGTTAATTTGCAATCCCTGAAATCATTCTGTAAACCAGAGATTGTTAATCTGGGTTTTAAAATGGATCCTGAGCTTAAGCTTGAAAGCCAGATTGGGTTGGTTGTAAGGTCTAGTTTCTTTCATCTGAGGCAACTGGCCAAAATTAAGCACTTTCTTACGAGACAGCAATTTGAAACAGTAATCCACGCTTTTGTAACCGTTCGGCTGGATTACTGTAATTCTCTTTATTTTGGGGTGAGTCGGTCTTCTGTTTTTCGACTGCAGTTAGTCCAGAATGCTGCTGCACGCCTTTTAACTGGCACTCATAGATACGAGCATATCACCCCAGTTTTATATTCACTTCATTGGCTGCCCGTGCATTTTAGGATCCATTTTAAGATGCTTTTATTTGTTTTTAAATGTTTGTCCAATGCTGCCCCTGTGTACCTCTCTGAGCTTCTTCATCCATACATACCTTCCCGGTCCCTCAGGTCGGCAGACCAGCTCCTCCTGAGTGTGCCCAGGACTAATCGTAAGCTCAGAGGGGATCGGGCGTTTGCTGTGGCAGCACCAAAATTGTGGAATGAGTTGCCTTTACATGTTAGACAGGCACCTTCCTTATCTGTTTTTAAATCACGTCTTAAAACATATTTATTTACCTTGGCTTTTAGCACAGCAGGACTTGTTGATGTCTCTTAATACGTTTCTTATTAATTATATTACTTTTAATTTTAAGATATTTTATATGTAATTTAAACTGTTTCCTCTCTGTTTTATATTTGTAGCACTTTGGTCAACATAGTTGGATGTAAAGTGCGTTATAAATAAAGATGCTATGCTATGCTATGCTATGTGAGTGGATTTAGAGAGACGTCGGTGTCAATACAACTGCTGCACATGATGAGAAAATTAAAAATTAATTATAAAATGTATGCACGTATTTGAGGGATGTAAAAAACCAAACACTGTACTGTAAAACAGCTGTGATGCAGCTTTAATGTTCTCTTCACATGTCACTGTATTTTATCCAGAGTGAAAAAAGAAAGTTTCTTTGTACAGACGACAGAAACTGCACAAAGCACATCAATAAGCCGGCAAGTTATGGTGAGATACTTTGTCTTTATCATGCAGTAACAATATTTCACGTTAAAATGATCTGTTGATGACTAGATTTATGTGCATTAATATGTTGAAGTGTTTTACTTTGGACCTTGTACCTGTATTTTCTTTTCTACTCAGGAATTGCTACAGGGAGGTGTGTTCCTTTTAATGCCATGATCAAGACGTGTGAGATTAAGGGTTGGTGTCCTGCTGAGATCGACACCATCAAGCCGTAAGATGATGCTCTGCATGTGGTAAAGAGCTTTTTAGTAGTGATGTGTCGGTTGCAAACGACACGAGCCGGATCTTTGAAGTGAACGATGCTCCTTATCGCGAGCCGTGGGGTTTTTCTTTCTCTCTCTCTCTCTCTCGCACTTTTTTCCGCTTCACTCCGCATGCAAGCCGTGTGCTTTGCACTGGGCAGAGGGGGGAGGGGCAGTAGTTACACTCGCAGTAGCACAGGAACAGAGCGGGAGGGAAGGAGAGAGAAAGAGAGCCAGGGACAACAACGTCACATTAGAAAGGTATAGTAATCATCCACAACTATTTTCAGTTGCAGATGATAAAGGATTCAGAAAGTTTATTCATGCAGGTCCATATGACAGAGAATGTGCATCTTCTTTTTGTTTTCATATTGTAATTTATACTTAATTGTGTTGTGGTTTGCAGTGTTTTGTGTTGTTTCACTTTAAATTTGTTTAAAAGGAAAAAGCTGAAAATTTTAATAGTTAAAAGTTGAAATGTGAATAGTTGGTTTTTGTATTATATGATTTATTTATTACATTTTATGTGGATTGAATAAATAAAAGTATATTTACGGTACCCTAGAGACAAAGCACATACAAACTCCAAAACACGTAAAAACTGTACAAAAGACAACAGCGGTGCTCCAGAATGCTGGGCGCAGTGGTGAGCGTTTGTTACCTAGTGGCTACACAAGCCAGGAAGTACCAAGTTTGTACGTGCTTTTTGGAGTTTGTACGTGTTTTGTCTCTAGGGGGCACCGCATATATTTATATATAAACATACATAGATAAAACCACTTTTTCTTTTACATTAGTAATTCCTTTTGTGCAAAATTTTATATTATTGTTAATAATAAATTAATTAAAGCAACAAAACAACCTGAAGAGCCGGTTCGGAGCTGAAAGAACCGGTTCTCTAAAAAGAGCCGAAAATCCCATCACTACCTTTTAGCAGGCTTTCCCATATGGAAAAGATATTTATAAATCTTATAAAGTTTGTATCTGTCTTGTGTGAAACTTGTACGAAAAGCATACAAGAGTGAAAACAGATATAAGATCCCTAGAAAAATTTGATAAATGAAACTTGTATGTTTTGGATACTTCCTGGAACAATATCTGAAAGTAATGAGAAAGTGGCCACATGAGTAAATCATATAAGCCTTATATGATTCACTATATGAAGTAGGCCACATCTGATGCAAGTTTTTACTATTCCTTTTCAATTCAATTCAATTCAATTTTATTTATATAGCGCCAAATCACAACAAAAGTCGCCTCAAGGCGCTTCATAGATACAGAGAAAAAAACCCAACAATCATATGACCCCCTATGAGCAGCACTTTGGCGACAGTGGGAAGAAAAAACTTAACAGGAAGAAACCTCCAGCAGAACCAGGCTCAGGGAGAGGCGGGGCCATCTGCTGTGATTGGTTGGGGTGAGAGAAGGAAGACAGGATAAAAGACATGCTGTGGAAGAGAGACAGAGATTAATAACAGATATGATTCAATGCAGAGAGGTCTGTTAATACATAGTGAGTGAGAAAGGTGACTGAAAAGGAAAAACTCAATGCATCATGGGAATCCCCCGGCAGCCTACGTCTATTGTAGTGATGGGTCGTTCGCGAACGAAATGGCTCTTAGAGCCGGCTCTTTGACGTGAACGACGCGAGCCGGCTCCTTATCGCGAGCCGTCACGTGTGTTTTGTTTTGTTTTTTTTCTCTCACCCTCTCTCTCGCACTTTTTTTCTGCTTCACTCAGCATGCGAGCCTTGTGCTTTACGCTGGGCAGAGGGGGGAGGGGCAGTAGTTACACTCAGTAGCACAGGAACAGATCCAGAGGGGGAGAGAGAGAAAGAGAGCCAGGGACAACAACGTCACATTAGAAAGGTATAGTAATCATCCACAACTATTTTCAGTTGCAGATGATAAAGGATTCAGAAAGTTTATTCATGCAGGTCCATTTGACAGAGAATGTGCATGTTTCTTTTTGTTTTCATATTTTAATTTATATTTAATTGTGTTGTGGTTTGCAGTGTTTTGTGTTGTTTCACTTTAAATTTGTAAAAGGAAAAAGCTGAAAATTTAAATAGTTAAAAGTTGAAATGTGAATAGTTGATTTTTGTATTATATGATTTATTTATTACATTTTATGTGGAGTGAATAAATAAAAGTATATTTACGGTGGCCCCTAGAGATAAAGCACATACAAACTTCAAATCACGTACGAACTCGGAAGCATGTACAAACTCCAAAACACGTAAAAACTCTAAAACACGTAAAAACACGTACAAACTCCAAAACACGTAAAAACTCCAAAACACGTAAAAACACATACAAACTCCAAAACACGTAAAAACTCAGAAGCACATAAAAACTCAAAACACGTACAAAAGACAACAGAAGTGCTCCAGGATGCTGGGGGCAGTGTTGAACTTTTGTTACCGAGTGGCTACACAAGCCAGCAAGTACCAATGACTGGATTTGTTGTGTGGTAGTAACAGGTAAATGAACATTTTTTTTAAAATTATTTGAATATATATATGAGTGCCTGTGTATAAATACACAAACAATACACACATGCTTTCAATTGTGTAATTTAAGTGATCTAGTAGCTCTGCTTTGGAAGTTCAGTTCATGCTAGAAATGTGTCTTGGAGTTTGTACGTGTTTTGTCTCTAGGGACCACCGCATATATTTATATATAAACATATATAAATAAAACCACTTTTTTTACGTTAGTAATTCCTTTTGTGCATAATTTTATAATACTGTTAATAATAAATTAATTAAAGCAACAAAACAACCTGAAGAGCCGGTTCGGAGCCGAAAGAGCCGGAAATCCCATCACTAGTCTATTGCAGCATAACTAAGGGACAATTCAGGGTCACCTGGTCCAGCCCTAACTATATGCTTTAGCAAAAAGGAAAGTTTGAAGCCTAATCTTGAAAGTAGAGATAGTGTCTGTCTCCTGAATCCAAACTGGAAGCTGGTTCCACAGAAGAGGGGCCTGAAAACTGAAGGCTCTGCCTCCCATTCTACTTTTAAATACTCTAGGAACAACAAGTAGGCCTGCAGAGCGAGAGCAAAGTGCTCTAATAGGGTGATATGGTACTACAAGGTCATTAAGATAAGATGGGGCCTGATTATTTAAGACCTTGTATGTGAGGAGCAGGATTTTGAATTCTGGATTTAACAGGAAGCCAATGAAGGGAAGCCAAAACAGGAGAAATCTGCTCTCTCTTTCTAGTCCCTGTCAGGACTCTTGCTGCAGCATTTTGGATTAGCTGAAGGCTTTTCAGGGAGTTTTTAGGACTTTCTGATAATAATGAATTACAGTCGTCCAGCCTGGAAGTAATGAATGCATGAACTAGTTTTTCAGCGTCACTCTGAGACAGGATATTTCTAATTTTAGAGATGTTGCACAAATGGAAGAAAGCAGTCTTACATATTTGTTTAATATGTGCGTTGAAGGACATGTCCTGGTCAAAAATGACTCCAAGGTTCCTCACAGTGTTACTGGAGGCCAAGGTAATGCCATCCAGAGTAAGAATCTGGTTAGATACCATATTTCTAAGCTTTTCAGGGCCGAGTACAATAACCTCAGTTTGATCTGAATTAAGAAGCAGAAAGTTGGCGGCCATCCAGGTCTTTATGTCTTTAAGACATTCCTGCAGTTTAACTCATTGGTGTGTGTTATCTGGCTTCATGGACAGATAGAGCTGGGTGTCATCAGCATAGCAGTGTAAATGTATGCTATGTCTTCTAATGATGCTGCCTAAGGGAAGCATGTATAATGTAAACAGAATTGGTCCTAGCACTGAACCCTGTGGAACTCCATTATTAACCTCAGTGTGTGAAGAGGACTCTCCATTTACATGCACAAACTGGAGTCTATTAGATAGATATGATACAAACCACTGCAGCACAGTACCTGTAATACCTACAGCATGTTCTAATCGCTCTAATAGGATATTATGGTCGACAGTATCGAACGCTGCACTGAGGTCTAGCAGGACAAGCACAGAGATGAGTCCACTGTCAGAGGCCATAAGAAGATCATTTGTAACCTTCACTAAAGCGGTTTCTGTGCTGTGATGAGCTCTGAAACCTGACTGAAACTCTTCAAATAAACCATTCCTCTGCAGATGATCTGTTAGCTGTTTGACAACTACTCTTTCAAGGATGTTTGATATAAAGGAAGGTTGGAGATTGGCCTATAATTAGCTAAGACTGCTGGGTCTAGAGATGCTTTTTGAGTAAAGGTTTAACTACAGCCAGCTTGAAGGCCTGTGGTACATAGCCGATTATTAGAGATAGGTTGATCATATTTAAGATCGAAGCATTAATTAATGGCAGGACTTCTTTGAGCAGTTTTGTAGGAATGGGGTCTAAAAGACACGTTGATGGTTTGGAGGAAGTAATTATTGAAGTTAACTCAGAAAGATCAATTAGAGAAAAAGAGTCTAACTTAACATCAATGGTACTAAGAGTAGCTGTAGATAATATTACATCTGTGGGATGATTATTGGTAATTTTTTCTCTAATGATAAAAATGTTATTTGTGAAGAAGTTCATGAAGTCATTACTAGTTAACGTTAAAGGGATGGTTGGCTCAACAGAGCTCTGACTGTTTGTCAGCCTGGCTACAGTGCTGAAGAGAAACCTGGGGTTGTTCTTATTTTCTTCAATCAGTGATGAATAGTAAGATGTTCTGGCTTTGCGGAGGGCTTTCTTATAAAGCAACAAACTATTTCTCCAGGCTAAATGATGATCCTCTAAATTTGTGACATGCCATTTCCTCTCCAGATTACGAGTCGTCTGCTTTAGGCTACGTGTTTGAGAATTATTCCACAGAGTCAGGTACTTCTGATTAGAGACCTTAGTTTTCACAGGAGCTACAGTATCCAGAGTTGTACGTAGTGAGGAGGTGAAATTATTAACAAGATAATCGACCTCTGTTGGGGTAGCGTTCAGATAGCTGCTCTGCTCTGTGTTGGTACAGGGCATTGAAGATGATAACAGTGGGTGGATTATATTCTTAAACTTAGTTACAGCGCTTTCAGAAAGACATCTACTGTGATAAAGTCTACTCTCCACCACTGTGTAATCAATTATTGTAAATGTAAATGTTATCAGGAAATGATCAGACAGGAGAGGGTTTTCAGGAAACACTGTTAAATGTTCAGTTTCTATGCCATATGTTAAAACAAGATCTAGAGTGTGATTAAAGTGGTGGGTGGGTTCTTTTACATTTTGACAGAAGCCAATTGAGTCTAATAACAGATTAAATGCCATGTTGAGGCTGTCATTTTTAGCATCTACATGGATGTTAAAATCACCCACAATAATTATTTTATCTGAGCTCAGAACTAAATTGGAGAAAAAGTCTGAGAAATGAGACAGAAACTCTGTGTAAGGCCCAGGTGGACGATAGATGATAACAAGTAAGACTGGTTTCTGAGTTTCACAGCTGGGGTGGACGAGGCTCAGCATCAGGCTTTCAAATGAATTAAAAGTCTGTCTTGGTCTTTCATTAATTAATAGGCTGGTGTGAAAAATTGCTGCCACACCTCCCCCTCGGCCTGTGCTTCGAGATTTCTGATAGTTAGAATGACTCGGGGGTGTTGATTCATTTAAACTAACATAATCATCCTGCTGCAACCAGGTTTCTGTAAGGCAGAGTAAATCGATTTGTTGATCAATTATTAAGTCATGTACTAACAGAGACTTGGAGGAGAGAGACCTAATATTTAATAATCCACATTTCACTGTTTTACTCTTTGGTTCAGATGTGGATACTGTATTGTTCTTTCTTTGTAATTGTTTATGTTTAAGTTGTTTGTTGCTGGTTTTTAGTTTGTTTTTTGTCTGTTTGGGAGCTGACACAGTCTCTATGGAGATGGGTTTTTGGGGGGGTAGCAGGAGGAGAGAAGCTGCAGAGAGGCGTGTAAGACTGCAACTCTGCTTCCTGGTCCCAACTCTGGATAGTCATATTTTGGGGGGTTTAATAAATTTGTCCATATTTCTAGAAATGAGAGCTGCTCCATCCAAAGTGGGATGGATGCCGTCTCTCCTAACAAGACCAGGTTTCCTCCAGAAGGTTTGCCAATTATCTATGAAGCCCACATCGTTTCTGGGACACCACTCAGACAGCCAGCAATTTAAGGAGAACATGCGGCTAAACATGTCACTCCTGGTCTGATTGGGGAGGGGACCAGAGAAAACTACAGAGTCCGACATTGTTTTGGCAAAGTTGCACACCGATTCAATATTGATTTTAGTGACCTCCGATTGGCGTAACCGGGTGTCATTACTGCCAACGTGAATTATGATTTTACTGAATTTATGTTTACCCTTAGCCAGCAGTTTTAAATTTCCTTCAATGTCGCCTGCTCTGGCCCCTGGAAGACAATTGACTATGGTTGCCGGTGTCTCTAGCTTCACATGTCTGAGAACAGAATCACCAATTACCAGAGTTTGACCCCCGGCGGGTGTGTCGCCGAGTGGGGAAAAATGGTTAGACACATGAACGGGTTGGTGGTGTACCTGGGGCTTCTGTTTAGGACTATGCTTCCTCCTCACCGTCATCCAGCCGCCCTCTTTCCCCAGCTGCTTGGGGTCTGCCGGGAAACAGCTAGCGGGGCCTACGCTATCTTCGGCTGCACCAGCTACAGGGGCCTGGCTAGCTATGGGTGAATGAAGGGTGCGAATCAGAGTCTCCAATTCAGTAATCCTGGCCTCCAGAGCTGCAAATATGCTACATTTGTTACAGATATCATTACTGCTAAAGGAGGCCGAGGAGTAACTAAACATCTGACACAATGAGCAGGAAAGTGCAGGAGGGACAGGTGAAGTAGCCATGGTGCTAACGAGTCGGCTACGAGCTAAGCTAAGCTAGCGAAACACCAAAGACACAGTGAGCTGGTAGGCGTACACCCGCTCTGACTGCTATGCTTATAAAAACACTGACAGTGTGAGAGGTCACAGTTATCCTGATAGCAAGAACAATTCTGCAACACTATGATCCATGACCAGTGAGACCAATGCTCACTGGTCAGTGTTGAAACTGACCTCCCAGCCCATTGTTCCTTCAGTGCTGCTAGTTTCAGTCATCATGCAAATGTCCCGTTTATAAGGTTGGAAACCTGCAGTCAGCTGAGACTGAAGATGAAACATTTCTCAAACATCCAGATGAACAGAATCAGAGACAAGTTTTATAAATCACTAACTTTGGTCCACCAGTGTAAACGAGGGGGGAAAATAGACTTTTAAAAAAAATATTTCAGCACCCCTACTGTAGTGTCTGTAACACTATTAAACTGCAGTTTTGTGTATTATATTTTTCTAGCTTTATTTTTATAGAAATGCAGAGTTTTGTTGGCCGATTCTGTTTTCCAACGTTTTTGTTAGTGTGACCAACCAGTTTATGTTTATACTGGTTTTCTTTCTAATAACTAGAAGGAAATATGCTTATCTTTAGTGTAAGGTATTATTTTCATAGCTAAAGTAATGATTAGAATTACAACTTTGCCAAACTGCAGCAGGTTATAGATTTTTCTGCTTTCATCCGTCTTATTTTACCTCACCCAACAAAAGCAGTTGCAGCAGATTTATGTAGCAACATTTGTATCACATACCTACAAGATGCCTTAAAAGATACCTGTTTCTCTTTTTCATTCGTGTCTTTCATTTTCCTCATAACTGGATCCTTTATCTCAGGGGTGGGGCAATCCACTGTCCTGCAGGTTTTAGATGTCCCCCTGGGACGGCACACCTGAGGCTTGGAGTTCCCCACACCTGCTTTATCTTATTGATTATTTGTGCTAGCCTGTGGCTGGCTTCAAGCTCCAGCTTTAGTTTTAGCCACTTTGCATTTTTTAGCAATTAAAATAACCATGTTCAGCTGCATGAGTATAATATCTGATTAGGTTTGTTCTTATGAACATTATCACAGTGGTTCCCCTGCATTTTACTTTGGTCTGTGCATCTTCACTCACAGTGAAGAGCTTCCACACTAAGGACATATCAGTGCGTGCACGGCTATTTGCATGGGCTGCTGTGTGGGTGCTGTGCATGCATGAAATGGATGAGCTAATAATTGGACAAGCATGATACAAGCGAGCCGGTCACCAGCCGAGAACATCGTCCGGTTCTCGTCCCCGGCAGTCAGTCGGTGCATTTTTTAATTAAATATATGTTAAGTAAATTCTGTCTTTCCTGTGACTCTGTGTGACGTTTTCATGTTTGTCTGTTCTCCCCTATGCAGCACACCAATGATGGAAACAGAAAATTTCACCATCTTCATCAAAAACAGCATCCGCTTCCCGACCTTCAACTACACCAAGTATCACACACCCTTATATGTTGACATTAAGGCTCGTCTGGAACATCTGTTTGTTTGTTTAACAAGGACAAATTATTCTGTTTTCACATTATTGCTCACTTTAATGAAGAAATGTTATATTCAGACTACTGAGTTGTGAAGAGAACGCTTTATCCCCGATAACTGTCACTCTGAATGCACTGGCACTAACACTGGAGTTGACATTTGCAAAGCATTCAATGCAAAACACTGTCAGCTCTGCATTCAAGCCAAGGATGCAAAATTAATATGAATCAGTGTTGATATAACTGCACAGTACCGCCAATTTAAAGGGAAAATTAAGGACTGTGACTAGATGGAGAGATCAGTTTCACTGAGCAGGAAAGGGTTCTGCTGTTTTTGCAGGGATGAAACCCCAACAGGTGACATTAATTAGCTAGCATTAGCATCTGTGTAATTCACTGTTTCACTCATGCTTCAATGTAAAGTGTAATGTTAGCCAAGCACCAGACTGAGCAACGGCAGCCTGCTCTGACAGGATGAGACACACTGGCTAATTCAGTTGAAAGCTGTTATGTCGTTATCACAGAGAAGTGTGTGCTACAGGAGGAGTCTCCATCTTTGTGCATACTTGTCACGTCTCAGATCATCAGACACATTTTATATTAGCCAAAGATAACTTGTGTGAATACAAAATGAGGTTTTTAATGATTGTTTCTTTTATAAATGTAACAAAACCGTTCAAAACTGGCCTGTGTGGAGAAAATCGCCCACTAAACCTAATAACTGGTTTTGCTACGTTGGCAGCAAGGCTTGGAATGAAGAGTTTGTGATAACTGGTCACACTAAAGCATCTCAATCTGGCAGAAGTCGGGAATTTGACTTGGTGTTCAGAGAATGACTTCCTGGTGTGTTTTGGATGTCCTGCTTGCACCGAGTGCACAGCTTGTTGGCTGAATAGTCTGCTTCAGGACTTTTTGGTAGTGACCAGACCATCACACCACCATCACCACTATGTTTGATGTGTATTTTACAAAATGCACATCATACCAAACCTTTAATGGGATGCAAACCTTCCAAAAGAAATACAATCTTTGCACCACCCCTTGAAAATTGCTTTGTAACCCTTTCCACACTGACAGATATCAATGACTTTGATTCTGAGCTGTTTCTTTAGGTACTGGCATGCTGCTGTTTGAGAACTCTTAGGCTACTTCACTTTGTTAGACAGGTAATCAGGTAATTTCTTGAATCAACAGTTCTGGCTTGAATCAGATTTGAGTCGAACAAAGTGAACTCTGCTTTCCAAAAGAAGCGGTTAACCACAGTAGTACATAATCGAACAACATTTATCCTCCGATTAATAAAATCATGACTTAAAAAACACATTTTGTATTCAGTCAAGTTATGTTTGTCTAATATTACATTTTTTGATGATCCGAAACATGCAAGTGTGACAAATATGAAGCAACTTGAAAATAAGAAAGGGGGCAAATACTTTTTCATGTCACTGTATCTGTTCAGAGTTAAGCCACAATTATACTTTTGTAAAAGTCAATCTGAAAATGGCACAATTATAGTTCAGAGACGCTTTGGCATGTGGCCATTATGCACAGCTGTAGCATGTACTTTTTGGTGATCATTTGGTGACATTACTGAAGTCATTTGCAAACCACAACATGCAGTAATATTTTAGACATTTTCATTTAAGACAAAGGACTTTGTACCAGGCCAACTGAGAGGAAATGTACTTGTCCAAAGGGCAGGTGCCACAAAAGTTAGTGTCGAGCCCAGAAATGATTAAATCTTACTGTTAGAATGATTGTCATATTTAAGGCTGACATATTGATGTGTTTGTTGGCAGAGGGAACTTCCTTCCTAACATCACGAAAAAATATATCAGTGAGTGTAACTTTGACATGGTCAACAACACCTACTGCCCGATCTTCAGAGTGGGAGATGTCGTCCGCTACGCCCAGCAGAACTTCACTAATCTGGCAGAACATGTACAGACCAAGCCTGTGTGTGTGTGTGTGTGTGTGTGGGGGGGGGGGGTGTCCACTGGTTTTGGTGGGATTTTACCAGGATGGAAACTGACTTACGAGTGCTGGTTAGCTATTGCTTTACTTCAGTTTTATGCAGCCCTAACTATAAGCTTTATAAAGAAAAAACTTAATAAAGCCTAATTTTAGAAGCAGATGAGGGACTCTCTCCTGAACACAAACTGAAAGCTTGTTCCACAGGAGAAGAGCCTCATAGCTAACAGGTCTGCCTCCCATTTAACTTTTAGAAACTCTAGGAACCACAAGTCAGCCTCCAACCTGTTTGGTAGTGAATAGTCTTTAAGAGGCTTCATAGTTTCATAGTGCAAATGCAAACAGAAAGCAGACCTTAAAAGTAGTTCTTGGAGGAGCTGCTACCAGGTCGTTGCCCACAGGTGCTGCAGGGAGTCAGCTGAACTAACCCAGTGACTGAAAAGGAAGTCGTTTACATGTGTCAAAGTAGCAAGACTGGACCTGAAGTGATTGTGTCACTTACACAATAAAGCCTGTATGTACTTCTGTCAGGGAGGAGTGATTGGAATAAAGATCGGCTGGATGTGCGATCTGGACAAGTCGGATGACCACTGTAACCCCTCGTACTCATTCACCCGACTGGATGCTATGTCACAGAACAACACTGTCTCACCTGGCTACAATTTCAGGTATTAATGCCAAGAAATATGCAGACTCTGACTGACCATGAAACTCCACATTTACAGAGGAAATATGAGACTACTATAAATATCAGAAAAATCAAAATCTCTGATTTTCTCAGCTGCAATTATAATCAATCAATCAATCAATCAATCTTTATTTATAAAGCACTTTTCATACAAAAAATGTAGCACAAAGTGCTTTACATAGTTAAAAGCAGCCCACCCCACCCTCCAACTCACTCCCCACACTCTCATTAACATAAATGATGTGAATACACACATATCTCCCCCCCCCCCCCCCCCACCCCACCCCACCCACCCACACACACACACACGCACACACACACACTTAGAGAGTGAAATTGGGCTGGGCACATATGAGCCAGGTGAGGAAACACTATAACAGGGAGCCGTCTGCACCGGGAGCCGGTCACAGACCTCCAGGCTGGGCACACAGCAGGAGGGAGGCGCAGGAGCCCCCCAGCCAGGCTGAGAGGACCCCCAGAGACCCAGCAGCCACGGTCGATCACAGCCCCGGTGCAGAGAGCCCCCTCCGAGGAAACACTGGAGATATGCCACAATAGGATATATACAGGGTGAAATGATAAAATAAATAAGAACAGGATACAATATAAATATAAATAGAGTAAGAAGATAAAAAAATGGATAAGAATAAAATCAATAAATATTAGGTAAAGCCTGAATTAATAATAAAATAACAGGATAGAATAAATAAGCATAAAATAAATAAACGCTAAGTAAAAGCTAAATTAAAAAGGTGGGTCTTGAGCCTGTTCTTAAAAACATGTACGTTCTCTGCGGCCCTGAGCTCCTCCGGCAGGCTGTTCCACAGACGAGGACCATACCACTGAAAAGCTGCCTCTCCGTGAGTATGTGTCCTGACTTTAGGGACAATCAAAAGGCCAGCACCAGAGGACCTCAGGGTCCGCGAGGGCTCATATGGTAAAAGCAGATCTGAGAGATAAGAAGGCCTAAGACCATTAAGACATTTAAAAACCAATAAAAGAACTTTAAAATCGATCCTGAAACACATGCGGAGCCAGTGCAGCGATTCTAAAACCGGTGTAATGTGGGCCCGCCCTCTGGTCTTCATCAGCACACGAGCTGCAGAGTTTTGCAAAAGTTGTAAAGTTGAAATATTCTTCTTAGGAAGACCAGAGAGCAGGGCATTACAGTAATCAATGCGACTGGTAATAAAAGCATGCATCAGCATCTCCGTGTTGCCCCGAGAGAGAATAGGGCGGACTCTGGCTATATTTTTTAGATGATAAAATCCAATTTTGGTCACATGTTTAATATGTGGGATAAAACCAAGCTCAGAGTCAAAAATAACACCCAGGTTTTTCACTTGTAGCGAAGGACATAGTGAAAATGCCTCTAATTTAGACAAGAGTTTCTCTCTCTGAGCCTCGGGACCGACGATTAAAACTTCAGTTTTGTCCTGGTTAAGCTGTAAAAAGTTTTCTGCCATCCAAGATCTTATATCTAAAATACAGTTAAAAAGGGCATCCATTGGTCTGGTGTCATCAGGAGACACGGAGATGTACAGCTGAGTGTCATCAGCGTAACTGTTAAAGTTATAACCACTGTTAGGAAACTGGTAAATAGACTGGTGCTAATATAGGTATTTCCTACTCCAGTTAACCACCCGACACAAATTCATTCAGTGCTGTGCCTAAGCAGCACGTCTAACACTCACACATGCTCATTTATCCTCTGATGAATGCATCAGTATTCCAGTGTCTTTAGAACAGGTACTGTCAATATAAATGCTGACAATTGGAAAAAGACACAATTCATTAGACAGTTTAAAGTTTTTAGACAACAGAAATTACAACCAACAAATGTACGGTCATTTACAAGATGGTAGGTTTGATTAGGAAAGTCAGCGTGCAGACAAGGTGTTTGTGCGGAGGACCCAAATGCAGATGCATGGAGGCGGGGTGCGTTCAGCAAAAAGCAAGCTGTTTATTGGCTGATGATGAAGATACCAAGTACAAACATAAAGTTCACAAAGGGAATTTAAATCTTGGACAATCCTGGGAACAGTGAACAGACAAACTGACAAAGGCCAAGACAAGTGTGGAGAACACATCACAGGTGAACTAGACTGCAGCAGATGAGCCAAGGGAAGCAAAAACTGAAAACAAAGCACCACGACAACAGCTCACTAACATCCAGCAGGAAATGTGAAAACTGAAATCCTGCTGATATTTAGGGCAGATCAAGCCTAACCGGACTGCAACAGCCTGATGAATCTGTTTGTGTTCCATGATGCTATAAAAAATGGATGGATGTGTGCACGTTCACTATAATGCTGCACTTCTCTCTGGATAAGCTGGACACCCGATACTTTAAGAGTGCCTCAGTTTTCTGTTGCATGTCTTGATTCTGGAATAATTAACGGAAGCTGTGAGAACTTTGAGGACTGTTCTAATATCTGTCCTTCAGCCTGCACTGATATCTTGGACTCCACTCAGACTGTCTGCGCTAAGCCATTGTCAGAGCCATGGTTCAGTGAACATAGGTGCACCCTTAGACATGATTGTAGATGTGCTGAAGGTAGATGGAAGAAGGATAGGATGTATGTTTCTATAAAGATACTTAGGGACTGTCTCTCTGTTTACCAAATAGCCACAAGCCTAATCATATCATCAGTACAAGTAATAATGTTGGAGCTTAGTATGTGTGAGGCAGTAGGTGACGAGACACAAGACCTAATAGCTGAAACTTGGTCAGTAAAAAAATGCCAAAAAAATCGTCAGTGTTCCTCCTGTGTGCTCAGCTGTCTTGGAGCAGTTTGAGCCTGTTTCCCTGAGTTAAGGATCCGTGGTAGTTCATCGCCTAAGATAATCACACTGCCCATCAGATCGTCTCCCCCCAAACCTCCTTAAACATAATTGGGCTTTATATCCAGAAATTAATTGACACTTTGTGTCCCATCATTTTTTAAACAGCCTCTTCTTAAAAATCACACTGTGGACCCAACTGTTCTGGTTAATTACAGGCCAATCTTGAAGCTCCCCTTTCTTTCAAAAGTTCTAGAGACAGTGATCTGCTTACAGTTGGAGGCTCACCTTGATCTTAATGAGATCTCTGAAAAGTTTCCGTTTGGTTCTAAATCACTACACAGCACTGAGACAGCACTTTTGAATGTTTTAATGACATTTTCTTAACTCTGGGTTGTAGCAGCCCTGCTGCCCTCTTGATGTTGAGCCTTTTATCCTTTCACTGTAAGACAAATGTTAAAAACCTCGGTGTGCTGTGATGCTTCCTTCAAACTGTGTAGGCAGGTGAGCGCAGTAGTCCGATCTAGCTTTTTCCATCTGAGACAGGTAGCCAAGGTAAAGCCAGACCTTCCAGCTAATGTCTTTCAGTGTGTTATTCATCTCTTCATTATGTGAAGATTACTGCCATTCTCTGCACAGGCCTCTCTTTATCATCTCCAGTTGGTCCGAAATGCCGCCGCTCGTCTGCTAACTGGCATTAAAAGGAAGGAGCCTGTGACCCCAGTGTTGGCCTCTCTACACTGGCTTCCTGTTCCTCATAGGATCCAAATTTAACTTTTTGTTTTTAAATCACTGAACAGTCGAGCCTGCTCTTACCTGTCTGAGCTCCAGAAAGAACCACGAGGTCCAGGTCAAAACGAATGCTATCCATTTCACAGTCTTAAATCTGGTGGCAACAGAGCCTTCTCCGTGGCAGGTCCCAGACTCTGGAAGAGTCTGCCTCTACATATTAGATCTACACATGTTTGGGTTAGCACACACTGACCCAAACCTCTCTTTGTTTTAACAGCCTTAGTCATTGTTGTTGTAGTTGGTTTTTGTGTCTAATGGTTTTATTCCTTCTCTTTTATTGCATCATTTTTGTGCATTTTAATTTGTAAAGCATAATGTGCAGCATGAGCAGCACTGTGGTAGGCAGTGAGCAGAGGGCCCAGTAGAGGACGTCGGGCCCTCAGGCCACGATCATGAAATCCATTTCTAATTGTTTGGTCTGAGACATTGACACTGGTGGCCTGCTGGAGGGCATCCTGTAGAGCTTTGGACATGCTCATTTTCTTTGTCCTTGCACAAATGAGGAGATATCAGTCCCCCCGATCGGTTAAAGGCTTCTACAGCCCCGTCCAACTCTCCTAGAGTAACTCCCTGTCTCCTGGACTCTCCTCCATGCTCTTGAGACTGTGCTGGGAGACACAGCAAACCTTCTGGCAATGACACATATTGATGTGCCATCCTAGAGGAGTTGTACTACCCGTGCAACCTCTGTAGGGTCCAAGTATCTCCTCATGCTACCAGTAGCAATGCTCACCCTATCCAAATGCAGAAATACTGATAAAACAGTCAGAAAAGATGAGGAGGGACAAATGTCAGTGGCCTCCACCTGTAAAACTATGCCTGCTGATTATTTCATTAACACCAAAGCTGCTGAAACTGATAAACTCCTTTGGTACTCAACTGACCAGGTAATTACCTCAGAAGTTTAACTGACTGTACTCTGATAAAAACTGTTCTTTTAATTGTATTTTGGAGCAGTATATTTAAGTTACGATAAGGTACGATCGTGGCTCAAGTGTTGGCAGTTCGTCTTGTAATCGGAAGGTTGCCGGTTCGAGCCCTGGCTCGGACAGACTCGGTCGTTGTGTCCTTGGGCAAGACACTTCGCCTACTGGTGTTGGCCAGAGGGGCCGATGGCGCGATATGGCAGCCTCGCCTCTGTCAGTGCGCCCCAGGGCAGCTGTGGCTACACCTGTAGCTGCCTCCACCAGTGTGTGAGAGTGAAGTGAAATTTATTTCGGTCAACAACACAGATTATCATTTTACATAAAAGTACTCAATCATACAGCCTGTGGCTTATAATTATCCTATCCTTTACCCCATAGGAATAATCAAATCCTTAGCCAAGAAAATAAATAGCATTGACAAATAAGTTATATAACAGTTTGAAAATAAATCAATGATAAATCAAGAAATGAAATCAACACAAAGTTATTCATCAAACCAAATTTCCATAAGCTTGAATGATACCAATTTTTAAATTCTTCCTGAAAAATGACAAAGAAAAACACATCTTCAGTTCATCATTAAGTCCATTCCATAATTTCACTCCCAAAACTGGCACATCTATACCTAACATTGGTTTCCACTTTAGGTATTTCAAACTTATAAGACCCCCTCAAATCATATTTTCCATCTCTTAGTTTAAACATACTTAGAATACAAAGTGGAACATTCTTTTTCATCACTCGATATATCATTTCTAAAGTTTTACAATACATAATGTCCATGAATTTTAACATAGATGATCCTACAAAAACTGGTTGGTGGACTCCCTATACGCAACTTTATTTATTATTCAGATTGAATGAATAGTGGAATTGTAAAGCGGTTGAAAAGCACTATATAAATGCAATCCATTATTATATGTGGCCAAATAGCATTAAGTAAAAACTAGCTTTAATTGTGGCATATAAAAACAGTGTTTGATCTTTGTCTAATCATATCTACATGTCTACAAGAAATGTGTTTTTTTGTCTTGTTTTATTGATCATTCATGAACCTTCTAGTAAATTGAACAGAATAGATGTCACTATAAGAATGATGTGATGTTTCTTTCTATTTAGATTTGCAAAGTATTTTAAGATGGAAAATGGGACTGACTACCGCACTCTGGTCAAAGCCTATGCTATCAGGTTTGACGTCTTGGTCAATGGAAATGTGAGTGTGTAGTTTCACTGTCAGTTCACTGAATAAAGAAGTTTACATCCACTTACCTTTATTTCACAAACACATTAATGATACAGGAATATAAATATGTGTGTAATTTTTTAAAATATATTTTTAAATGATACATCTATAGTCTTGATTGTCATGTTTCTGTTGTTGTTTGTGAATAAAAGAAGAAAACACAAAACACCAGGACTTTTTTGTACCGATCTTCTCCAGGAAACTGAACCTGACTCATACTCTTGTTTTGCAGGCAGGAAAGTTCAACATGATCCCTACACTCATTAACATGGTTGCAGCCTTTACATCAGTGGGAGTGGTGAGTTAACGTTTAGATTTAATCAAATCGTTATAAATGTTTAATTCAGGAGTTTTGTTAAGATTAGTCAATTCTAAAAAGCAAAAGTTTTCCTCTTATCTTTTTCTACCCTTTAAAAAGGAAAATGGAAAGCCTGACATAAAAAATTTTGGTCTAAGAACTGAAGGTGGCTTTGAAGCAGCTTACACCTCAAATGTAAGCCAAAAATCAGGAAGGGGTCTTTATTATTAAGTGGAAAAAATCCAGAGCTACTTGGCCCTGTGTGAAAAGTTCATTGTCCCCTAAGCCTAACAACTGGTTGGGAATTTGAACAGATGTGCGGACATTCTCCATCATGTTTTGGTAAACAGCAGAAGTCGTGCTTCCATTTACCACAGCAAGTCTTCCAGGTGCTGATGCAGCAAAACAGCCCCAGACCATCACGCTGACACCAACATATGTTACTGTGGTATGATGTTTTCTGAAATGCTGTTACTGTTACTCCAGATGTAATGGGACACACACCTTCAACATTTGTCTCGTCAGTCCACAGAGTGTTTTTCCAAAAGCCTGGGGGACCATCAAGATGTTTTCTGGTAAACAAGCCTTTATGGTTCTTTTGCTCAGCAGTGGGTTTCGTCTTTGAACTCTGCCATCTGGGCAACAATGGCCTGCATGGCGGAGTCATGAACACTGACCTTAACTGAGGCAAGTCAGGCCTGCAGTTCTTTGGATGTTGTTCTGGGCTCTTTTGTGACCTGCTGGATCAGTCGTTGTAGCACCTTTGGGGTATCTTTGGTCAGCAATCAATTTTTCACTCAGAGCCATGTAGGTTTGGGTTTTATTTCCCCGTAATAATAAATACCTTCATTTTGTGTACTTGTGTTATCTTGGTACCTGGACTGGTTCTTACAGAGCACTTTTCCACTATAACTGCTTTTTCTATTTAACATTCACACACATTCATTTTCCAATGGATGCATCAGAGAGGAGCTTGGGGTTAGTATCTTTCCCAAGGACATTTGGCATGCAGACTGGACCAGCCAGGGGAACAAACCACCAGCCTTACAAGTAGTAGGTGACCTGCTCTACCACCTGAGTTACAGCCCCCCCTTAAATTGGTGTGGTGATCCGAAACATTTAAGTGTGACAAACATACAAAAAAATAGGAAATCATGAAGGGGGCAAACATGTATTCGCACCACTGTGTGTGTGGTGTCCCTATCCCATGAAAATAAAAGCCTTTTATTACATATTAAAACCTATCAGAAGTTCCTGGACCACAATCTTTCCAATTTTCTTTATTACTGTAATTCCCTTCAATGACCATTATTGTTTCTTCTTACTTTCTAATTTAGATTTAAAGAATGTTTTGAAAATGCTCATGAAAGTGAGTTCATGAGCATTTTCTGCATCTGAAATTAGAGAAGATCCATTAGTGTCATCGTTGTCAGTCAAAAATATATCAAACATCTGCAACTGCTTGTTTTCAGGATGAAACAACCAACATGTGCAACACCGCTTCATTTTTCCAAATTAAGGGACATATCATTAGTTTATTTGCTGTTGTTTTCTAAACTTACAATAGATTTTCTATGTTTAGACCCGAACTCTTTCATGGCATGCATTTTTAAACTCTCTTTGCTATTTAGGCTGTTTGGGACCTGATTAATGTAAAAACAAAGAATTACCAGATTTTTTTTACCTGATTTTTCTTTCTGAGAGAAATGAGATCCACATATGAGGATATTTGCTTTAAATTTTGATAGAACAGAGGCAGTATAATGTCCTCGTAATTGGAAATCAGGCCCTTGTAGAGCAACATTTTGTATTTTGGTCTAGATATCCCAAAATGTGATGTCCACATATGTGGACGCCAGGTCCTAGGAAGTTAATATATTTATTTAGGCCACTTATATTTGGAAGCCAGGATTATTAAATAAATACATAATGGGTTACATTTGAGGTGTGATTAAAAAAAGTCCCAAATTGATGAATATTGACAAAAAGGTAAAGCATCCATGATGGTTCACACAAAATTTTGGTTAGGTTGGAAAAGAGGTTGATTTTATTTCTCAGTAGAAGTTCAAGGTTAGTGGGGAAATCAGTGCTCAGTGTTCAGAAACAGACAGCTAGAGAACAATCTGAAAATAGCAGCTGTGCTTGAAGATGTCTGCACATGTCCTAGAAAATGATCTTAAACTGGTGATCATCAAAAATTCAATCAGGTTAGACTTTTGATTTTTATTGGCCTTAAATACCAGAAAAAATGAACTGAAACTAAATGGAAATGAAGCTGTGGACCAAGGGGTGGTGACAAGTGACATTTTGGAGGTTGAAGGGGCTTGCTTGTAATTATTATTATTATAATTATAATTATTATCATTATTATTATTACGTAGGGCACAGTGCTGTGTGACATCATACTGCTCAACTTCCTGAAAGGTGCGGAGCAATACAAGGCCAAGAAATTTGAAGAGGTAAAATACCCAGCTCTTAATCACGTTTTAATGTGCACGTTATCTGATTTTTATTGGTGACCATGTTGCTGACATGTAAGGTTAAAACATTATTACATTAAAACACAAAAAGGCTCAAAGTTCAGCAGAACGCAATTTGGAAAAAGTGCGTTTTAAAAAATGGTTTTAAAAAGGACACCCAGCTTGAACCCCTTTCACTTTTGGCAATTCATTCAAATTCTTGGGGTCTTAGATCATATTTAACTCTTGACTCTCTTTTCTGAACTAATCAGATTTCAGGCCTGCTTAAAGAACAACTGTTGCGGGTTCAGATATTGAGGGTGAACACAAAAACAATAATGGTCCAGAAGAGCTTCGGTCAAACAATGATTTTAATGAACACATGCGTGGGGAGATGAACACTGCACACAGACAGCATCGATCTCCAAATGGTGGAGCATTACTCAAACTCTTATAGCCACTGTTGACCCCCACCTAGTCGTAAAAGCCTAAACATTCACATTTTCCTAACTCCTAGCGAGCCTGACTTATGGCCTTGGCTCCCTATTTTGTCTGCCTTTAACAACGGTGGGAGTGAAGCTCCCGTGGAATGTGCTCTGTCTCCTCTACTATCAGAAAAAGCAAAGTCCTGACTCTCTGAAAACAGTATTTCTTATAACTATAACAGGGAGTGCAGAATTATTAGGCAAGTTGTATTTGTGAGGAATAATGTTATTATTGAACAACAACCATGTTCTCAATGAACCCAAAAAACTCATTAATATCAAAGCTGAATGTTTCTGGAAGTAGTTTTTAGTTTGTTTTTAGTTTTAGCTATTTTAGGGGGATATCTGTGTGTGCAGGTGACTATTACTGTGCATAATTATTAGGCAACTTAACAAAAAACAAATATATACCCATTTCAATCATTTATTTTTACCAGTGACACCAATATAACATCTCCACATTCACAAATATACATTTCTGACATTCAAAAACAAAACAAATCAGCGACCAATATAGCCACCTTTCTTTGCAAGGACACTCAAAAGCCTGCCATCCATGGATTCTGTCAGTGTTTTGATCTGTTCACCATCAACATTGCGTGCAGCAGCAACCACAGCCTCCCAGACACTGTTCAGAGAGGTGTACTGTTTTCCCTCCTTGTAAATCTCACATTTGATGATGGACCACAGGTTCTCAATGGGGTTCAGATCAGGTGAACAAGGAGGCCATGTCATTAGTTTTTCTTCTTTTATACCCTTTCTTGCCAGCCACGCTGTGGAGTATGGGCAGAAATCTGTGCCATCAGAAACTGAATTTGAATAAGTTAAATTTGAATTTGAATTGCTGACGACACAGTGGTGTTGGGTGCCATCTCCAACAACGATGAGGCGGCCTACATGGATGAAGTGAAGAATCTGGCATCGTGGTGCCAGGACAACCACCTCCAGCTGAACGTCAGCAAGACCAAGGAGCTGGTGGTGGACTTCAGAAGGGGTCAGCACAGAGACTACAAGCCCATTATCATCAATGGAGCTCCAGTGGAGAGGGTGCAGTCCTTCAAGTATCTTGGTGTCCACATCTCCTCAGACCTGACATGGGCTGCCCACATTCAGGTCCAGACCAAAAAGGCTAGGCAGCGCCTGTATCACCTACGACAACTGAGGAAGTTCAGGGTCTCTCCAAAGATTTTCTATACAGGCGCTGTGGAGAGCATCCTCACACAGAACATGACATCGTGGTTTGGGAACAGCTGTGTGAAGGACCAAAAAGCTCTCCAGAGAGTGATCCGTACAGCAGAACGCTGCTGCAGGATTGCTCTCCCCCCGCTTCAGGACACCTACACCAGGAGATGCCGGACTAGAGCAGCGCAGATACTGAAGGACCCGTCCCATCCTGGCAACAAACTGTTCCAACTTCTGCAATCTGGTAGAAGGTTCCGCATCTTCCGGGCAAGGACAGAGAGACTCAAGAGGAGCTTCTATCCCCAAGCCATCCGTGCCCTAAACACACACACCCGCCCTCTCACATCATCTATAATTGACTGAGTCAGGACTCTTCCAGACACTCTAAACCAAGGCACAATGTACATTTCAATTCCTTTAATTTTAAATATGTTTATATTGTCTATCCTGTAAAATAGTCAGATGTCTATTCATATTAATGTACAGAATTCACCTGCTTGCTGCTACTACTGCACATTCACCCAGTGTATATACTATATGTGTATATATATATATATATATATATATATATATATATATATATATATATATATATATATATATATATATATATATATATATATATATATATATATATATATATATATATATATAATGTTCCTCCTCTACACCCCCCCAATTTTTGCACATGTCGAGGAGCGTGTCAGGCTACATTTCACTGTGTGTTATACTTGTATAACTATGCATGTGACAAATAATAAAGAACCTTGAACCTTGAACCTTGAATCTGAATTGTAACTTGAATAAATGCTTTTGAAAACTGAATTTGAATTAGTCTAATTTGAAATTGAATTTATGGTTTGAAAATGATCATCACTAAATTGAAATTGAATTTTATATTTTGAAAATGAATTGATTTGCTTTGAAACTGCATTTTATCCTTTAAAAATTCAGCTCTCGAATAATTTCAGTTTCACTTCTCACCATTCAGTTTCAGTTCCAAAATTCAGTTTTTTGGAACTTACATCCGGTTCCGGTTCAAGCGCAGATTAATAGAACTACGTTTTACTAGCGGACCGAAAGTACTGACGGGAATTATAATTTCACCCTCAGATGAGCCAAGCTACGACTGTCAGGGAAGGTGATGTAGGTTCAGAGCATATGAGAGTGGTTAAGTTTGTCTCTTGTCTAGATGAAGGCACAAGAGGGATCAATGGCAAGGCGTAGAGATTCAGTATCTTCAGTCTTCAGTGGACACTCCATTTCTGGCACAAAACACCTGTAAAAGATGGTCGATTTAGGAGGTGACCCGACAACTTCAGCCTGTCAAACATAGTAATGGAGCAGTGTGTTTTAAAAAAAATAAATAAAAATCTAATTAAGCATGCACTCAGTACCCTAAAAATTATTATGGTAGTTAAACACAGTGATAGTTGTATATCACATTATATCACTTCAAACAGAGGTGATCCAGTAATGCTGCACTAATGAATTAGACTAACTATTCACTTTAGCTAAAGTTATGAAGTTAGCTAAAGAGTTGGGATGCTGTGTAAGACATAAATAAAGCTAAAACACAAAGGTTTGGACACCGTTTTGCATGTTTCCCTACTGTAGGGGTCTCTGCAAGCATACAGAGGGGCACTCTGAGAGGGTCCAAGATGACAACTTTGGAATTCTACTAGAAACAGTCGATCATATTTGTTTGTCAAAGCTGAATTCAGGGAAAACTACGCTAAATTACCGTTTTTAGCTAACAGCTACAATAAGCATAACAGTTACTGTATGGCTATCATTTGTTAACATGACGCTTGTTCTTATACATGTAATACATTTATTACCAACCTAAGAGTTCATCCGCTGGTCGTTCGACATGACGAATGACTTCTGAAGTCTTAATTCAGCTCAAGACGCTGTAGATTCCCGTCGGTAACACTTTCGGTCCGCTAGTAAAACGTAGTTCTATTAATCTGCACTTGAACCGGAACCGGATGTAAGTTCCAAAAAACTGAATTTTGGAACTGAAATTGAATTGTAGAACTGAAACTGAATGGTGAGAAGTGAAACTGAAATTATTCGAGAGCTGAATTTTTAAAGGATAAAATGCAGTTTCAAAGCAAATCAATTCATTTTCAAAATATAAAATTCAATTTCAATTTAGTGATGATCATTTTCAAACCATAAATTCAATTTCAAATTAGACTAATTCAAATTCAGTTTTCAAAAGCATTTATTCAAGTTACAATTCAGATTCAATCTGAGCAATTCAAATTCAAATTGAACTTATTCAAATTCAGTTTCTGATGGCACAGATTTCTGCCCATAGTGGAGTAGTTGGACGCGTGTGATGGAGCATTGTCCTGCATGAAAATCATGTTTTTCTTGAAGGATGCAGACTTCTTCCTGTACCACTGCTTGAAGAAGGTGTCTTCCAGAAACTGGCAGTAGGACTGGGAGTTGAGCTTGACTCCATCCTCAACCCGAAAAGGCCCCACAAGCTCATCTTTGATGATACCAGCCCAAACCAGTACTCCACCTCCACCTTGCTGGCGTCTGAGTGGGACTGGAGCTCTCTGCCCTTTACCAATCCAGCCACGGGCCCATCCATCTGGCCCATCAAGACTCACTCTCATTTCATCAGTCCATAAAACCTTAGAAAAACCAGTCTTGAGATATTTCTTGGCCCAGTCTTGACGTTTCAGCTTGTGTGTCTTGTTCAGTGGTGGTCGTCTTTCAGCCTTTCTTACCTTGGCCATGTCTCTGAGTATTGCACACCTTGTGCTTTTGGGCACTCCAGTGATGTTGCAGCTCTGAAATATGGCCAAACTGGTGGCAAGTGGCATCTTGGCAGCTGCACGCTTGACTTTTCTCAGTTCATGGGCAGTTATTTTGCGCCTTGGTTTTTCCACACGCTTCTTGCGACTCTGTTGGCTATTTTGAATGAAACGCTTGATTGTTCGATGATCATGCTTCAGAAGCTTTGCAATTTTGAGACTGCTGCATCCCTCTGCAAGATATCTCACTATTTTTGACTTTTCTGAGCCTGTCAAGTCCTTCTTTTGACCCATTTTGCCAAAGGAAAGGACGTTGCCTAATAATTATGCACACCTGATATAGGGTGTTGATGTCATTAGACCACACCCCTTCTCATTACAGAGATGCACATCACCTAATATGCTTAATTGGTAGTAGGCTTTCGAGCCTATACAGCTTGGAGTAGGACAACATGCATGAAGAGGATGATGTGGACAAAATACTCATTTGCCTAATAATTCTGCATTCCCTGTATAATGCATCATAAACAATATCATTCATTCACAATAAATCAGCAGTCTAATGTAATACAAATAAGTTTAACACATGTAATAGTTATCACCTTCTTCTAATTCAGGAGAATGCAAACTAAAACTACATAATAGCTTCACAATCCTTAATCAGGGGCATAACATGGCGTAAGATAATATTATAATCTCACACAACCTTACTGTAAATGCAACAAAAATGAGTGAGTGTGCATCTGTGCAGCTATGCTTGGAAAAACCCAGAAACTATTCTGTTGGTTATTCAAGCTCTATCTTTACTGATATTTACTGAGGTGTGAAAACTTCAAAAGGAAACCACTTTGAAAAGTTCACTTCATTTGCCATCATTTGACTTTTCAGACAAATTTTCAGTTTAGTTTTGTCACAGTTTGCCGGGGCAAGCCGTGTGAATAATAATGGATCCAAACTGCAGGCTGCTGAAGTGGAGGGTGAGTTTATTTGCAACCAAAAGGTACAACAGACAGGGTGGCGAGGAACAGAACGGTGAAAACTCTAAACTGGGAAAACTAAATAAAACACTAACCGGAATACGAACGTGACTTGCAGGGAGAATGACCAGAGAATCAACACAGAAGGGTGGAAGGGAAATAACACAGACGAACCAGCAATTACTATGACAGAAGACACAACTTAAATACACTCAGAGAACACAGGGAGATTACATACAGGTGGGAACACAGCTGGGAGTGATTAACATGACGAGACTAGGGAGGCAAACTGAAAACACTCACATAAGACACAGACCTTCACAATAAAACAGGAACTTACACAAGAAAAGACACAAACTAAGAAACGCGGACTAGATACAGGAACACACGGGAAGAACAGAGTAAACACTAACCAGAGAATTAACAGAACCACAATCACGAAGAGAAAACACAAAACGCTGGGTCAAAAGGACCCAGGATCATGACAAGTTTCTTATTGTGATAGCCCGGTCCTGTGTGCAGCTGTGTTCTCTTTCCCTGCTTATCTCATGTGTGTGTATTTAAGCCCATAGTTTTCCTTTTTATATTTTGTGTCTAAGCGTTTTGCTGTGCGGCCCCTGTTTAGGACTACCTTTAAAACCTGGTTTCTTCAGCCAGCTGGACTTGCTGCCTCACCTAAATAAAGGTGTATTTTTGTCTATTATTTACCACGACACTAGTGATGTGTTGGTCCCAAACGAACAAACTCTTAGAGCCGGCTCTTTGAAGTGAACGATGCGAGCCGGCTCCTAATTGGGAGCCGTGATTTTTTTTTTCTTTCTCCCATCCTCTCTCTCGCACTTTTTTCGGCTTCACTCCGCATGCGAGCCTTGTGCTTTACGCTGGGAAGAGGGGAGAGGGGCCGTAGTTACACTCGCAGTCAAAGCGTTCTCACTCCCGAGGCGTAACATGTCGACGTTTTGTCACGTCCCGCGGCGTTCCTGAGGAACGCGAAAGGAGACCTTCGGCGTTCTTATGGTACGCGGCGGGTCATGGCTGGAATCCAGTGCAATGACGCTCCCGCGGTAATAACCCAGCCCTAAACCTAACCTTATCCCTAGCCCTGACCATAACCTTATTCCTGACCTTAACCAGGACTTTAATGATGTTAAATAGCGTGTTTCTAAGCTATTTGAAGAAAAAGAGCAAACATGTGTAGATTCAGTCCAGACGGTTCGCATATTTCCTCTTTTTTCCGAGGTCGTCATTTAGGAACGTGGTGGGTAGCCGAAAACGTAATATGGTGATGATTTGTCACCTAGCGTAAAATGTTACGCTTTGGGAGTGAGAACGGGTTGTCGCAGTAGCACAGAGAGAGAAAGAGAGCCAGGGACAACAACGTCACATTAGAAAGGTATAGTAATCATCCACAACTATTTTCAGTTGCAGATGATAAAGGATTCAGAAAGTTTATTCATGCATTGAAGCCTATGTATGCAATTCCAAGCAGGAAACACCCTAGGCCTATATGACTGAGAATGTGCATCTTCTTTTTGTTTTGTTTTGTTACGCTTTAAATTTGTTTAAAAGGAAAAAGCTGAAAATTTAAATAGTTAAAAGTTGAAATGTAAATAGTTGTTTTATTGTATTTTATAATTTATTTATGACATTTTATGTGGAGTGAATAAATAAAAGTATATTTACAGTGGCCCCTAGAGACAAATCATGTACAAATTCCAAAACACAGCAGAAATGCTCCAGGATCCTAGTGGCTACACAAGCCAGCAAGTACCAACGACCAGATTTGGTGTGTGGTAGTAACAGGTAAATGAACACTTTTTAAAAAACCATTTGAATATATATGAGTGTTTGTGTATAAATACACAAACAATACACATATGCTTTCAGTTGTGTAATTTAAATGATCTAGGTAGCTGTTTTGGAAGTTTAGTTAACGCTAGAAATGTGTTTTTGTCACGGCGGGGTGCGCCGATGTGTGTGGAAACAGGACCCAAAAGCAGATGACGACGAGGAGTAGTAAGGTTTTAACGGAAAAGTGATCCTTTAATGATAACGGCAAGGAAAAACCAGGAAACCAAAGCAAACTGTCAAAACACTAAGAAACAAAACACTAAGAGGTACTAAGACCAAAAACTATAACTATAACTGTGGTGGAAAATAACAGGCTAAGACTAAGACTATAACTGTAACTCTGGTGAGATAAACAGACGACCCGACAATGGCATGCAGAAAACAAAGGGCTTAAATACATACATGAGGTGATCAGGGGAAGTGGAGACACATGGGGGAACAGCTGACTGACATAAACCTAATGACAGGACCAGGAGAGGAAAGCTAAATACAATGAACAAAGAACACATGACACTGTCAGAATAAAACAGGAAACACTAAAACTAGACATGACAATACAAACTTAACAAACCTAATGCGTGATGAATGATACAAGAACCCAAAACATAGAAAACCAGAGGAACAATAAACAATAACTGCCCAAACTAAAGACAGATAGGAAATGACACAAAACTAATCACATAACAAAATGAGACAAATACAAACATGAACTCAGAGTGCTGGGTCAGAGACCCAGCCTGTGACAGAGCCCCCCCCTCAAGGGCGGATTCCAGACGCCCGAAAACAACCAGAAAACAAACACAAAAACAAAACCACAACAACCCACCCAGGGCGGGCGGAGGGGGACCAGGACGGAGGGCTGGAAACAAAACCACAAAACACAAAGCGAAAACACAGAGCAAACACAACAAGGGCACAAGAGGCCGAGACCCAGCTCCAGGAGGGCGACCATGAACCCGGCAGAACAGGAGTGAATGGCGAAGCAGTTCAGGTGGCCGCCCCGGAGGTTGACAGCAAAACAAAAGAAAGTTCAAAAGTTCAGGCGGCCGACCAGGAGGCCAACGGTCCAGCAGTCCAAAATCCATGAGCTCAGGGGGCCGACCCGGAGGTCGAGAGCACAGCAGGTCAGAGGTCAAAGGTTCAGGGGGCCGACCCGGAGGTCGAGAGCACAGCAGGTCACAGTTCATCAGTTCAGGCGGCTGACCCCGATGGCAACGAAGTCCAGCTGACGGCCCGGAAAGCGGCCGGCGATTCCGAGGGGCAAAACGTGGCTTGGGCAGCGGCAGCACAGCCGCGGGACCAGGCGAGGCCGACACAGAAACAGAGGCCGATGCTGGACCAGGCGAAGCAGAAGCCGAAGCCGGACCAGGCGAGGGCGAAGCAGAAGCCGAGGCCGAAGCCGGACCCAGCGAGGGCGAAGCAGGAGCTAAGGTCGAAGCTGGACCAGGCGAAGCACAGGCCGAAGCTGGACCAGGCGGAGGCGAAGCAGGAACAGAGGCTGATGCTGGACCTGACGATGGCGAAGCAGAGGCAGAAACTGGACCAGGCGAAGCAGAGGCAGAAGCTGGACCAGGCGAAGCAGAGGGAGAAGCTGGACCAGGCGAAGCAGGAGCAGAGGCAGAAGCTGGACCAGGCGAAGCAGGAGCAGAGGCAGAAGCTGGACCAGGCGTAGCAGAAGCTGAGGCTGGACCAGGCGAAGCAGAGGCAGAAACTGGACCAGGCGAAGCAGAGGCAGAAGCTGGACCAGGCGAAGCAGAGGCAGAAGCTGGACCAGGCGAAGCAGGAGCAGAGGCAGAAGCTGGACCAGGCGTAGCAGAAGCTGAGGCTGGACCAGGCGAAGCACAGGCTGAAGCTGGACCAGGCGAAGCAGAAGCCGAAGCTGGACCAGGCGAAGCAGAAGCCGAAGCCGAAGCTGGACCAGGCGAAGCACAGGCTGAAGCTGGATCAGGCGAAGCAGAAGCACAGGCTGAAGCTGGACCAGGCGTAGCAGAAGCCGAGGCTGGACCAGGCGAAGCACAGGCTGAAGCTAGACCAGGCGAAGCAGAAGCACAGGCTGAAGCTGGACCAGGCGAAGCAGAAGCCGAAGCTGGACCAGGCGAAGCACAGGCTGAAGCTGGACCAGGCGAAGCAGAAGCCGAAGCCGAAGCTGGACCAGGCGAAGCACAGGCTGGAGCTGGACCAGGCGAAGCAGAAGCACAGGCTGGAGCCGGACCAGGCAAAGCAGAAGCACAGGCTGGAGCCGGACCAGGCGAAGCACAGGCTGGAGCCGGACCAGGCGAAGCACAGGCTGGAGCTGGACCAGGCGAAGCAGAAGCCGGAGCCAGACCAGGCGAAGCAGAGGCAGAGGCTGGACCAGGCGTAGCAGAGGCAGAACCAGGTGACAGTGAGGCAGCCACAGGTGGTGGCTGGACGGGCTCCTCGGGCCCCCCAGCTGACGTGGCAGGAGGCTGTGTAAGTTGCAGCAACACACAGTCTATAGTGGGTGAAAAGAGTTTGTATGAGTTCTCAGACTGAGGTGTGGCAGAACCAGGCGAGGCGTCGTCCTCAGGCTGAGGCGCAGAAGCAGCAAGCGGTAGCAGGTGGCGGCACGGGAGCCGCAGGTGGTGGCGCTGCAGCCACAGGTGGTGAAACAGAAGGTGGCCAGACGGGCTCCTCGAGCCCGCCAGCTGACGAGGCGTGAAGCTGGACGGGCTCCTCGGGCCCTCCAGCTGACGTGGCATGAGGCTGGTGCGGTTCTCCTGAACCCCCAGCTGACGAAACATGAAGCTGGCTGGGTTCTCCTGAACCTCCAGCAGACGAAACATGAAACTGGCTGGGTTCTCCCGAACCTCCAGCAGACGAGACATGAAGCTGGCTGGGTTCTCCCGAACCTCCAGCAGACGAAACATGAAGCTGGCTGGGTTCTCCAGAACCTCCAGCAGTCATAATACAATTTGTTTTGTCTCACTCGAACTGAAGATCAGGGGTCTGGATCTATAATGATACAAACTCTTTTTCTCTCTTTCTGTAGGTGTCCGACAACCCATCCGAAGGCAATGGACTGTATCGTTCCCAACTGTCTCTCAGACAAACCATGACAAAGTCCAATGACTCAGGGGCATTTTCTATTGAACCTTACAGCTAAATGGACAGCATACGTGTTTATTTCATGTTTTATTATCCAGCAGTACCAAGGTGAAACCATGTCTTTATGTTGTTAGAGATAATACGTAGAATGCTGAATTATTGCTGCTTTGCACTGATTCAAGTTGGATACAAACAAGGACAAAGACATAAAATGAAAACAAAAGCATGACTATCTTTGCATGACTATCATTTGGCATGCGACAGGAGCTCAGGATTTCTGATGTGGTCTGGCTTTTGAAAAGAAATGAGAACTGACTGAAGTTACCGTTTTAACAATAAAGTTAGAAACAAGATAACTGTGATGAACTGGTTCTTGTTTAGTATTTCTATTGTGATTTCCACTCTCATTCATTTACTAGTGATGTGCGGATCGATCCTGAAATATCGATTCCTCCGATACCAATCATTTATGTTCTTGAATCGATTCTCACATTAAAATATCAAAATTTTAGTAATTTAGGGTAAATTTGTAGTTTATCATTAACAAGAACACAGTGGAAAGAAACTATAACATTCTAATTGCCTACATTCAAAGGAACTACTTCCTCTTCCGCCTTTCATAGTCATGTGCGAAATACGGCTGTATAAATGTCTCGCAGCCCCTGGTGTGCGCACTCACAACAATGGCTGAGCGTAATTGTGTGGACGTATTTTACCTCCACAAACAGCTGAGACGTGGTTTGCATACATGTGGCAAAAAAGTGAGGTGTTGTGGCCATACTTACCAACCTTGAGACCTCAGAATCAGGGAGACATTCAAAAGGGCTGTTTATTACAGTGTTTATTTATCGGATAAAATACGTTAAATGTCACCGTTATTATTGGCCGGCCCGGAAACAGCGGGGGTGTCCAAATTCAGAGGCTGCTTCCACCTGAGGACCCGGCCTTCGCGGTCTAAAGAAAGCCAGGTAGTACCTCACGAGCTCCCTCGGTGGAGTGAAACTCTGCCGTCTGCTTCTTGCTCTCTAAAATATAACCGGGCGCTGACGTAAACTCTCGACTGTCTCACACTTTGTTTATTTAGTTTTATTCAGCTGTGTGAAAACCCGGAGGAACCCTCCCGAGGGATTAATAAAGTTACATGTAATTTAATCTAATCTAATAACTTTAATCTCAGCCAAACCAATTTAATCACGAACAAATAAAACACTGAAAAAGCCAAACAATAACATTTTTAAGTTATCAAAGTGACTTATATATCATGTTTAACCCGAGTAGCGAAAGACCGCGGGGGTTTGAAGACGATGTGTCGGTCGGCTCAGATATTTGAAGTTTACACAGCTACATTCTGAAAATATGTTAAAAGTTTTTTTGCGACCCAGAAAGAGAAATAAGAGTAATATTAAAACTAAGTCGCTGCCTCCATTGTTGGAAACTGGAATTGGCTGGGCCGCGCTATGAATTCTGCGATATGGTTTTTCAATTTTGTTGTCCGGGTGGAAAATTGGAGAAATTCAGGAGAATGGTGGCTCCGGGAGATTTTTGGGAGGGGCACTGAAATTCAGGATTCTCCCGGAAAAATCGGGAGGGTTGGCATGTATGGTTGTGGCAACATCACTAACCTTGTCAAACACCTCAGAGTAAATCATATCACAGAATATGACGAGCGTATGTTGAGACGAACTGAAGAGGAGGACAGGGACAGGTGCTGCTAGGGCGAGACAGACGTCTCTCATGGAGTTCTTTAGTGCTGCAGGCAGGCAACGTGTTCAAATATGCACAACTTCAGGTTTTTATTTCTATATGATGAACTCTGCATTATTAAGTGATAAGAACAAGTAATCTGATGTCCTGTAATCATTATGACGCTATAATTTGAGATACAATTAATAAAATAAGTTTTTGTACAAAGTATCGGTAAATGGCCTATATAGCGCTTTACTAGTCCCTAAGGACCCCAAAGCGCTTTACATATCCACCCATTCACAAACTGGTGATGGCAGCTACATTGTAGCCACAGCCACCCTGGGGCGCACTGACAGAGGCAAGGCTGCCGGACACTGGCGCCACCGGGCCCTCTGACCACAGTAGGCAACGGGTGAAGTGTCTTGCCCAAGGACACAATGACCGAGACTGTCCGAGGCTAGAACCGCCAACCTTCCGATTACAAGGTGAACTTCCAACTCTTGAGCCACAATCGCCCCATCGGTATCGGATCAGTATCGTCGATACCACCCTGAATATTACTTGGTATCGGATCGGAAAGGAAATCAGTGGTATCGCACATCACTATCATTTACGGTGTGTAATATAGACTGATTGTGGTTTGGTTAGATGACAGCAGATACGACCTGATATGGTTTTTCAACCATAGTGATGGAAAGCTTGGTATCCTTTCTTCATCTTCTTGTTCTTCTTTGTGCCACAGTGGGTCACCTGCCTCCATCTTGCCCTATCTCTACCATTCTTTCCTGTAACATCAACCCTCTGTGAATCTTTCCTGCAATCTACCTTCTTAACTCCTGCGTGGCAGCTCCATATTCAACATCCTTTGCAAAATATATCTACCACCACTCCCCTGCAGATGTCTTTTCCCTTTAACTTTGTCTCCAAAATGTTCAACCTGAGCTTTCCCTCTGATGTATTCATGTCTAATCCTAACCAACCTCGTCACTCCCAATGAAGACCTTAGCATTTTTAACTCTGTCATCTCTAGTTCTGCCTCCTGTCTTTTTGTTGGTGCATTGTTAATTTCGTTGACTAATAATTTTCATAATAGTTTTTGTCAACCTTTTTTTTCTGACGAAAACACAACTGTGATAACACGATGACAAAAACTATGATGAAACTTATTGACACTTTCATCGAGTAATAAAAATGAGATGTAAATGTTCTGGAGTGATGAGATCCAATTAAAACTAATTAAGATGTGTAGAAAGAGGGGATGAGTTTGGAAGTGATCCAAGCAGAAGTTATCTCCCTATGCAGTAAGGTTAGTTTGGTAGAGATGCTCCCGTGCTCCCTGTTTCTCATGAAAAGGTGACAAAATGTGAATACCTGGAAGTATATAGTATCAAATGTGCACATTCCACATTTGATGAAAAAGCAGATAAGATACTTTATAAACCATGAGGAGCAACTCTCACTGGTTCAAAACACGACGTACTTTATGCTTTAGTCAACTGAATCAACTTCAGATTCACTGTAGCTCTACTATATTTTATTCAGTCAACTAAAAATAGACTCAAAGAATTTAGATGCCTTAATTAATTGAGTAAAACTACATCAAAGTTTTCTGTCAAAATGAATGCTGCTGACTGTTAGGGTGCCTGGGTCATCAACGCAGTTTTGAGTTTTCATTATTATTGAACTTTGATTTTGATATTATTTATCATTTCTAGTCTTTGGTTTCTTTATTAGAGCTCTGTCTTCTGGTTTCTGTCTGTGTTCCATAGTTACTCTCTCTCCCCTGGCTGCTGTGTCCCCTTGTCAGGTCTGCGTCTTTGTGTTATGTTTCCTGTTTTACTTTGAAGTCCGTGTCTCATATTTTGCCTCATTGCGGTTTATTTCAATCAATCAATCAATCAAAATTTATTTATATAGCACATTTTTAAAGACCGAAGTACACCAAAGTGCTTTCCAGTAAAATCATGATACAGATAAAAATCAAAATATAAAATATAAATTACAGATATAAATAAAATATAAAATAATTACATAATCTAAATGCAAAGCTAGATGTAAATTACACTAATTCACCTTGAATGCCAAGTTAAACAAATACGTTTTTAGACGTGATTTAAAAGACTGAATGGAATCTGATGCGCGAATATGAAGAGGAAGAGTATTCCATAACCTGGGTGCAGCAAAGGCAAAGCACGGTCTCCTCTGGTCTTCAGCCGAGACCTAGGTTGCACTAAGAGCAGCTGGCCCGATGATCTTAGCGCTCTCTGAGGGCTATACAGACAGAGGAGATCAGCTAGGTAGTCAGGTGCCATATTGTTAAGAATTTTATAAGTAAACAATAAAATTTTAAAATCAATTCGGTATTTAATAGGAAGCCAGTGTAAATTTGCCAGAACAGGGGTGATAGAATCGTACTTTCTAGTGCCGGTCAAGAGACGTGCTGCGGCATTTTGGACCAGTTGCAAACGCTGAAGAAGAGAAGATTGTAGACCCAAGTAGAGAGAATTACAATAATCCAGTCTTGAAGTGATGAAAGCATGAATGAGTTTCTCCAGATCTTTGCGTGGTATGTAAGGTTTAGCCTTAGAAATTAGGCGTAGTTGGTGAAAGCTGGTTTTTACCACAGTAGAGACCTGTTTATCTAGTTTGAAGGAGCTATCCATGAAAACTCCAAGATTCCTGGCAGTATCAGTGAGGCGGTTAGCAACAGGCCCGAATGTGCCAGTCAGTTGTCCCAGAGGCATATTTCTATCAAAAACAATAATTTCTGTCTTCTTTTCATTTAAAGTAAGAAAGTTACGTGATAACCAGTCTTTGACATCGCTCAGACAATCAAACAGAAGATGTAGTGAAGATGAAACATACCCAGTCAGGTGGAGGTAGATTTGAATATCATCAGCATAGCAGTGAAAAGAGACATTATGTTTTTCAAAAATGGAGCCCAAGGGCAGCATATACAGAGAAAACAACACAGGACCCAATACCGACTCCTGGGGCACACCACACCGAAAAAGGGCAGAAGAAGAGGAATATTTTCCCATCATGACAGAGAACGACCTCAAACATTTAGTGAACAATTAAGCAAATACAGGTAATCTGCAATAAATTACAGGTAGTAAGAAAATAAACTACTAACTCTTTTACGCTGCGTCCGCACCTACACGGGTGATTTTGAAAACGCAGCTGTTTCGTCCACGTAAACGGCGTTTCAAATCACTGAAAACTGAGATTTTTTAAACTCCTTTTTTGCGTTTACGTGTGGACGAGGAATACAGAGTTCGTCACGCAGCGTCAAAGGTATGTGCCTTTTTTCACGTCACGCTGTGGCCACGTTATTGTTTACATGAGATGAATTGCAGAATGGCAGATATTCAGATCAACAGTATTTTGTCTCTATCTGCAGGTTTACACACAGTTACTGTCCCTCCATTTACAAAGGCAGAGGCGTCACAGTGTGATTGTTTTACACACAGTAAATTTCCCAGTGTTAAATCAGCAGTGTTAAAGTGTATTTACTCTAATAGAGTCATTATAACAACAGCTGGAGCAAAACGCCCCCCAGTGTGGGTGATGATTCCTGGAGTTAAAAGAGACAGTGTCAACGTTACTCTAGAAAGCTCCTCCCACCACAGACTGGTTTTCAAACCAAGAGGATTTTTCACGACGCCATTTTCTTCACATCAGTTGCAGGGTAAGTTGTTCATATTTACTTGTTTTTTTTTTTTTTTAATTCATATTTTTATTAAGGTTTCAAAAGCAGGCATTCACAGTATGTACATCATGTAAGCATTCTTCATACTTAGGTTATCTGCCTTAAATACTGAAATAGTATTTTAATTTACATCCAAGTCATAAGGGAAGAATACTTACAACGATAGAAGTAATTGAAACCATCACATAATCCGAAAATCAAAAAACAAAAAACAAAACTAACAAACCTAAGAAAAGAGAAAAAAAAACCCAAAACAAAACAAAAAAAAGAAACAAAAAACAAAAAAACCAAAAAAAAAACCAAAAAAAAACCACGGATGTGTTGGTATGGGGTGATCCTATAAATATATATACATACATCATAATTATTGGTTTGTAATAGTAAAATCTGGCCTATGAGGCGTGATATATTTAACCCAGTTTTCCCAATATGATGTAAATTTCTCCAGCTTGTGGTTAACAGAAGCTGTTATCTTTTCCATGTTATAAATTTCCATTGTGATTTCCATCCATGTACTTATGTTTGGGCTCTCTGGGGATAACCATTTTCTGGTGATATTCTTTTTACAGGCCACCAATAAAATATTTATTAAATGTTTATCATATTTAGGCCATTCCTGAGGTATATATCCAAAGAACATAGTCTTACTCTCGAGAGGTATTTCACGTTTAAAGATATCCTGTAAGGCATTATGTATTTCTCTCCAATAATCCCTCAAGATTGAGCAGTCCCAGAAAATATGGTAATGATTTGCACTTTGATTTCCACAGTTCCTCCAACAAGCAGGGGGTTATCATCATAATGAGACTTCTGAGAAGGTGTTATAAAGTATCTAATTAGGCACTTCCAGCCAAATTCCCTCCACTTTTGTGAGCTGGTACACATCCACTGATATCTCCATATTGCCGTCCATTCTTCCTCTAATATTTTTATCCCTCCTTCCTTCTCCCATTTTGTTCTAATATATGAAGTCGAATGTGGTTTCAAATCCATTAGACCCTTATAGAGACATGATACAATTCTATCAATAGTTTCTGAGTTATAGCTTTTTATAAACAGTTCCATCAAGCGTGTGTTTATCATTGTTACGTTTCTCATCTTCGTGTCGGCATAGTGCCTTAACTGCAGATATCGATAGAAGTCTTCTTTTTCTAATGAAAATGTTTTTCTAAGCATGTCAAAGCTGAACAATTTTCCATCCTTCATTATACTGCACAGGGCTGTTATGCCCTTACCTGTCCAGTCCTTGAATCTAGAATCCAGTTCATTAGGTTTGAACTCTGAGTCGTAAGCACACCATTTAAGAACTGTAATATTGGTCTCGAGTTTATATTCCTTTATAATAGTTCTCCATGTTTTAAGGGTCCTTTTCACCCACATGTTATCAGTATTTTTTATATAGGTTTGTAAGTTATTGTCAGCTAGAGTTGCCTGAATAGGTATAGACAGCATTTGTTCCTCAATGGTTTTCCATTGGGCAGTGTATGATTGGTTACACCAGCATATTATTGCTCTCATCTGCGCTGCAAAATAATAATATCTGAGGTCAGGGAGGCCCCATCCTCCCTTTTGCTTAGCCAGCTGTAGTGTTTTAAGGCGAACCCTTGGTCTTTTACCTTGCCATATATATCTAGATAACATTTTATCCCACTCATTAAATTGACTTTGGTTAATCTCTATTGGTAGGGTTTGAAATAGATACAAAAATCTTGGCAATACATTCATTTTAATAGAATCAATTCTTGAATTAAAACTAAAGAAAGGAATTAAATTCCATCTTACTATATCTTCCTTTATTTTTTTGTATAAGGGTAGGTAGTTCTGTTCGAATAGTTTTGTAAGGTCTTTCGGTAAATTTATGCCTAAATATTTAAAACACTCCGTTTGCCATACCAGAGAGTAGCTACATTTTATTTCTTCTGGTGGGCTGTAGTTATATGAGAGTAGCTGGGTTTTACCTATATTAATTTTATAGCCTGATAATTGGCCGTATTGTTCAAATGACTGCATCAGCTTGGGTAAAGAATATGTTGGGTGTCCAAGGTAAATCAAAATGTCATCCGCGTAGCAAGCCAGTTTATATTGTGTCCCTTTGATAAAAATTCCCTTAATGTCCTTATTTTGCCTGATGGATTGAGCTAGTGGTTCCAAGTATAGTGCAAAAAGTAACGGTGACCATGCACAGCCCTGTCTAGTGCCCCTTTTTAGGGTAAAACTGTTGGATAGGCATCCATTAATTTTGATCCTGGCTGTAGGATTATCATATAATGCTTGTATCGTTTTAATAATCATATCATGAAAGCCAAATTTATATAGTACCCTGTAGAGGAACTTCCAATTGACAGAGTCAAAGGCTTTTTCAGCGTCTACACTCATCACAATTGCTTTGATTTTGTGTTTTTGTATATGGTCCATAATGTGTAGTGTCTTTCGTATATTGTCCTGTGTTTGGCGTTGATGTATGAAACCTGTTTGATCATTACATATCAGTGTTGGTAGGAACTCTTCTAGCCGTTTGGCCATGATAGATGTGAAAAGTTTATAGTCCACGTTAAGAACAGAGATTGGCCTGAAAGATCCACATTCCATTTTATCTTTGCCTTCTTTTGGTATAACTGAAATAATTGCCTCCTTCCAACTGGGGGGCATTTGTGCCTTTTTCAAAACCCAATTCAATGTAGGCAGTAAGACAGGTATCAGTTCCTTTTTAAATTCTTTATACCACTCTGCCGTGTAACCATCTGGTCCTGGTGATTTACTTAATTTAAGCCTATTAATTGCAGCTTTTAATTCTTCCTCAGTTATATTCATTGTCATTGCTTGATTTTGTTCTTCATCTAGAGTGGGTAAGTCTAGAGAGTTCAGAAAGCTATCCATCTGAGCTTCAGTCCCGCCCGGGGCTTCAGAGTATAGGGTTTTATAAAATCTTTCAAAGGCTTCCTGTATTTCATTTAATTTATTTTTTATCACTTTTGTACTTGGGTCCCTAATTTTATAAATTGTATTTTCCGCTATCTTTTTTTTCAATTTCCACGCCAATATTTTGGTAGATTTAATGCCACTTTCATATTGTCTCTGTTTCAAAAACATTAAATCTTTCTTGATTTCTTGTGTGGCATATTTACTTATTAAACCAACAATTCGACATTTTAAGCACAGGTAGCACGTTAAAATAAGGTTACATTCCTTTTGTCCATGTTTATTATATATTTCATTTTGTACCAGAAGCAAATGTGACACTATCTGTATGCTAATGTAAGGTTGTTAATTAGCTAAAAAAGTTGACTGATATCAGTGTTGGACTGTAAGGCTTGTTATCAAAATTTATTTCAGTGTGTAGTGGTGATTGTGTTGTGTTCTAGCATGTTCGAAATTCCATTAAATGAAACCCTCCATGTGTTGGGATCTACATATTAACATTAGCTAGCTAACTAGCATTTTGGCTAACCTCAGTGCGCGGGCAATTCGCTAGTTATCGTTAAATTTTAAATCACCTAACTCAAGCATTAACTAATTAAAATTGTACACTAAATGTTACATCTTTCTTTTTTTCTTTTTTTGATACCTAGGTACCAGATATAGAGGTCGTTTTTAGTAAGGTTATTGTCTTATTTTAACTCGGCTGTCTTCAGCGATTTTACAGTTACAGGATTACAACCAGCAGGTGTTATAAGCTTGATAAAATATCCAAAATGTCCAGGATTCAGTTTTTAATGCATTTTTTTAGTAGTTTGAATTTAAGATGACAGCGTTTGTATTTATTGTGAGTTGATGGTATTGACAAAAGTTACCCTGCTGCTTTCCATTTTGGTTACCAGACTGTTCAGTATGTTAAACTAAAGATGAACAAAATACTGACTCCCTAGTGCTAAGTTAGGTCAGACAAATGGTAAAAAGTAGTAGTTATTATTTTAGTTTTGTATTGAGGATTATATCTTGACACCTTGTTACACTGACATAAAAGTAACATACAGTGTAAGAAATCACATTGCAAGGCTGTTTATGGGACTGTTTTAATATTCACATTTTCTGTTTACTGTAGTTCAATGAAGAGCACTGACTATAAGAAATTACTGTCTACAGGAAGCATGCTGCTTAAAGCAAAACTCGGAGGTGTGCAGAAATTTGTTAGAGTATCTGAGCCAAGCCTTAAGGAGTTTTTGATTGCCGGTAAGAAACCAACATTGTATTAAAAAGGTGTACAAGAGGCTTTAAGTTCTTTTTGTTATTTAGTCTCTTCAAACTGCATTTTATGATTAATTGAAAATGATCTGTGTTTTGGAAGCATCTTAGTTATGAATGTATATTTAGTGGGGGGGAAAACTGCATAATGTGAGTGTCACTCCTTTTAATCTACCACTTATCAAGCATGTTAGTGGCGCTTAATAATTTAGCCTTTGTTTATCTGACTCATTTTTGAAAGAGTATCTTGAAATGATCTTTATTTTAAGCTACAAAACATTAAATGTCATGTCTTTTTGTTTACACAAACTTGTGTGCTTGTTTCCAGCATTTGCAAAGTTTGGTGCGCCAGCCGTAACAGAAGGAGTGAAAGTTTTTGATAGTTCAGGGACTGAGTTGGATGAGGATGTTTTTGAGGATATAGTAACAGATCCCTCAACCGGGGTACTAACCATCAAATATGAAACAGGTTTGTTTGAGTGATTTGTGTTTCATTGGATGTCTTTTTTTTTTTTTAGTGTCATTATTACATTGTTTAATCAAAGAGTGTATAAAATGAGTCTATGGAGGGACCATGTAAACTAATTTGTTTTGCTCCTATTTTTAAGGTCTGGAAACATCTGTTGCAGAAGTGTCTCCTGAGCGGTTCCAGTTATCATCGCCACATTCATCAGATTCACAGGATACGGTCATCCTTTCAGACAGCCCTTTGAGGAAACGTCAGAAGCTGGATGCAGAAGCTAAGCAAGTAAGAGTTAACAGATTTCCACATTCTTCTAATAGTGTCTTTTTTGTTTGTAGTTTAAGTGTTCTGAACTGTAGTGGTTATATCAACATGTAGAATGTTTTTATTGTGTTTTCCAGTTGGTGGAATCCATTCTCACAAGCAAACCTGGTGGAGAACGTATAATAAATGAGTACAATCGGACCAAGTCCCTGGTGGATGAAACCAGAAGAAAAATGGTCAACATACTGGTAGCTGACATGACAGAAAAAAATGGGTAATTTATTTCTGGCCCTGTGATTTTTACTATCATTTTCAAATTATTTTAAATCTCTATTAATTCCAGCGAAGCTGACTAGTTCTTTTCCTTTTGATCTTGCAGTACATCACCACCACGGCAGGTAAAAGAAATGTATGCCAGAGGAATTGTAACCTTTTTCCCTTACCTCAGTGACCCGTACTCAAAAAATGGCTATGTAAGTAGCTAACAGCAATAACTGATACAACTAAAATCAAAATTTTAAATCCTGCCAAAATGTATGTCCTTATCAACTGTTCATGGTCACATAACTTACTGATAAATTAATAAACAAAATGTCTGTATATGTCACTCTCCAAGGAACATTATTATGATGGCGAGAGTGGCACTGGGTACTTGGCCTGGAGGATTAAAACCATACAGAGATGCACTGCTAAAGAGAGGCGATTAACATCTGGAGGTAACACTTATAATTCAGTGGAAACGTATAATACAGTTCCAAATTGTGGTTCTGTATTAATAATGGTTATCAAATGTTATTATTAGTTTTGATAAAGTTGTATTTCATATTGTCTAGCACCAGGAGATGGATCATCGGGTGAAGACCAGTGTGGTGGACCAACTGTCAGACGAGAGTTGCAGTTTGTTACAGAGAACGTGCTGAGTGAGGATGAGTGCAAGGAAGCAATCTCTCTGATGAAACATTCAGCTGATGAAGACACAGTCAAGAAGAAGATGAAGTTGACATTTGTTTATCGACACAACATGGTCCTTGACCCCCTGCTGTCAAGCAACATACTGTCTGTGTTTCCACGTTTCAAAGATATCAAAGGCTTGGTGAATATTTTTCATTACGTTGACAATGTAAACACATTTTATTTTTTGCAGATAGCAGATATAATTCTCTGTTCTCTATCCCTGTTACAGATCGAACAGGATTTTGTACTGATGTTTGGTGAGGATGTATCAGGCAGGTTGCTGGAGAGGTGGCCAACAACATTCAAAAGATAGATTATCCAACAAGGCAGAAAGCTTCCTTCTACCAGTGACCTGGAAGAACTCTTGCTGGCAGCTGACTCTCCTGAGGATGCCACTGAAGTTAATGCTGACATTGGTGAGCTGTTATTTCTTTAATTAGAACATTCACAGGATATATAATGTTTGTCACAGAACAGCTGTCCTTTTGTATTTTGGGTCTACTCAAACATTTTGTCAATGCAGATGCATTGAAATTTGTTATTGATGAGGATGATTCAACTTTATTAAAAACAAATATATTTTTTCAGGCTGGGACAGTGACCTCTCAGCGATTCTATTGCTATTACATTTGATTCCACCATCTGGTCAGGGTCGGAAGAGACCAGGAAAGGTGTCAGCTTCTCAAGCAGAAAGGCATCTTGTGGTCTTCAAGAAGGTTTGTTTCTTTTCTATTTTTATGGTATGAATTACCAGTTTAAGAAACACTTGATTCTTATTGCCTGTCTGTATTTGTCTTTTCAGACTGGAACAAATATCCAAGAGCACCTTGATGCCATCACTACCAGCACTCAACCCTACCTCCTGGCTGTTGGGGTGAAAAAGCATGACATCCACCAGTTCTTCATTATTCTTGACAAGAATGCCATACCATGCAAGTCTACCTCTTCACTTGGTGCTTTTGATGAACTGTTTAAAGCACATTTTGTGTTTGGCACATCTTACAACACCATGCTTCACAACATGTACACGTTCATCCAAACCACTGTGTACAATATAGATGTTGGCAAAATCAAAGAAAGTCCCAGAGTTGCTGAAATAAGGACAAGGTTGCTTCGTTAGGGCTTGAAGGTTAATTCTCCATCATGAAGTGTTTTGTCTGTCAAGCTGAGTTTACTGGTTCAAACATGCTTGTTAGGCATTTACGGTTAGTCCATGGTTACTTACCTGGAAGAAACCTTCGCCTTAAATGTGCCCAGCGTGACTGTGGCTGTGTGTTTGGCACTTTTTCAGGTTTTAGAAAACATTTAAATACCAAACACCTTAACTATTTCGACCAACAGGCTGACACTGATGTTAATTTACAGCCTGATGTGGCAGTTAAAGAAGTTAGCACTACAAGGGAGGTGGTGTCAACTAATGTAGAAGAAACACCCACAACATCTGAAATGTTGAAAAGTTCAAATAAGAGCACTTTGGATATGTGTGCCTCTACTGTTGCACAGCTCAGGGCAGCTGGATTAAGCCAATCTACTGTGAATAGTTTTGTCTCCTCAATGGAGGAAGTGTTTTTTGAGATTCATACTCAGGCTAAAGATGCAGCTTTACAGAGCTTACCTTCACAGGACACTTCAAGTAAAAAGAAATTAGAGCAGTCATTCAAAAACTTTGAAAACCCATTCACACTGTTAAATTCAGAAGCTAAACGAAATAGGCACTTTAAACAAAAATGGGCAACTGTTGAACCTGTTGAAATGGTGCTTGGCACAAGATTTGACAGTAGAAGAAACAAGATCACAGGGACTTTTGATCAAGTCATTGTAACCGATAGGTTTGCATATGTTCCTATTTTGGAAACACTGAAAACTATCTTTCAAAACCACCATGTTGTCGACATGTTCAAGTCGAGGAATATGTCCAGAGAAGGTGTGTATGCAGACTTAATCGATGCTGCCTATGTTAAAAGATGTCCCCTATTTTCTGCAGAAAAAGATGCCTTACAAATTCAACTGTTTTATGATGACTTTGAAACTGCAAATCCCCTGGGCTCTAAAAAGGGTGTACATAAATTAGGTGCAATATACTTTACACTAAGGAATTTTCCTCCAATCTTTAATTCGTTGTTGGTCAATATTCATTTGTGTGCTCTTTTTCATGCACAAGACTCAAAGCGTTATGGCTTTAATTCAATCCTTGAGCCACTTGTCAATGATCTGAAAGTTCTTGAGACAGAGGGACTGAAACTTCCCATGTTTAAACACTTGGTTCATGGCACTGTAATCCAGGTCACTGGGGACAATCTTGGCTTGCATAGTCTGTTTGGGTTCGTGGAGTCATTTGCAGCTCGATATTGTTGTCGTTTTTGTCTGCTTGAGAAGGATTGTTTTCAAAGTGTGTTCTGTGAAGATGATTCTGGTGTTGCACTAAGAACTCTTGATATGCATAAGCAGCACTGTGAAAGTGTACAAAGAGATCCTACGCTACCTCATGTATGTGGTGTGAAACGCACTTGTCTCTTGAATTCACTTAAATATTTCAACACAGCCAACAATTTTTCTGTAGATATCATGCATGACATTTTGGAGGGAGTTGCTCAGTTAGAGGTGAAACTTGTGCTGCAGTACATTCAGGAGAACTTCCTAAGTGCTGAACAACTTGCTGGTAGAATACATGCCTTTTACTATGGCTTCAATCAGCAGCGAAATCGCCCACCAAGGGTAAAGTTGTTTGATGGCAGTAATGATTTAGGACTAAATGCAATTCAATCTTGGTGCTTATTGCGTAATGTACCTTTGATGTTTGGCGATTTGGTACAGGTGGGTGATAGCTACTGGCATCTTCTACTTCTGCTTCTACAAATTGTCAATATTGTGTTTTCACCAGTGCTGTCAGAAGGTATGACCATCTACCTCAAACATTTAATTATTGATCATCATCAGCTCTTTAAGCAGTTATTTCCTACACTCAGTCTCCTACCAAAGCATCACTTCATGATACATTACCCTCGCAGTATACGAAATATTGGCCCAATTCTGCACATGTGGTGCATGCGTTACGAAGCCAAACATAACTTCTTTAAGAAGCAATTAAAAAGCTTTAAAAACATTACAATGACATTGGCCAAGAAACACCAAAGTTGTATGGCCATTTATTGGGAGTCTTTTAGCCTCGAAAGATTAGCTTTAGGACCAGGAAAGATGGTGACACTTGGAGAGCTGAAAGAAGGTCCAGAAATTGCTTTAAAATTTGGAGCTGCGTTGTCTACCAGTGTTTTTTCAGCTAAGTGGATAAAACATCATGGTACAGAGTACCGCCCTGACTTTATCATCTGTACAGAGGTAGTGTCTGAGATTCCAGTGTTTTATAAGATCAAAAGTATTGTTGTGAAAGATGACATTGCATTGCTCTGTGGAAAACTGATGGAAACCCTGTGTTTTGATGACCATTATCATGCATTTAAGGTCAGAATGCACCCCAATATGGTGCTGAAGGTGTTGAACATAAAAGAGCTGTGTTACTTCAAACCATTTGATCTTCAAATGAAGTATGGCACTTCTGATTCCTCCCTGTATGTGGTTCCATATTGTCATTTTATGCCGAACTAAATTCATTGTTTTAAAGTGTTTTATGACTGTTTTTGTGTGTGTAGTGTTTTATGTACACTACATGAGATGTTTTAATATTTTGAGCCTGACATCAAAATAAAGCTGTTAAACGTATTATCTAGTTGTGGTTTTTGCTTACTTGTTTTATATTTTAAAGCATTATTAGAAACCAGGTTTTCATGCTGGAAGAGGAAGAGTTTTAGTAACACTACTTGGTGTAAAATTAATTTAAAATTTTACTCTATGAGAGCTAATTTTTCACAAGAAAAAGTGTACGAATAACACAGTATAGAGTAACATCAACTCTCATCAGAGTTATTTGAACCCCCAGTGTTAACTTGAAATAACTCAATTCAGTGTTAAAAATCAGTGGAATTTTACTCAAATAGAGTTAATTTATCACTATGTTAGAGTAAATAATATGACACTACTAGTAGTGTTAGGTTCATTTAACACTCTGCGGTGTTACTCAGTGTTAAATTTTTACTCTATTTAGAGTTAATTTTACTCTAAAATTTTAACACTATAGAAAGAGTTGATTTAACACCAATTCCGAATGGGACCAAATAGACTCGGGACCAGTGTTAAATTTAACTCTTTAAGTGTTATTTTAACACTCCGAATTTTACTGTGCATGTAGTTGTTTTTTCCTGTGTAATAATATTCAACATTGCTATCAATACATTTTTCAAAAAAATGCCTCTCTGTGCAAAATGTGTTCAAAAACATAAACAGCTGTAGGATCCTGTTTGTCTGTGATTTGGAGAGCCCAGCGCTGCTCCCGACGAAGGGAAAATCTGCAGGGAGACCTACCTCATGTTGCGAAATCAGTTTTACCCCGGTTCTTTTTATTCCTCGAGCATCCAGAGATGGCACCGGACTCAGTAGTCATTTTCACAAAACCTTTATTCATCTTTACTCATCTTCATTTATCTTTACTCTTCTTCATTTATCCTCATTTAAGCATGCATCTTCTAGAAGGGAAGACGAGGCCGGTGTCCCTCTCCAAATCTTCACCCCTTTGTTCGTTACAGCCAGCTTTATAGAGGCGTCCCCATCATAAAACCCCCCACGGTGTGCTGCAAACTCTGTGTCTGTATCTATGTGCACGAGCACATGAATGCCTACATGTGCGCTTTCCCACGTGTCTATGTGAGTGCTCGTGTGTGACTGTGTACGCATACCTGTGTGTATGTGTGAGTGCACATGAGTGAGTGTGCGTGTGGATGTGTGTGCGTGACAGTTAAAACACTGTGGGTGTAGGTGACTCCCTAGAGGTCATAAAACCCATCTCCCTTCCAGACCACAGTTATCCAGTTACAAATGTTGAGACCCCCACCCAAACATTCTCTGGGAAATTTCCACTCAGCATTAACTCTTCTCTGTTTTACTTTCACAGTTCAAGTGGGGGAGGGGTCTCCTACAATCTACTCCTAAGTTCATGACACAGTGAGGCCTTTATTATATTGAGGGCAGTGTCTCTACAATAGTTCTACATTCTATGTTAACACATTTCTAAACTCTAAAATCAGCTAAACACTCCTACACCCAGCACTTGTGCAGGTGAAGCCAAAGGGCAGATTTGCTTCACCATATTTTCTAGTCTGTGGCTTAGAATGCTTCATCTCCTCCTTTGCGTTTTGTGTGGGAGCCCCGTCCTAGCAGTGTCCAAGCATTGTTTTTGTTTTTTCCCTTTTCATACCGCGCCCCCCCTGCAATGGCTCCCCCGTGGGGGGCGGGCCCACACTTTGGGAAGGTCTGTGTTAATTCATCTGGTTTTGTCTGTGAAGGTTCTCAGTCATCCAGGTCATCGTAGTCAAAGGAGCTTGCAAAGAAAAGCGTCTGGACTTCTTTAAGTTGCTTGAAGAACTGAAGAAGCTTCTCGGATGAGAGGTGAAACGTCTTCAAGCAACTTAAAGAAGTCCAGACGCTTTTCTTTGCAAGCTCCTTTGACTTATCTGGTTTTGCTTACCTTGTCTCGTTAGCCCTGATTTTTCCCAGCTGTGTTTCCCTCCTGTATCCCATTCCCTGATTGCTCCCTCTGTGTATTTAAGCCCTGTGTTTCTCTTGTCTGTGTTGTGATCACCCACATCCCACACTGTGCTAACCTTCCCGTTCACTCTAGCTATCTTTCTGCCACAAATCACCCCCTCCACTCATCTCCACCCACTCCACCCTGGCTCTTTCTTTTGTGAACTGTGAATTGTTACGCATGGTTAGCCCCAGGTATTTAAACTCATCCATCTTCTCTGCTCCTTGCATCTTTACTGTTTTTTTTTTTTGCCTGTCCCGTTTGGCTCTTTTGCCATCAGATTTATTGTCTAAAGGTGAAGAAAGATGCCCAACGGATTTACTTTACCAAATAGACCATCCCAGCCTTGCCATAATGGTCCATTTGATTCACCTTTTATTGTTTATTTTATTTTTTTATTTTCACTTGCTGAATACGGGACAGACTTGACTGAGGAAAAGAGAAGGGAGAAAGAAAGAGGGAAAGAAAAACAGCAGATAAGATAAAGGGCAAAAAACAAAAACTAACAAAATAAGCAGACAAAAAAATCCATATAACAATCACCTGGATCACCTGTTGAGAATGAAAAAAGAAAACAAGCAGAAGAGAACAAGAGTAATAGAATAAACAACATCACAATGATATATGGGAATATGACAGTAAATACTAAATATTAAACATTATTGTGCAGCACATAAGATCAACAGCACACAGTGTGCTTTGAGGTAGGAGCCAAAAAGGGTGTAGTTTGTGGGTGTGATCACCCGTGTGTACACCTGTGAGCATGGACGCGCTTGTTTTTTTTTTTAAAAGGTTCCTTCATGTAATGATCTGCTAGGGAGTGTGGGGGGGCCACAGCCCCGTCCTCCAGGGCATGAAGCAGGTATGGAGGAGATCAAAACTCCAGACATCCAGAGGCCCCCAGAACACAAGAGACCAAGGAAGACCAACAGAGGGGCAGCTGCGCCACTGTCCCAGAAAGAGCTGAGGAGAGTCCCAGATGAGGGCTCACTCAGCAGCCGCGGAGCAGAAGCCAGGGGGAGTTGCAGTGACGCGCCCGTGAGCTCCGCCGGCAGCCAGCCGTGCCTGAGTGACCGAGCCCCAGGCCGAGAGGCCGGGGGCACCCCACCTCCGAAGTGGCCCGAGCGAGCCCCAGGCTCCAGGCCCCGATAAGCGGCCACCAAGGAATGAGCCGGTGTGTACCTGGACGCCCATCCCCGGACACAAAGAACCACCAACGCACCGATGTCTGAGGGCGTCCGCCACTGGCAGGGGAAGTGGTGGTGGGGGGAGATAGACCTCCATACCTTGGAGGGCCTGAGATGTCCCCAGAGAGGTGGCGTCTGATACCCAACCTGACATATAGACACAGACATACAGGCACACACAGATACAAACATCCATTCCCACCCTCATGCTCTCATATGCACTTACTCCACACTCAACCAACGTGGAGACAGACATAGAGAGACACGCCCTAAGCCTGTCCCTACACCCACACCAATCACAACAGCGAAGGTGGGACCAAACTATGACCCCCCCACCCACACTAGGTGATGGAGCTGATCAAAGGAGCCCAGAGCAATTGATCTGATGTGGTGGCAGAGGCTGTATCAAGACTAGTGTAATCTAATAGATAATTTCTATATTGGTTAGAATTAAGATTAGTTTTATTTTTCCAGTTCATGAGGACAGTTTTCTTGGCTATGCATAGGGCAGTGAAAACCATATGGGCGATATTCTTTTCTGAAGTGACATTATCTAAGCTGCCCAACAAACACACTAAGGGGGAAGTTGGAATGTTACATTTCAGACACTTTGATAAGTCTTCACATATCTCGCGCCAAAACTTCTGAACTGGTGGACAGAACCAAAGAGCGTGGATATAATTGTCCGGTGAATTGGTTTGGCAGTGTGAGCAGTTGTTGGTAGACGTAAAGCCCATCTTGAACATCCGATGACCTGTATAGTGCACTCTATGTAATATTTTGTATTGAATTAATTGAAGACTGGGATTTCTAATTAGATGAAAGGTTTTTAAGCAAATCTGAGACCAGAAGTTTAGGTCTAAGTTAACTGATAAATCTGCTTCCCATTTTGCAATAGGAAGTGATATTGATTCATCTGTTTTAGAAAGCATTCTGTATATTTTGGATAGTAATTTGGGGGTTTTAAGAGTAAGAAATTGAACCACACTTGGTGGTGTTTGTAGTTCAACTTGACCCGGTTTAAATTTCTTTTTTACTATGGATTTAATTTGTTGATATTCTAAAAATCTTTTCTTGTTGATCCCATATTGTGTAACTAGTCTGTCAAATGAAATAAATTCTGTTCCTTCTAGTATATGTTCTAAATATTTGATTCCTTTACCACTCCAATCTGAAAAGTTTATCATATTATTGTTTTGTAATATGTCAGGGTTGTTCCAGATAGGTGTAGGTGCATGGGATTAATGAAGACGCCATCAATTTTAGAAACTCCCACCATGCTGTCAGAGAAGAGCTGATGTTGATGCTTTTAAAGCATTCCTGTCGTTGGATGTTTGAGCTGATAAATGGTAGGTCTGAGATCTCTAGATTATTGCAAAGTGCTTGTTCTACATCTAGCCAAGGTTCATCTAAGAGGGTATGTTTTAGCCATCCTGAGATAAACTGAAGCCTGTTGGCTAAGAAGTAGTGCTGAAAGTTAGGCAGTTCTAGTCCTCCTTTATCCTTGGTCTTTTGTAGTGTTTTTAAGCTTATACGTGGAGGTTTATTTTTCCAAAGGAATTTGGACATACATGAATCTAGAGATCTGAACCAATCTTGTGGCGGTTTAGTTGGGATCTTTACTGTTAAACCTATTGCTTCTACCGACTATAGCTGTTTCCGAATTCAGGGAAGAATGCTTAAAATTAGGGATGCACCGATACCACTTTTTTGGAAACGAGTACGAGTACTTGCATTTCAGTACTCGCCGATACCGATACCGAGTACTTAATAAAAACATGATTTAAATTTACAGGTAACAGCTTTAGTTTTTAGTATTTTTTTTGTTGTTGTTTTATAGCGACTTCATAGAACAGCTACAGCATAGGCAAACATTCAGTGAGTGAGTAAGTAAGTACATAGACTGCATTAGAACTAGAAATCCTAGAAAACAAGTGAAATGAAACTCAGCCTTCATAGTGTAACAAGGAGAAACGGGGTGGGTTTAGCTAAGCGAACATTGCCAGTGTACAATTTAACTGAGAATATCCAAGGGCTCCACCGAGCCCCATGAGAACATAAGATGTAAAGTACGCTCCTGTGCCAAATAATCCCAGGGAAGCGAGGCCGAAGAATTTACACCGCTCCTTCAATTCGATCCTCTCCTCTTCTTCCCTTTTTCTTTATTCTTCCTCCTTTCTTTCTCCTCTTCAGCCTTTCTCCTTCGAGTTTCTTCTGGGCCGCCTTATACATCTCGTCGGTGTAGTGGTTTCCTCTATTGAAATCCACCATTTCATATATTTCATCCAAAAGACAGCCCCAGAGTGTCGATCACAGCGATATTTCTTCTCTGCCTCTTTTCTGAGACAGCCGTCGGTGACAGATTCAGGCGAAACGTCTTCTTTGAAAGCGTTCGCATCCCCCAGGATGGTGTTTCTGGATGCACTCTTTCCCGATCCTGTTTTACCGACCAGAAGGAGTCTCAGTTCTTCACGGGTCGCAGAGCCTGCGCTGGTTGGGGAAATGATAGTAACATTTGAATCATTCAAAAAAAAAAACATAAAACACTACGTTACACTAGGCTTTTCTTTTGTTATCTTTCTATCGATGTTGACAGCAAGCAGTTTGTCCACATAAAGCGAGTACCACAAGCAGCACACAACCCTGGGATTGCACTTTACCTTTGTATCGATGTTGACAGCGTGTGTGTGTGTGTGTGTGTGGGAGGTACTGGGTTCCTCACAGACGGTGGTGTTCGCGAAACCCACCCTCCCCAAAGCTAAGGGCTCGCCAGCGAGGCGTGTGAGGGCGAGGAAAATGTTTTAAAAAAGGGAAAGGAGGATGAGGAGACACTGAGGGTCCGAGGTCTAAACGGAAGGCTGTGTTCAGGTAACCCGCCCTCCGCAGACCTAAGCGTACGCTAGCGAGGCTCTTGAGAACGATGTAGAGGGAGGAAGGATGAGGAGGAGGCAAGGAGTGTCTGAAGTCCAAACGGAGGGCGGTGTTGCGTAATAGGCAGGCCACATAGCTGGTCTTTCACTAGCGAGGCAGATGAGAACGAAGGCGAGGGAGCAAGAAGGACATCCGCATTCGCGTACGCTCGCGAAGAGCATAAACGGAGGCCCGTGTTCACATAATGGGCAGGCCAAACAGCTGCGCTTTCACTAGCGAAGAGCATGAGAGAGATGAAGAGCACGAGGAGGCATGGAGAGCCCGAGGTCCAACTGGAGGGTGGTGTTCGCGTAATAGGCAGGCCACACAGCTGCTCTTTCACTAGCGAGGTGCATGACAACAGTAGAGAAGGAGCAAGGAGGACGAGGAGCAACGGAGAGCCCGATGTCCTCACCGAAGGGGGTGTTTGCGAAACCGGCCCTCCGCAGACCTAAGCATACACTAGTGAGGAGCATAAACGGAGGGCGGTGTTCGCGTAATAGGCAGGCCAGACAGCTGCGCTTTCACTAGCAAGGCACTTGAGAATGATGGAGAGAGAGCAAGGACGACACGGAGGCACGGAAAGCCTGAGGTCCTCACCGACGGGGTGTTCGCTAAACCGGCCCTCCGGAGACCTAAGCATACGCTAGCGAGGAGCATGAGAACGATGTAGAGGGAGCAAGTATGAGGAGGAGCAACGGAGAGCCCGTGGTCCTCACTTAGGCCCATTTACGCATAACCCAAGGCCCATCCGGCAAAGCGCTCACCTGCGAGGAGCAGGAGAACGGAACAGAAGGAAGTCGCAGGACGGGGAGGCAGGGAGAGTCCAAAGTCCTCACTTAGGCCGGTTTACACGAACACTGCTGAGAAGGAAACATTGATGATGATGATGATGATGATGTGAAGTTGAGAGTTGTTTGCTCCGGCGGTTCGGGGTCCCTCCAGACCCCAGTGTTTGCCATCGTAACTTACGAATGTGCATTGGGGTTGCGAAATACCCCATCGCCATTACTAAGGGGTCACAGTGTACCCACAGAGTAGAGAGCACCCCCAGTCCTCGCGAAGGCCGGTTTACGCGTAACTTGGGGCCCACCCGGCTAAACGCTTGCCTGCGAGGAGCAGGAGAATGGAGCAGAAGGAGGTAGGAAGGAGGCAGGGAGAGTGAGGCCCTCAAGGAGGGCGGTTTACGCGAACTCTGCCCTCTGTAAAGCCAAGCGTCCAACAGCGAGGCCCAGGAGAACTGAGGAGAGGGCCGGTTTACGTGAAGACTACCCTCTGTAAAGCTGAGCGTTTGCAAGCGCAGGGTAGAAGGAGCAAGGAGAAGGAGGAAGGAGACAATGATGATGATGATGATGTGTAGTTGAGAGATGTTTGCTCTGGTGGTTCGGGGTCCCTCCAGACCCCAGTATTTGCCATCGTAACTTACGAATGTGGTGTGGGGTGGCGAAATACCCCATCATAATCACTAAGGGGTCACAGAGTACCCATGGAGCACGGAGCGCCCGCGGTCCGCACTTGGGCCGGTTTACGCATAATCCGGGGCCCATCCGGCTAAGCACTCGCCTGCGGGGAGCAGAAGGAGGTCGAGGAGGAACGGAGAGTCCGAGGTCCTCACTGAGGCCGGTTTATGCGAACACTCTCGAGAAGGAGACGATGATGATGATGATGATGATGTGAAGTTGAGAGTTGTTGCCGTGGCGCTTTGGGGTCCCTCCAGACCCCAAGGTTTGCCATCGTAACTTACGCGATCGATGGAGGGTTACAGCCAATTAGGTGCCTTTGTCTGACGCTGTGACGAGACCCGCTATACCCGGGGGTCCGCCTGACCCCCATCTGCCCCCACTGCGAACCGGAGCCCTGTTTCGCGACGAGACCTGGGTCAGCGCTGCGTGACCCCCCTTCTTTCTTTTTTTTTGGTCCAGGCTGCACAAGGATTAATAATATACTTTGTGAGCTACTGGACTCTGTTGCTCCTGTAAAGAAGTTAAAATGTCAAAAAAGGAACCCCATGCCCTTGCTAAGTGAGGAGCTCTAGAAAAGCAGAGCGTCGCTGGCGATCTTCCACACTAGAAGTATTTCTCCAGGCTTGTAAAGACTCATTTTCTGTTTTTCATTGTGCTGATAAACTTTTTTCTGACTTCAAGGTTATTTCCCTGTCTGGATTAACTAAAATTGTAAACGCAGCTCGATGTACAACCTGTTCTTTGGATCCTCTACCAGCCTGGGCAATAAAGGAACTGTGGTCAAGGTCAAGGTCAAATTGATTTATATAGCACATTTCAAACAGCCGATGCGGCACAAAGTGCTTAACAATATAAAAATGGCATTAAAAAGCAACAATGTAATACAATAATAACAATAAAAAAACAATAATAGGACAATAAAAGAATTCAAACAATAACTAAAACTAATTCAAATAAGACCAGAATGCTTCGGTCATAGTGTGTTAAAAGCCAGGCATAGAAATGTGTCTTTAGTAATGATTTAAATTGCTCAAGTATTTGTGCAGATCTAATATTTAAGGGGAGACTATTCCAAAGTCTGGGACCTGCCACAGAGAAGGCTCTATCACCACGGGATTTGAGATACCGTATTTTCACGACCATAAGACGCACTGTACTAAAAGGCGCAGTCTCAGTTATGTGTGCCATTACTGTATTTAACACACACATAAGGCGCACTGGATCATAGGGCGCATACAAGTACCGTATGCGTATTTAAAAATAAAGCGGGAGCAAACCTGAGTTTGGTACCTTACTCACATTTCTATTACCGGTAATCATCATCATCAACAACACACAAGCATACAAGTGTGCATATTTAAAAATAAAGCAGGAGCAAAACAAAGTTTGGTACTCACATTTTTATCATCAATCAAACCCATCGAAGTCCTCATCCTCTGTGTCTGAATTGAACAGCCCTCATGCTCTCATATGCAATTATTCAACACTCAACCACATCGTAGTTTGACATCGTCAAGGCAGCGTAATAAGAGCTGGGGATGGTCTGACCCTGCTTTTAAAGGTAGATAAATCATCAGCAAAACAGTGAAATGAAATGCTGTACTGTGAGAAGATGGAGCCCAATAGCAACAAATAGAGTGCGAACAGGGTGTTGGGTCTGTGTTTCCACAAGCCCCGCTAATTCTAGAGACTTATTCATCATGAAGAAAACAAGACAGTCGATCGATCAATTATTTGCGCAAGGGAGGCCTCGTCTGTGTCCACCACGAAAATGACCCCAGATCTGACCTCCTCCTGCTACCTTTTATTGAGAGACAGTTCACACAAAACACGTCAGAACAAAGCCACGCCCCCTTGGTTCTAAGACAAAGCATTTTATGTATATGTGTGAACTTCTGTAAGAGTGTGTGTGTGTTATGTCAGAATGTGTGTGTGTGTGTGTGTGTGTGTGTGTGTGTGTGTGTGTGTGTGTGTGTGTGTGTGTGTGTCAGACTCCTGCTGACCAAAGGGTCGTAAACCCAGGAAGCTTACATCAAAAGAAACAGATCTTTCAGATAGGATGTATCTACAATAAAACCTCCCCCAGCACAGAGTGGTTGGAGAGGTGGTCAGGATCAATGGAATAGCTTTGATCCTACTGCTTCAAGTAAACAACTGAATGTCAAAGGTCAACAAGAAGAATCATCATTCTCAAAAATCATATGTCACTACAATCCAACTGTATACAGACATAGGTATTTAAACGCATCAGTTGACTTTATTGTTTGTTCATGTGGCTCTCAACTAACTTCAAAGCTGCAGCCTGGTCAACACCCTTCTTTATGACTCCTATCAACCCCCCAAATCTTCTCACTGTAGGCATCCTGTGGGGGTTAGAGTCAACTGGTGAGTTATCTGCATTTACAACTCTTCTCCTGTCCTGTTGTCACCACAGAAAAAGCTTTGTAAAGGAAATTGGATCAAGCTGTTTTGATCTTCTTGGCTCAAAACCTCAAGTGTTCATGATGTAAATGTAGACAAAAGGCTTCTCTGTTTACATCCTTCTTGCAGAAGACAAAATAGGTGATGTTGCACAAATTCCATGGTAAATCTCCAACTTGGACTAATCTATTGCCCTTCATACACATAGGCAATTGACCTGTTTCCAGTTCGTTTAACTGTATAATGTCCTGCAACAAGTCATATTCTTTAAGTCAGACGAGCAGGTCTGTCGTACCAGAGCAGTTCATCTTCCCAGCTACTGGTGAATCAACCTTCCATTCAGGTTCAGAGCAGTTGAAAAGTTGGCAGTGTTCCTGGATGTGTTGCTAAAGCAACCAAACAAACTGTCTCGCTCTCAGTGATGCTATATGGCCACAGTCCAGAAGAATGTGTAGCCAGTGGCATCACAAGCATAACCATTGGTCTCGTTGTTTATGTGAGCGGTTGTGTTCTTAAACTGCCACCAGTAGTTGTTGAAAACCCATGCGGGTACTGGGTGTGGTTTGCTCTGTTCCAGTGCGCTCCCTGTCATCCCACTCAGGGTCCACAGGCTCAAGAAGATGCACAACACATTCCCAGCTTTCCCTCCCCTTTGTACCCGGTCTTCCTGCCACTTACTCCGAGCTGGCCTGGATGTGTGTCACCTTCTTGCAGTGCGCTTGATGTATCCAAGTGTTCCTTCCAGCAATCTTCACTGCTGTGGTCGTCGTCAGCAGCATCCGATATGGACCTTCCCACCATGGACTGGACCAGCACTTCCTCTCCATGGCCTTATCAACATCCAATCTCCAGACTTCAGACTCTGCTCCTGCGGAGAAACAGAATCATCTGGCAGATCATTTGTTCTCATGACTACTTTACTTTTAAACATTTCAAGCATCTAATCTGCTAATATGCTCTCTCTTCTGCTCTTCTATCATCACTACAGAAGACTAGAACTCTAAATGCTCTAACATCTCAAAGAGTCAGACCATTCTCTGTTGGAGTAATCCTCATGTACATCTTAACTAATTCTATACAGTCTAACCATGTCCTGCCTGTCTTCCTAAATCTTAACTTTACTGTTCCATTAGTTCTCTCTGCCTGCAAAAAGTTTTTTTTAAAAAAAGTATTTAATAATCCTAGAGTGAGTATAAACGACTGCTCATCTCCCTCCTGTTGAGACATGGTATAGCCCATGGCTCAAAATAGCAGCAGTCTTATACAAATTATTAGGCAGTATTGGTTCATCACACAGATAATAAACACCAACCTGCAAGCTTGCTCCCTCTGTAAGTCACAACTGTTTTCCTGCAGTAGGTGAGTGGCCCTATATGTCTGCTGATGTTGTACTGCTAAAATGTTAACACCATGTTTAACTAAAGCTGCCTCTTTTGCGATTTTATCTGCAAAAACTTTCCCTAATGCAACTGGATCTTTCCCTCACATGTGTGCTGCACATTTACAAACGGCAATTCTACTGGGTAATAACACTGCCTCCAGCAGATTTTGCAAGAGTTTGGTGTGTTCTGCAGGTTTCCCTGTAGAGGTTGTCACACCTCGTCTCACTCACTGCACTACAAAGAAATGTACAGTAGCAAATACATACTGCCTATCAGGGTATATTGTCTCTCTACAGCTTGACACGCTTCCGTTAAAGCTAGCATCTCTGCTGCTCAAGCAAATATGAAACATGATAGTTGCCCTACATAGATAACTCTCTCTCACTGTCTGCTACAGTAAAACCTGTTCTAGTCTGTCCCTCTGCTGTTGTAAAACTCAAATCATCAAAAAACCAAACCTTTCCCTCAACGAGTGGCACATCTATTAAGTCATCCCTCGGCTTACACTTCTTCTCCTCGCGCTCTCTACTCTCATGAGAAGTGCCCTCCTCCATTGGCAAAAAGGGTTTGACAGATTCTGTCACGGCGAGTGAGATAAGCCGTGTGAAAATAATAAATGAGGATCCAATCGCAGGCAGTCGTGAAGATGCGAAGGTGGTTTATTGAACACGAAATAAGGACAAACAGCAAAAGGAGCTCGAACTAAACTATACTGGGAAACAACTAAACTATAGCGCAGAAACCAGAACATGAACATGAAGCAGGGCGAGCAGAGGCAGACGATGGTAGACAGCGGGGTGAACACACGAGCGAGACACGGTGGTTACACAGATGGACCAGCAACTACAATGACGGAGGACATGACGTAAATACACACAGGTGGTGGACACAGCTGGGAACAATCAGTAAGATGAGACAGAGGTAAAACTGAACACACTCACATGAGACGCAGACCTTCACAATAAAACATCACACGCAGGCTCGACATCGAGAGACAGACAGGAGATGACATATGAAACTAAACCCACATCTTAAGCCCAGATAAACAGAAACATGGAACTCTAATAATAGACATCATAATCATCACCCCAACACGACAAGAGAACAAGAACACAATCCCTGATGCAAACTTAAATCAAAACACAATAAACTCAAAATACTGGGTCCCACGGACCCAGAACCGTGACAGATTCAGAATTGTGCACCACTTTATGGTAATATGTGTGGTTGTGAGAGTAACAGTAACATTAAAGGCAAGTGTCTTGTAGGTGAAAGAAATGTAAGTTTAGTCTGCAGTAGTAAACATCTACCTCGTGTGGAACTAACAATGTCAAAAGGTGAAATAAACTATTTCCTGAAACATTGTACAGCTTAAGCTGCTGCACATACTGATCTCACGCATGGAGGTAAAGCATGAGCAACTAGAGGTAATCTTTTAGGATAGTAAGTTACTGGCTTTACTTGTGGAAAAAGTGCTGTTAGTTATTTTACAGTCACCTGGCATTTGTTTTTGTTTTTTTGTTTTGTTTTTTTGCCTGTCCTGTTTGGCTCTTTTGCCATCAGAATTATTGTCTAAAGGCAAACAAAGATGCCCAACGGATTTACTTTACCAAATTGACCATCCCAGCCTTGCCATAATGGTCCATTTGATTCACCTTTTATTGTTTATTTATTTTGACTTGCTGAATACGGGACAGACTTGACTGGAGGAAAGAAGGGGAGAAAGAAAGAGGGAAAGAGAAACAGCTGAGAAGAGGGACGGGGGAGAAGGGCAAAAGACAAAAACCAACAGAATGGGCAGGGAAAAAAAATGCATATATCAATCACCTGGATCACCTGCTGAGAAAGAAAAAAGAAAACAAGCAGAAGAGAACAAGAGTAATAGAATAAACAACATCACAATGATATATGGGAATATGACAGTAAATACTAAATATTAAACATTATTGTGCAGCACATAAGATCAACAGAACACAGTGTGCTTTGAGGTAGGAGCCAAAAAGGGTGTAGTTTGTGGGTGTGATCACCCGTGTGTACACCTGTGAGCATGGACGCGCTTGTTTTTTGTTTTTTAAAAGGTTCCTTCATGTAATGATCTGCTAGAGGGTGTGGGGGGGCCACAGCCCCGTCCTCCAGGGCATGAAGCAGGTATGGAGGAGATCAAAACTCCAGACACCCAGAGGCCCCCAGAACACAAGAGACCAAGGAAGACCAACAGAGGGGCAGCCGTGCCACTGTCCCAGTAAGAGCTGAGGAGAGTCCCAGATGAGGGGTCACTCAGCAGCCGCGGAGCAGAAGCCAGGGGGAGTTGCAGTGACGCGCCCGTGAGCTCCGCCGGCAGCCAGCCGTGCCTGAGTGACCGAGCCCCAGGCCGAGAGGCCGGGGGCACCCCACCTCCGAAGTGGTCCGAGCGAGCCCCAGGCTCCAGGCCCCGATAAGCGGCCGCCAAGGAGTGAGCCGGTGTGTACCTGGACGCCCATCCCCGGACACAAAGAACCACCAATGCACCGATGTCTGAGGGAGTCCGCCACTGGCAGGGAAGTGGTGGTGGGGGGAGATAGGCCTCCAAACCTTGGAGGGCCTGAGATGTCCCCAGAGAGGTGGCGCCTGACACCCAACCTGACATATAGACACAGACATACAGGCACACACATATACAAACATCCATTCCCACCCTCATGCTCTCATATGCACTTACTCCACACTCAACCAACGTGGAGACAGACATAAAGAGACGTTGTACACACGATCACACTCCCCGAGTGTACTCTACAAACCGGGTCTAGGTACCCTTGCCCCTGGAGGGGGGAACTGCACCCAGACCCCGGTGGTGTTACCGTTTTCCCTGCGGTGGGGGGAGGCAGACCGCCCCGACTCCGCAGCAGCAGGGAGGCCCCACACTCCAGACCGCAGTCGGACGGCCAACTCCTCCTCCCAGCCCCCCCGCTCCAGCAGGCCGCAGAGAATGGGGGTGAGAGAAGACTCCAAACCTCCCTCCACCCGCTCATTGTAGTGTTGATGCATGTGTGTTCTAAGGTGCATTTAAAACCCAGGAGGGCATGGAGCTACCTGCCAGAGAGCAGCAGGTAAGCGCATGGTCCCTCCTGCTAGCCCTCAATGTCTATGTGTATTTAAAATTGAGAGGTGGGCAACGACGCCAGGGGTGGGGTGTACACCCTGATGGTACTTTGGATTCCGTGTATCGTTCCCACCCCCAAGATCCTATATGTATGTGTAATGAGAGTGTGAGTAATGTGAATGTCTAAGTTGTGGGATAAAATTGAGGCAGAGGCAGCCAGAAGGGGACAGAGGGGGGGGGGGGGGGGGTAGCCTCCCCTGCACCCTGGTGACATACCCCTACTCCAAGGTCCTGCATGTGTGGGTGGTTGTGGTGGAGCAGGAAGAGGGAGGCAGCTGGAGATGGGGAGGGAAGGAAGGGAGGGGCAAGTGACCCCTCCCTGGGGCCAGCTCCCCCGCTGACCCCAGTAGGCACCCCCATACTCCGCGACCCGCCAGGGAAAGGGGGCCCAGGCCCATCCAGACCGGGGCCCAGTGCAGCAGCGCCTCCCGGCCCCACAGAGCCCGGGACAGTCCACCCAACCCCACCACAGAGAAAACTGTACCCACCCCACCATCCACTCATCTTCCAGACTACATAAGACAATAAACACCCAGGCTGAGATCTTCCTCCACCTCTCCTGTATCTCCCCCACCAGTTGAAGAGCCCCCCAGGTGGCTCGATGCACCGGCGGCACCCTGCTCCAGGACTGGGCCCCCACGCACCCACCCGCCCACAACCCTGGCAACACACCAACCAGGACCCGAGCCCCCGAGGCCCGGCCCGGGCCCCAGCCCAGAGACGGAGCGCCCCCAGAACCTCACTCCCATCCCGGACCCACCCAGGGGCAGCCAGGCTACCAGGTCAGTAACCCACGTCCGTCAGCACAGACCCTCCCCTAGCCCCGCTGCACGCAGCCGCGAGGAAACAGTCACTTGAGAGCCAACAGAGCCCCTAACCGGACATGACCGCTACCCCGGGTTGAGCCCCCCAAGGAAGATGCCTCCGGGGAACCCCCCGACGCCCTAAGCCTGTCCCTACCCCCACACCAATCACAACACTGAAGGCGGGACCAAACTATGACCCCCCCACCCCCACTAGGTGATGGAGCTGATCAAAGGAGCCCAGAGCAATTGATCTGATGTGGTGGCAGAGGCTGGATCAAGACTAGTGTAATCTAATAGATAATTTCTATATTGGTTAGAATTAAGATTATTTTTATTTTTCCAGTTCATGAGGACTGTTTTCTTAGCTATGCATAGGACAGTGAAAACCATATGGGCGATATTCTTTTCTGAAGTGACATTATCTAAGCTGCCCAACAAACACACTAAGGGGGAAGTTGGAATGTTACATTTCAGACACTTTGATAAGTCTTCACATATCTCGCGCCAAAACTTCTGAACTGGTGGACAGAACCAAAGAGCGTGGATATAATTGTCCGGTGAATTGGTTTGGCAGTGTGAGCAGTTGTTGGTAGACGTAAAGCCCATCTTGAACATCCGATGACCTGTATAGTGCACTCTATGTAATATTTTGTATTGAATTAATTGAAGACTGGGATTTCTAATTAGATGAAAGGTTTTTAAGCAAATCTGAGACCAGAAGTTTAGGTCTAAGTTAACTGATAAATCTGCTTCCCATTTTGCAATAGGAAGTGATATTGATTCATCTGTTTTAGAAAGCATTCTGTATATTTTGGATAGTAATTTGGGGGTTTTAAGAGTAAGAAATTGAACCACACTTGGTGGTGTTTGTAGTTCAACTTGACCCGGTTTAAATTTCTTTTTTACTATGGATTTAATTTGTTGATATTCTAAAAATCTTTTCTTGTTGATCCCATATTGTGTAACTAGTCCGTCAAATGAAATAAATTCTGTTCCTTCTAGTATATGTTCTAAATATTTGATTCCTTTACCACTCCAATCTGAAAAGTTTATCATATTATTGTTTTGTAATATGTCAGGGTTGTTCCAGATAGGTGTACGTTTGCATGGGATTAATGAAGACGCCGTCAATTTTAGAAACTCCCACCATGCTGCCAGAGAAGAGCTGATGTTGATGCTTTTAAAGCATTCATGTCGTTGGATGTTTGAGCTGATAAATGGTAGGTCTGAGATCTCTAGATTATTGCAAAGTGCTTGTTCTACATCTAGCCAAGGTTCATCTAAGAGGGTATGTTTTAGCCATCCTGAGATAAACTGAAGCCTGTTGGCTAAGAAGTAGTGCTGAAAGTTAGGCAGTTCTAGTCCTCCTTTATCCTTGGTCTTTTGTAGTGTTTTTAAGCTTATACGTGGAGGTTTATTTTTCCAAAGGAATTTGGACATACATGAATCTAGAGATCTGAACCAATCTTGTGGCGGTTTAGTTGGGATCATTGAGAATAAATAATTTATTTTTGGTAAGACCATCATTTTTATAGCGGCAACCCTTCCCATGAGTGATATGGGTAGACATTTCCATCTAGTCAGATCATCTTCTACCTTCTTTAAAAGTGGGATATGGTTTAATTTAGTTAGATCTGCAAGCTTGGGAGAAACATTAATACCTAAATATTTTGTATTTCCCGATTGCAGTGGTGTAGAAGAGGAATTATGGAGGGAGCAATTAATCGGTAGGACTGTAGATTTTGACCAGTTAATTGAGTAATCTGATATTCTTGCAAAAGAGTTTATCAATTCAATCACCCCAGAGATATTGGTTTGTGAATTTTGGAGAAAGAGTAACACATCATCCGCATAAAGGCTGATTTTATGTTCCACGTTCTTGCATTTTATGCCCTTAATTACTGAATTCTGTCTAATTGCTGCTGCTAGTGGTTCAATAAAAATTGCAAACAGTGAAGGGGAGAGTGGGCATCCCTGCCTGGTGCCCCTCAAGAGACAGAAGCTGGAGGATGTCTGGTCATTTGTTCTGACACAAGCTGTTGGGGAATTATATAATATTTTTAACCAGTTTATGAAAGAGGATCCAAAACCAAATTTGTGTAAAGTTGCAAATAGAAATTTCCAGTTAACTCTGTCAAATGCTTTTTCTGCGTCTAAAGAGAATATTGTAGTTTCTAGGTTTTTATTGTATGAGTAGTCTATTAAATTAAGTAATCTACGAGTGTTTGTTGAGGAGTGCCGACCTTTTATGAAACCAGTTTGGTCAGGATGAATTAAGAGGGGGGTTATTTTCTCCAGTCTCTTTGAGAGAGCTTTGCAGATTATTTTAAGGTCTACGTTTATAAGGGATATTGGACGATAGCTTGAGGGATATACAGGGTCTTTGCCTGGTTTTAGCAGGAGATTAATGTTTGCAGAATTCATATTTGATGGAAGTCTGCCCTTTTCTTTAATTTCCAACAACGTTCTGTAGAAAACTGGTGCTAGAATCGACCAGAATTCTTTGTAGAATTCTGCAGGAAAGTCGTCTGGACCTGGAGCCTTATTATTGTGCATACTTATCAGAGCTTCCTGGAGTTCACCTGGTGTCAGTGGTGAATCCAGTGCCATTGCTTGAGAGTCTAATAATTTTGGAAGAGTTATGTTGTCCAAAAACTGATCAATTTCTTTTTTAGATGGGTTTATTTGTGGTGAATACAACGTTTTATAGAAATCCCTGAAAATGTTGTTTATTTGTATCGGTTCATATATTGTGTTCCCAGATGAATCTTGAACAGCACATATAGTTGTTTTTTCTTTCTTTATTTTTAGCTGGTTTGCTAGAAATTGACCGGATTTATTACCATGTTCATAATTTTGTAAGTGTAGTCTTTGTACTAAGAATTTTGTTTTTTTATTAATTATCTCATTTAATTCTAGTTTTGTTTTGCGTATTTTGTTCAATGTTTCCTGATCTTGGTGGGACGCGTAGGCTTCTTCTAGTGATTTGATGGTTTTTTCTAATTCCTGAATATTTTTGTTTTCTTTTTTCTTTTTATGTGATGAGAAAGAAATTATTTTACCTCTCATCACAGCTTTTCCTGCTTCCCATAGAACAGAAGCTGATGTTCCGGGAGTGTCATTATAGTCCAAATATGAAGTCCACTCTTTTTTAAAATATTTAATAAAGTCTTCATCTTTAAGTAGTGATATATTAAATCTCCAGTTTTTTCTTGGCGTAGTATTATTCTTGTGCATTAGTGTTAAAGATACAGGACCATGATCGCTGACAGCTATAGGGTGAATCTCAGTGTCTGAAATGTCACTCAGCAGTGAGCTGCTGACCAAAAAATAATCCAGACGAGAGTAGGAGTGATGAACATGTGAGAAAAAAGTATATTCCTTACTGTTGGGGTGAAGGGAGCACCATGCATCGCAAAGACCAAAGTCGCTCATATACTGTTTGATTATATTTGTGGACTGCCAATTACGCTGAGTTCCTGCTGTATTGAGCCTATCCATGTCTTCATTTAGTCCAAGGTTGAGGTCGCCTCCAAGAACAAGTGTGCCATCTAAGTGTTCAGAGAGTGCACTGAAAAAAGTAGTAGTAGTAGTAGTATTTATTTATTGTCATTGTCAAGAACAATGAAATTGCGTTTGGGGCTTCCATACAACCCAAAAAAAGAAGAAAATAATAAATACCCCTTAAAACCCAAGTGTACATATTTAATCCAGTGTGACTCCAATGCAATAAGACAATCCTTAGCAATAATGTTCGTAGAAATTCAGACAAAGACCTGAGAAACATGACAAAATACAACAATGCAACCCATTCAATATTATTGTACTGTGAGATATGATATCAGATATGATAGTTATCTATTTAAGAAAGAGGGGGGGGGGGCAGGAGGGGGAAGAGAATAAAGATATGATGCACCAATGCAGACCAGTTCATTGCTATTAAGAAGTTGGATATGGTTATTGTCCGTGAGAGGGGGGCAGAGAGTTCAGGAGCCTCACAGCCTGTGGATACAGGCTGTTGGCCAGTCTGGATGTTCTGGCCTGTATAGACCTGTACCTTCTCCCTGAGGGCAGCAGATGGAAAAGGTGGCGCGCAGGGTGATGTTGGTCCCGCAGGATACTGTGCACCCTCCTCAGACAGCGAGTGGGGAAGATATTACTGATCTCTGGCAGACTTGTTCCAATAATTCTGCCAGCTTCTTTCACCACCCGCTGGAGTGCTTGCTGATCGGCCTTGGTGCAGCTGGGGAACCACACTAGAAATCCATACGTCAGAACGCTGCTGATGGCACAGTTGTAGAAGTTCAACATCAGAGATCTGGGAATGTGTGCGCTCCGCAGTCTCCTCAGGTAGTAGAGGCGCTGTTGGGCCTTCCGTGCAACTGAGGTGATATGGTTGCCCCAGGACAGGTCCTCGGTCACAGTTACCCCCAAGAATTTAAAACTGCTCACCCTCTCCACCGCCTCACTGCCAATGAAGAGAGGCAGATGGTTGTTATGACCCCTCTTCCGGAAATCTACAATGATCTCCTTGGTCTTTTTGGTGTTTAAGACCAAGTTATTGTCGTGGAACCATGACTCTAGTTGTTGCACCTCTGTCCTATAGTTTGTCTCATCATTGTTGGATATAAGTCCGAGCACTGTAGTGTCATCTGCAAACTTAACAATGAGATTGGACGCGCAGGAGGAAATACAGTCATGGGTGAAGAGAGTGTATAGCAGAGGGCTCAGAACACACCCCTGAGGGGCACCGGTGTTGACCACAAGGGTGGAAGAGGTGTTCTTACCCACTCTGACACTCTGTCTACGGTTAGTGAGGAAGTCCACAATCCAGTTGCACAGAGAGGAGTTAAGTCCCAGTTGGTGGAGTTTGGGACGGAGTTTGTATGGCCGGATGGTATTAAAAGCCGAGCTGTAGTCTACAAAGAGGAGCCGTGCATAGGTGTTCCTGTGTTCCAAGTGCTTCAGTAATGTGTGCAGCACTGTGGCGATCGCATCCTCGGTTGACCGGTTCTCCCTGTATGCAAACTGGTGCGAGTCCAGGGATGGTGGAAAAGCAGCTCTGATGTGTTTAATGACCAGTCTCTCCAGGCATTTGGCGGGAATGGGGGTGAGTGCCACAGGTCTGAAATCGTTCAGACATGTGACATTTGACTGTTTTGGGATGGGAACGATGGTTGCTGCTTTGAAATAGGATGGTACCAGTGAACAGGACAGCGAGGTGTTATATATAGAGGTGAAGACGTCCGCCAGGTCCGCAGCACAGTCTTTTAGCACCCGGCCCAGCACTCCATCCGGCCCGGCCGCCTTCCTGGTGTTAATGCTCCGGAACACACGCCTCAGCTCATGAGTGCTCAGGACTGGAGCAGGATCGGTTGAGGGGAGAGGGGACAGGACAGGGTCGGTGTTCTCCCTATCAAAACGAGCATAAAAGAGATTTAGATCCTCAGCCAGAGTAGAACTGTCGGCTGAGGGTGATGGTGTTCTTCTTTTGTAGTCCGTGATAGCCCTGATGCCCTCCCAGACCTGCCTTGGGTTTGTGTTGTTCTCAAACCTGGCCTCGATACGCCTCCTGTGCTGCTGCTTGGCAGTCTTGATGCCTCTTCTCAGGTTGGCCCTGGCAGCACTGTATGCCTCCTGGTCCCCGGATTTGAAAGCGTTGTTCCTTGTTCGAATAAGTTGTTGAACTCCGTGTGTCATCCAGGGTGGATTATTAGGGAACACACGGAATCGTTTCCAAGTTGTTACATTGTCCACACAGAAACAGATGTAGTCCAAGACAGTGGAGGTGTAACTGTCCAATGCGACACGATTGTCAGTGTCCTGCACCTTGAATACATCCCAGTCTGTGCAGTGGAAACAGTCCTGAAGCATCGGAATAGCATCCTGCGGCCATGTTCTCACGGTTTTGGTTGTAATCCCAGTGCTCTTGATCTTTTGTGTGTATATTGGGTGTAGCAGAAGGGAGAGATGGTCTGACAGACCCAGGTGGGGATAAGCCTGGGCTCTGTACGCATTCGCCATGTTGGTGTACACCTGGTCCAACGTTCTATCTCCTCTGGTAGCACACTTCACATTACGGTGGAAATTGTGAAGTACAGATTTCAGGTCCGCGTGGTTAAAATCCCCAGCCGCAATAAAGACACTGTCCGGGTGTGCTACCAGGCTGTTATTGATGCTGCTGCTCAATTGTGCTAACGCTAGCTTAGCATTAGCATCTGGTGGAATGTAAACAGCGCAGATGTAAACGGCAGAAAATTCCCGAGGGAGATAGAATGGACGGCACTTTAACACCAACAGTTCTACCTCTGTACTGCACAGTCTTTCCGTTACCGTGACGTTCGTGCACCAAAAGTTGTTAATATAGATGCACAGCCCCCCGCCAGTCTTCTTACCCGAGTCCGCAGACCTGTCGGCTCGATAGGCGGTGCGGCCTGCTAGATCGATAGCCGCATCGGGAATGGCGCTGTCCAGCCAGGTTTCAGTGAAAATCATGCACGAACAGTTATTAAAAGTCCGTCGAGTGGCGATCTGCAGTCGTATTTCATCCAGTTTGTAATGGATTGAACGGGCGTTGGAGAGGAATATGATCGGGAGTGGTGGTTTAAACGGACTAGTCTTTAGCCGTGCCCACAGGCCTCCCCGCCTGCCTCTCTTCTGCCTCCGCTCGCAACGTCTCCTCCTGCGGCTTGCTGTTGTGGGTAGCCCCGGGGGTTGCTTAACGATCTCCGGGGGGATGAGATACTCGGATGTTAGTTGAAGATCTCCACGGCTTAGTTGTAGTAGATCATCTCTGTTGTATTGAAGTAACCCCAGACTGTGTGAAATAATACACAGTACCACCAAAAGTGCAAAAGTGTAGGAGCTCCGGGCCGCTGCGTCTGTGCGCGCCGCCATCTTAGATGGAAAACCGTGAAAGAATGAGGGATCATCAACATTTGGACCATATACACTTGCAATACATAGCTTTTTATCAAGTATAGATAGTTTAATGATTAAGAATCTGCCCTCTGGATCTATAACTGTATCGAGTACCATGAAATTAATATTTTTATGTATTAAAATTGCTACTCCCCTTTGTCTAGAATTATAACAAGCTGAGAACACATTAGGAAACTCAGGTGTTTTAAGTTCATTCGAACCTCTAAGAGGTCTGTGGGTCTCTTGTAGTCATAAAGTCATAAAGTTAACACTCGCTGTGGAAAAAGTAACAATGGTCTCATCACAGTATGTCTCACACTGCATTAATTTCTCCCCTGTAACATTCACATTTTCTCAACAACACAGTGTAATTTCATCATCAACATATAGCCTGTAACTACGGTTTCCTTCATACAAAATCTCAGTAATCCTGTGGTATGAAGATGGCGCCGGTGAGGTCGGCTGCCGTCACGACTGCTCCGACCACTTTTTCTTTGTCTTTGTTTTTTAAGTTAGTTTTCAGCGTTTCTAAATCGGCAAAATCATCACCATTGGGTACATTAGGTATGACAGTGACACTCTTGTTTCTATTGGTATACAATGTACTCACAATTCGAAGTTTTTAACTCCGGATCCGAGCTGGCCGAGTGAGATCTCGAGGGAGAACAAAGGGAAGCGGCGGCGGCCTAGAGGGAAGCGAGCCGGTGTCAGGAACAGGCTGAGAGCTCGTGCACACCGCACACCTCTGCCTAGCATCCTGCTCGCCAACGTCCAGTCACTGGAGAACAAGCTTGACGACCTCAGGGCCAGGATAAAGTTCCAGAGAGACATTCGGGACTGCAATCTCCTCTGCTTCACCGAGACATGGCTGAACCCAGCGGTGCCGGACCACGCCATCCAGCCGGCCGAGTTCTTCTCGGTTCACCGCATGGACAGGACACGGGACTTGGGGAAGTCAAGGGGAGGCGGCGTGTGTTTAATGGTGAACAACAACTGGTGCAACAGTGCGAACGTTGTTCCTCTCACACGCTCCTGCACACTAAATCTGGAACTACTGTCGATCATGTGTCGTCCTTTTTATCTACCTCGGGAATTTACATCGGTCATTGTAAGTGCCGTTTATATTCCACCACAAGCAGACACGGTCACCGCCTTATGCGAGCTGCATGAGGCACTCACACAGCACCAGACACAACACCGGGACGCTGTGTTTATTGTGACGGGGGACTTTAATAGCGCCAACCTCAAACGCGCAGCGCCGAACTTTTATCAACACATCACCTGCCCCACCAGGGGTGAAAGGACACTGGACCACTGATACACTACGGTCAAGGACGGCTACAAGGCACAATCCCGCCCTCCGTTTGGCAAATCTGATCACGCCGCCATCTTCCTCATGCCAAAATATAAACAAAGGCTGAAACAGGAAGTTCCGGTTCAGAGGAAGGTCGCGCGCTGGACGGATCAATCGGTGGCCGCGTTACAGGACGCACTCGATGACGCAGACTGGGGCATGTTCAGAAACAGCTCCGACGATGACGTCAACGTGTTTACGGAAGCGGTTGTGGGATTCATCGGGAAACTAGCGGATGATACCGTGGAGACAAAGACTATCACAACGTTTCCCAACCAGAAGCCGTGGGTGGTATTAGATTATTCTGTTATTATATGTTACCTTATATATGTAATCAAAGTAGTTGAATTAGAATACTGCTGTAGATCATATTATACCCTTTAATATAGAGTGTGTGAGCTGTATGTAGTTTAGTTCTCGTTATACTTTTGAGTTAAAAGAACATATTCACTTATTAGTTTGTTAGACAAGTGTGCATCACCCTGTATCCTTGATCTGCTGTGAATGTGTTACATGCTTAATTGTTGAATCATGAAGAGAAGATTGTAAGCAGGAGACTCTGTGTCTAAGACAGGGGAGATAGACAGACCACATTCCATACCCCCACCTTACAGAAAGCAGAGAAACAACTGCCGAGGTCATAACTTAGGCGCTGTAACAGAGAAAGAATGTGATGTTTTGGCTTTTACGACTAGATGGGGGCCACTAGAGACTATAAAAAGCTGAGCAACCCATCACCATTTTGAGACTTGCTGTGACCCTCTTCAGGCATGTCTCCCCATCATGATGGTTCTTATGCTCTTAAGTGTTGAATTGTATGGAAATAAATGATTGTTGATTGAGCATAAATACACAGAGTATTGTCCTTCCTTCAGCCCAAAGATTCAAAGAATTGGAAGATTTCAACAGTGGATAAAACCATCCGCAACGCTCTGAGATCCCGCACCGCTGCCTACAACACGGGACTCACAACGGGGGACATGGACCCGTACAAAGCCGCGTCATATAACGTGCGGAGGGTGGTGAAAGAGGCGAAGCAGCGCTACGGGAGGAAACTAGAGTCACAACTCCAACAGAGTGACTCTAGGAGCCTGTGGCGGGGACTAAGGACAATAACGGACTATAAAGCACCAACAACCGGTATGACGAACGCGGCCGTGACTCTGGCAGACGAGCTGAACACTTTCTATGCTCGCTTTGAGGCTGCAGCTAAGGTCTCCAACAATGCTAGTGTTGGCGGCGCTAACGGCTGCAGACAGGAAGATACTGCCAGCACCGGAAACGTGCTCGTCATCTCCGAGCATGAAGTAAGGAGAGCCTTCAAAAGAGTGAACACCAGGAAAGCAGCAGGACCAGACGGCATCCCAGGTCGTATCCTAAGAGACTGCGCATACCAGCTAGCTCCTGTGTTCACTGAGATATTCAACATCTCTTTATCTCAGTCGGTGATCCCCACATGCTTCAAAGAGTCCATCATTGTTCCTGTCCCGAAGAAACCCCACCCTACTTCTCTCAATGACTATCGCCCTGTAGCCCTCACGTCAGTAGTGATGAAGTGCTTTGAACGCCTGGTCAGAGACTTCATCATTTCTTCACTACCAGACACACTGGACCCACTACAGTTCGCTTACCGTCCAAATCGTTCCACAGACGATGCCATCTCTCATCTCCTCCGCACATCACTCACTCACTTGGACACTAGAAGGGGGAATTATGTTAAAATGCTCTTCATAGACTACAGCTCTGCATTTAACACCATAATTCCCTCCACACTCACCACCAAGCTGGAGCATCTGGGACTCAGCTCATCTATGTGTCAGTGGATCTCCAACTTCCTAACTGGCAGACCACAGGCAGTAAGGATGGGCGGACATGTCTCAGCCTCCACCACTCTCAGCACTGGAGCCCCCCAGGGGTGTGTTCTGAGCCCCCTGCTGTACTCTCTGTACACATATGACTGCGTGGCCACTACCAGCTCCACCACCATCATCAAGTTTGCTGACAACACCGTCGTGGTGGGCCTGATCTCTGATAACAACGAGACGGCCTACCTGAAGGAGATTAGGAATCTGGAGAACTGGTGCCAGAGGAACAACCTCCTTCTAAACGTCAGTAAGACAAAGGAGCTGATAGTGGACTTCAGCACTAAGCAGGAGAGGAACTACCAGACCCCCGTCATCAACGAGTGCCCAGTGGAGAGAGTGGACAGCTTCAAATACCTCGGAGTTCACATCACGCAGGACCTGTCATGGTCCTGTCACATCAACACCGTGGTGAAAAAGGCCCGACAGCGTCTCTACCACCTCAGACGCTTGAGAGACTTCCAACTGCCCTCCAAGGTGCTCAGGAACTTTTACTCGTGCACCATAGAGAGCATCCTGGCGGGAAACATCTTAACCTGGTTCGGGAACAGCACCATGCAGGACAGACGAGCTCTACAGAGGGTTGTGCGGTCAGCTGAGCGCACCATCCGCTCCGAGCTCCCTGACCTGCACTCAATCTACAGCAGGCGGTGCTGGACCAAGGCCAGGAAGATCGTGAAGGACCTCAGCCATCCCAACAACAGACTGTTCTCTCTGCTGAGGTCAGGAAAGCGATTCCGCTCCCTGAAGACCAACACAGAGAGACTGAGGAGGAGCTTCTTCCCGCAGGCGATACGGTCTCTCAATCACACCACCACACAGTCCTGACCCACACATATAGTTCTTACACACACACTGGACTTTCTGGACTTTGGTTTTGCACAACACTGGTCACTATATTCTTCATTTCCGGTTAATACTTGTACAGCTGCTGTTATTGTGTATATATTTATTTAGATTTAGATTTCTTCATACATTCTTATATAGTTCTATATTGTGTATTGTGTATTTTGTTGTACAGTTATTTTATTTTCAACTTTAATTTATATATTTATCTTTATCTTATTCTTTCCCAGTTAAATTTACCCTTCATTCTAATTTGTGTTGTACAGTTATTTCATTTTTAACCTTAATTTATATTTTATTCCTTCCTAGTTAAATTTACCCTTTTTAATTTTTCATATTTATTTCCTATCTTATTCATAGCCTTTTCCTTTTTTGTTCTCTTTAGGTCACGAGCAGTTGTCCAAGCATTTCACTACATATCGTACTGTGTATGACTGTGTACGTGACAAATAAAATTTGAATTTGAATTTTGAATTTGAATTTGCTTTCCTAACGATATGGTCAACAACCTGAAGGAGAGAATTCTTCAAATTGCAGATGAATATCCAACTGTGACAAACATTGTTCTGCATACAGGGTCAAACGATGTGTCCAAACAACAATCGGAGGTTCTGAAACGGGACTTTACTGGATTATTAAATACTGTAAACTCTCTGAATGCAGCTGTATTCATCAGTGGACCTGTACCGCCGGTCAGAGGAGGAGACGAGAGATTCAGCAGGTTGTTTACACTGAATAAATGGCTTATATCAGCATGTGCTGACCACTCAGTGCATTTTATCGACAACTTTAATATTTTTTGGGAACGCAGGCATCTGTTCAAAGCAAATGGATTTAATTTTAACAAGTCAGGGGTGAAACTGTTCACCTCCAACTTGTTTTATTCCATACGTCATCCATCTGTGCTTGGAGCCAAGGCTGAGATAAACGAGGAGTTATCTCATAAAGAGGAACAAACAGTCCCCCGGCCCAATCCCTCTTTGTCCCCCATAAACCCCCCACCAAAGCACCCAAAGGTTCGCCACCGAGCCCCACCCTCAACAGAGCAATCGAAGTCACATTGCCCAGCCTCGCCCCCCTTAGTCCCTCTTCATGCCCTGTCTCCGCAGTCTGATGTGTGATGTGTGGAGGGTCCGGGCTGCGTGGATTATGGCAGTGATGACTTTTCCCAGGAGAAGCTGGAACCCTGTTTACTAGAAGGTTTTAAAATCTCTGTACTTTTAGGTGACAGAAGGAGAATGCTTGTGCCTGCGGAAGTCTACCACCAGTTCCTTGGTTTTGGCCTGGTCAAAACACAGAGAGCTGCACTCTAAAAGATCTTTAAATATAGTAAACATACCTCGTGTGCCACAGACTGCTCCCAAACATGAGGGGACAAGTAATACCTCTAAAACACTTAAGTTGGCTTTATTAAACGTTAGATCTTTAGCTGGGAAAACATTTTTAATTAATGATTTAATCATTGAGCACAGCCTTGATTTTATGTTTCTAACTGAAACTTGGTTGGACCAAAGTAACAGTGGAGCTGTTCTCATCGAGACGACCCCTCCTAACTACAGTTTTATCAGTGAGGCCAGGGTGAGCAGGAGAGGAGGAGGGGTCGCTGTCTTATTTAATGAACCATTTCAATGTAAGCAGCTATCTCCTGGAAGTTTTCAGTCTTTTGAATATGTGGCTTTACAGCTGAAGGCCCCATCCAAAGTTGTGTTTCTTAATGTTTACAGGCCTCCCAAATACTGCACAGACTTTTTTAATGACCTCAGTGAACTGCTGTCTGTGATCTGTGTTGATTTTGACTGTGTAATTATTGTTGGGGATTTTAACATCCATGTGGACAACCCTCAGGACAAAGGGACTAAAGACCTGAGTAACACTCTGGGCAACTTTGGGCTGACTCAGCATGTAACAGAGGCCACACATAATAGAGGACACACTCTTGACCTACTGATCTCCAAAGGCCTGAGCATTTCAAAGGTTACTGTGTCTGATGTGGGCCTGTCTGATCATTACTGTGTTTTCTTTGAAAGTAAAATCTCAGCCCACACAAATATATCAACAGCAGTGATCACAAAACGGTGTATAACTGAACACAGTAGTGCAATTTTTAACCAGGTCTTCCCATTAACACCTGACCTGCCCAGAGGGTCAGTCAATGAGTTCGTCAATAGCTTCAATGCTAACATGTTAAATGTAATGGACACTATTGCTCCCATTAAGGTGAAGGTTATCTCTGGAAGGAAAAAGTCTCCATGGAGAAACTCCACACTGGTGAAAAATGAAAAAAGAGAGTGTAGGAAAGCTGAGCGCAGATGGAGAAAAACAAACCTCCAGGTTCATTATGACATTTATAAAGAGAAACTTCACAATTATAATTTACAACTGAGGAGTGCAAGAAGGTCCTACTTCTCTGACATCATCACTAAAAACAGCCATAATGCTCGGGTCTTATTTTCTATAGTTGACAGGCTAACAAACCCTCCTGTGTCAGTGGCAGCTGAACTTCATTCAACCATGGCCTGCAATGACTTTGCCAAATTCTTCACAGACAAAATCCAAAAAATTAGACAAGCAATTGGTACATCAACAGCAGATCCAGGATATGTACTGTGTCCACCGAAAAACTGTTTAAACACCATGAAACAGTTTCACCCTATTAACAGCAAAGACCTGGAGGACATCTTAGGTCAACTGAACTCCGCCTCCTGCTGTTTAGATGTCCTGCCAACAAGTTTTTTCAAAAAGGTCTCAAAGACTTTAGAGTCAGACCTGTTACAGATCGTCAGCTTTTCCTTAATGTCAGGTGTGTTTCCAGAACCACTAAAAACTCCTGTAATCAAACCTATACTGAAAAAGGACAATCTTGACAAGACACAAATGAACAACTACAGGCCGATCTCAAATCTCCCGTTTTTAAGTAAGATCATTGAAAAAGCAGTTTCTCAACAGCTCAATTACTTCTTAAAACAAAATAACTGCTATGATGCCTTCCAGTCAGGTTTTAGACAGAACCACAGCACTGAAACCGCTCTGACCAAAGTGTTTAATGACATATGTCTGAATACAGACAGCGGAAAAATGTCAGTCCTAGTTTTACTGGATCTCAGTGCAGCATTTGATACAGTTGACCACAACATATTACTCAAACGACTGGAGAACTGGGCAGGTCTTTCAGGAACTGTACTAAACTGGTTCAAAACATACTTAGAAAACAGGAAATACTTTGTATCAATAGGTAACTTCACATCTGAGCAGACAAGTATCACATGTGGAGTTCCCCAAGGTTCCATCTTGGGACCCCTTCTGTTTAACATTTACATGCTCCCACTGACACAGATTATAAAGAACAACAAAATAAACTACCACAGCTATGCAGATGACACACAAATATATATCACAATGTCACCAGGAGACCGAGGCCCTGTACAGGCTCTTGGTAAATGCATTGAGGAAATTAATGACTGGTTGTGCCACAATTTTCTCCAACTAAACAAAAACAAAACTGAAGTAATAGTCTTTGGCGCCAAAGAAAAACGATTACAGGTCACCAGAGAACTTCAATCTATACATCTAAAAACCACAAACCAGGCGAGAAATTTGGGTGTAGTGATGGATGCAGACCTAAACTTAGAAAAACACATTAAGACAATAACAAAGTCAGCTTACTATCACCTCAAGAATATATCAAGGATAAAAGATCTGATGTCTCAACAGGACCTGGAAAAACTAGTCCATGCATTCATCTTTAGTAAGCTTGATTACTGTAACAGCATCTTTACAGGTCTACCTAAAAAATCAGTCAGACAACTACAGCTCATTCAGAACTCTGCTGCTCGAGTCCTCACTAAGACCAAAAAAGTGGACCACATCAGTCCAGCTCTGAGGTCTTTACACTGGCTGCCTGTCCGTCAGAGGATAGACTTTAAAGTCCTGATGCTGGTCTATAAAGCTCTGAATGGTTTAGGACCAAAATACATCAGTGACCTCCTGACCCAGTATGAACCTTCCAGATCCCTCAGGTCATCTGGATCCGGTCTTTTATCAGTTCCCAGAGTCAGAACCAGACACGGAGAAGCTGCATTCAGCTTTTATGCTCCTTATATCTGGAACAAACTCCCAGAAAGCCTCAGATCAGCTGAAACACTCAGTTTATTTAAATCCAGGTTGAAGACTCACCTGTTCTCAGCTGCATTTGAATAAAGCACCAAATCCACACTTTTAAGCTTAAATTTCAAAACTTACATTTAACTACTGATTTTATCTACTGTTCTGATTTTATCTGTTTTGATTTTATATACTGTTGTTTGTTTGTTAATTAGTTAAGCTTAAATTTCAAAACTTACATTAACTACTGATTTTATCTATTTCTGATTTTATCTGTTTTGATTTTATATACTGTTTTGTTTGTTTGTTTGTTTGTTAAGTGGGTTTAGAGCTCTGGGTAGCTCCCCAGCTGGGTCTAGACTGGGTCTAGAGAGTATTTTAAATTCAGGGAATTTAAAATAGAAAGTAGCTCGTCCACAGAAGGACTGGTAGCTCCCCTTACGATAAGGGTTCAGATCGCGCGAACAGGTGTGAAATGTGTGTGTTTAGTTAGTTTGTTTGTTTGCTTGTTTTAATCAATTTTAAATCATGCTTTTCGGAAGTAATTAACCAGCTGAGCACCCCCTCAAGTCAGATCATTTTTAAAACTAACAGTGTGAGATCTCCCAGACAGGTAGGATCTCAGCCATGATAAAACATTTCCCGTAACTCCAATAAATTGTTCTAGACTATCCAATAAAATACAGTAAGCCACAGTGACAAATGCAACACTGAGATCCAGCAATAATAAAACTGAAGAGCGATCATTGTCTGCATTTACCAGTAGATCTTTTACCACTTTGACTAAAGTGATTTGGTCTAAAAGCAGACTGAAATGGTTCAAACAGATTGTCTGTTGACAAATGCTCAGTGATAAGAAAGATTGATAAGAAAGACAAATGTGAGATGGGTCTATAGTTTGCAACTATGTCAACATCCAGTCCAGGCCTTTTCAAGATTGGTACTACCACAGCTGATTTAAAACATTCAGGGAAGACTCCAGTTGTTAACGAAGTATTTAAAAGAAACAGAATGTAGGGTCCTAATACAGACAGTTCGTCAGAGAAATCCGTGTACTGTGAATACACGTAGAAGATGGCGCTAGCAGTATGCACGGCGACACGTCCGTCAACTCTGCTAGCTTTGCTTTGGCTTATCCTTTTCTATTTTATCCCAAAATGCCCTCGCTCTGCATGTTACTCTCACCAGTTACTCTTAGAAATCAAAGCATCGTATGACCTGGCTCTTAAACAAACGGAGACAGGAGATGATTATGGGCCTCCTCCACCACTTTTTGAGCCCTGTATTCCGGTTTATCTGTGCCAACACTCCTACTCCACTTCCTGGAAGAAGCGCCCGAGGAAACGAGGAAAGCGGGCTGATACACTCATCAAAGTCCGAGCTCTTCTCCGTGCTTCTCGTGGAACTACTGGACCAGCAGAGTGCGTCTTTAGATGGATCCTGCCTGTTGTCGCAAACTCCAAATGGCTTTAGTAAATGTAATATCATTAGCAAACAAGACGTTTGTATTAAACAACTTCCTAAAGTCACAACAGTTGGATTTTCTGTTTCTGACAGAAACATGGCTTCAACCCGGTGAGTCTGTAGCTTTTTCGGCACTGGTTCCTCCTAATTTCTCATTCTTCAGTCTCCCTCGGTCCTCTGGTAGGGGGGGAGGCTTAGCCACCGTGTTCAACGCTCGATTTCATTGCCATCAAACATTACAGCACGACTCATTTTCTAGTTTTGAACTCCAGCTGTTTGAGTTACACCTGAACTCGGCTGCGCCTTTGCTGTGTGCCCTCATATACCGCCCTCCCAAGTTTAACAAGGATTTTATCAACGAGTTTTGAGGTTTTATGGCTGGAATCATTCTTAAATTTGACAGTTTTTTAATCCTTGGTGATTTTAACATCCATGTTTGCTGTGACTCTAAACTTTTGGTCAAGGACTTTTTAAATATTATTGACTCTTTTAACTTGACCCAGTGGGTTACCGGTCCCACACATGAAAAAGGTCACACACTGGACTTGGTGCTCTCCCACGGGCTGGATGTGTGCATCACGGAAATATCTGAGTTGCGCATCTCCGATCATCTTCCTGTGTTGTTCACTCTAACGCTGTGCTGCTCGGTAGATAAGCCGTACGTCCCAGCGCACAAAAAGCGAGCGCTTAATACTCAGAATCAGAATCAGAATACTTTATTCATCCCGAGGGAAATTAGGGGTTACAGCAGGCAGCACGCTAATGGCGCATGCGCACTCACAAAGGAACCTTCTGACCAACTTTACACAAACATCACATTGGGGAGACATGTCAGAAAGGTAGGTTGATAGGAAAAAACAACGAAAATACACTACATGAGGTAAGAGGAGGAGAAAAAAAACTCCACTCAGACTGAGCTCCTAGTGGGAGAACAGTTTGATAACAGAAAAAACACCTCAGCACAAAAGCACATGACTATCAATACACCATAGAAACACGAGACAAGCAACAGGGGCGGGTAAAGGGTAAGAGAGAGCCGGTGTACACAGCGCATCCGGTCCTGCAGCATCTGTGCTGGTCCAGTTGACTGCTATCTTCCCCGGTAGGGCACAAGCATCGAAGGCGTTGGAAAGGGAGGGGGATGAGTGAGTGCTTGTCAGTGTAAGTGTGTGTGTGTGTGTGTGTCCAGAGTTCAGCGGAGACAGTGTCCTTCGCACTATCAGGCTAAGTAAACAGTCTGCCAGCCAACCCAGGTGGCCTTCATGGGACGGGAAGAATAGTCATCACACAGTCGTTATCAGGGAGTTGTTTTGGTGGGCTCCAGCCTTGGGCCTGCAGCTGGCGCCGTGGTGTCCGAATGTTGAATATTGTTGATTTCTGTTTTGTGAGCAGCTCGAATTTTAGCACTCTGAGACTGGTCCCTCAACTTCGCGTTGGAGAGCCGCGAGCCTCCCCATGATGGTATCAAACTTCAGTTCCAAGGTGTTGTCAGTCTTTTGATTCTGAGACTTCACAACTGCAGTGATCCGTTCCGCGATGTTTTCCAGCTGTCGCTCAAGGGTGTCATTTTGAGCAGGCCTCTCTCTGATGTTTCCCCTCATACGCTCAATGGTGTTGTTTTGAGCCTTCACAGCAGCAGTAAGCGTCTCCAAGGTGTTGACCATATTACGTTCGTTGTGAGAGGTCGCACCTCGTCCCGGCGCTTCGAATCCAGCGGGCAGCCATGTGGGGGTTTGAACAGCCGGTTCCGCTCTCTTATTTCTCTGATAAAGCAGAGAAATACTCTAACAGTGCCCACTTTTTCTGCTGCCTTTATGGATTCTGGAATAATGAACTCCAACTGTAAAAGTGTTGAGGACCTTTCGGACATTCTTCCTTCTACCTGCACTGATATCTTGGACTCTATTGCTCCGCTCAGGACTGTGCCTAAGAATTTATCAGAGCCGTGGTTGAATGAACATACGCGCTCCCTCAGATGTGACTACAGACGTGCTGAAAGGAGATGGAAAAAGGACAGATTACAAGTTTGTGGCATTCACACCCACATTCTGGGAGCATGGGAGAGGTCGTACCTTCTCTTATTGTTTTATGGTAGGATAAACGTGTCTATATGTTTTAGGCTAAGAGCCTTTTGTTTAGATGAACTGTTGGACTTCCAAACCAGCAGGGTTAGGGAAGTTGTTTATGGGTCACACTCTGACCCCCCCCCCCCCCCCCCCCCCCCCCCCCCCCACACACACACACACACACTTACACGGTGTAGTGACAGGAGAACGGCGGCTAAGCTGTCATCCCTGTTGGACAACATCTCCCACCCCATGCAGCAGACTGTGACAGCACTGAGCAGCTCCTTCAGTGGGAGACTGCGGCACCCACGGTGTGGGACGGAGAGATTTCGCAGGTCTTTCCTCCCCACTGCTGTCAGACTCCATAATAAAGACTTTAACTGATCAAGCACACACATCCATACATATGCAATAATACCAAGTGCAATAATCCTTTCTGTCATCGTTGTATTTTTACTCAGTTGTATATAGTATTTGTATTTGTATTCTATTTTTATCTTATTGTATATTTATTTTATTTTATTCTACTGTATATAGTATTTTATTTTATTCTATTCTGTACAGTTGTGTACTGTATTTATTCTTATTGTATTCTAATTTTTGCCTCATAACTTTTGCACTGTCCACTTCCTGCTGTGACAAAACAAATTTCCCACGTGTGGGACTAATAAAGGTTATCTTATCTTATCTTATCTTAAAATAAAAAAATGTAATGTTTTGGAAAGAATAAAATAATTCAACAAGAATGTTTTATTGGTTATTGATCAGCCATTGAGAAGCGCCATGCTCAGTGAGGTAGAGGTCATGTCACTAACAGAACTGAGGGACGTAAATTCCATTCATTGCAGGGACAGAGGGCCAGACAACTGGAGAGTCTCGATAAACATTTGTAAGGTAACACGGTCCCATAGGTCCAGGCCCTACATGATCAAGTAGGGACATGGAAGAAAAATTCCCCTCCATACGAGCTGTCTGAGCACAGGTGACCAGAGATGCTAGGCGTCGCTTACCAGCGGATCCTGCTCTTTTACCTCTTCTGCTCCGCAATTTACATGAGCCCAGAAGGGTACCTGTTGGTAACGTCTGTTGAAAATCCAGACTCCGGCAATGGAGGGTGGAACATACTGTTGTAGGAAGAGGAGGTATCCAGGCCCACCATAGTGGAGCGAATTGCCAGCAGCATCAGACGATCGTAGACTAAAGTGGTCAAATTCAATTATTATAAAATACATCAGAGACAAAAAAGGAGAGCAGTAAGGTCGAAAAAAACAGCACTAGAGTAGAGTGAGAAAAACTGCAACCGGCAGCGGCAGAGCCAAACACAGGCGCCATCATCGCGGAAGCATTGAATTCCAGAACACACAGGATGTGTGTGTTCTGGAATTCTTGGTTGTATGCTAACCAAGAGCAGTCACAGTTTAATATCTATTGTTCTAATTTGATGGAATAGAATAAATATTGTAAAATGAATGATTTTCTACTTCCTAGTTTGTCTTGACAATGTGACAATAACTCAGACTGGAAGTGATCTTAATGACAAATAAATTTTCAGCCTTTCAGAGGTCATGTACAGTAACCACACTGACACCAAGAGGAGAAAAACAGAGAGATAAATAATAATGAAGGTGACAGTTTGAATCTGTCATATTCAGTGTTGGGACTAACGCGTTATTTTATAACGCGTTACAGTAACTACGTTATTATTGTGGTAACGAGCACGGTAACTAGTTATTATGCCAAAACCAGGAACGTGTTACTCGTTACTGGGATTTAGATAGGCTCGTTATTCGTTACTTCATGTGGTGGCTATTGCAGAGCTTCCACAGATTCAATAACATTAGCAGGTGGTGGAGGCCAGCAGGTGGATGAAGGAAAAAGGAGGCAAGACTGACTTTTTCGTACTGCGTGCTAGCTAGCATGACGGATTTTCTATACAGCTGGGTGGTGCTATGAAGTTACTGATGTTGAACTTTATTTTGTTCATACGGTTAATTATTAGAGTTGCCAACCGTCCCGTAAAAAACAGAATCGTCTCGTATTCAGAGAAATTATTACGCGTTTCGTGTTGAGGTGAAAAGGAACATTTTGTCCCGGACTTCAGCTACAATGAAAAAGACACAATGTCAGGGTCCTGGGTCTGAGCGACCCAGGATCCCTGAGCAGTTATGAATTATATTATTATTATTATTATTGTATGTATATTTGGTGTTGCTGTCCTTCTCCCTGTTTGCGTGTGTATGTATATGTGTTTCGGTGGGCGCCTTCAGGCCTGGTGGGTGTGGCCCTGCTGACGGTCTGGCCACACCCGAAGCGACACACCTGCTGCTGATCAGGCCTCGTCGGGGGAGCTACTTAGGAGAGTCTTGGAGCTCCCACCGACGCGGGATCATTCCATGAGACTCCACGTTAGTCATCCTGTTGAACTGAGTTAGTGTGTATGCCCGCGGTTATATGTGTCCTGACGGCTGCGTCTATTGTGTCCTCAGGAGAAGTGTGGAGCGCCTGACAGCAGCCAGCACGAGGGGTGCTGAGACACGGGAGCGGAGAGCACTGAGACACGGACTATTCACGGAGAGACACGACACGGGAGTCAGGGAGAGCACGGGGATTTACTGTTATTGTTTCCATCACTGTAAATAAACACACTGTTTATACACAGAGCACCGCGCCTGGGTCCTCCTTCCCCACACCTCCCACGGTTTGCCATGCCGAACCGTGACACACAAAGCTGGAGTTATTCTGTGTCTTTGCTACACAGCTGGTCTTCTTCTCTCATTCTCCCCCCTCCCTCTCCCGTTTCTACTTCAATCATGAAACTGATCAATGATCAGCTGATCGGCTTTTCTCTCTTGTTTATTTATCGCCCACTTTGTGCCAGAAAGAGGAAACCAGCGGATGTCGTGCTAAACAACAGCAGCACGTGTAAGCTTGATCAGCTGTTGTTAGACTTTATTTAATATTACTTTCCAGTATCAGCTGATGTTTGCTGGAGCCACAGCTGTAAAGCTGCTGGTCATGATGTCGGTTTGGATATGTGGTGAGAGGGAAACATGAAGATGAAACCAGGAGATGTCCTTACTGAATCATCAGAACTGAACAGGTGATGGAGAAACAGGTTTAGCTGCCTCCACCAGTGTGTGAATGTGAGAGTGACTGAATAGTGGCATTGTCATGCGCTTTGGGTGCCTTGAAAAGCGCTATATCAATCCACTCCATTATTATTGTTATTATTAAATTACTTACGGGTTTAATTTGTCAGCAACTTTCTGCCAGCCCTCTCTCCTTGCTTTTGCAGCCTTTGCAGTGTTCCCTTGCGTTCTGATTAAACTCTGAAACTCCTGAAATCCCTCACTCAAGAGTTCTTGCTCTGCTGCCGAAAAATACCGAGCACGCTCCTTCGACATTTGCGCCGACCAATCAGAGGGTTGCCGATCAATGTTTCTACTATCGATGCGTAGCCCCTTTTACGATACCCAGTGATCTCACATTACTTCATCCAGCTGTACTAATCGTCAACAGCAGGTGTGTTCGGAGAACCGGATTAGCGAGCTCACAGTTAGCGCGATGATTTGATCTTGGATGTAGTAAGCCACGTACGATGAACGGGCCCCTGGTCTTCATCTATTGGAGATTGTTCTCCTGAGGAAAGACAATAAATACAAAGCACAAATATAAATATCACACACGTAACTTATTACAGCTGTATAATATTGTTATATCATTTAGTAACATTACTGCATGCTATATTATCATGACATTTGATGGCTCACCTGGTCTTACTCCACAATCGGTGTTCCCTTTATTCTCATGCAAGGCTCTGTAGTGCCTAAGCATGGATGAGGTGTTGTTGTTATATCCAGTGTTGGGGAGTAACGGAATACATGTACCGCCGTTACGTATTTAAAATACAAAATATGAGTAACTGTATTCCGTTACAGTTACCGTTTAAAAAGGTGGTATTCAGAATACAGTTACTTTGTTGAAATAAATGGATTACACTGCAGTACTTTCCTGTTTCATTTTGTCGCGGGTCAGGACTGTTTGGGTTTTGTTTGACAGCTACGTTCTGTTGTTCCAGGCGGCAGCGTTACGGTTGCCATGGTTACAAGGCGACGCTCTCTCTCTCTGCGACTGTGTGTTTCCTGGGTGAGAGAGCGCCTTTTCGTTGTTGTTGTTGTTGTGCTAAGCTAACAGGCAGAATGCTACAAGCATAGCTCTAAAGAATGTAGCATCATGGGCAGTGTAGTCCGTGCTGCAGGGAGAATGGACTGCCATACACGTTATGGGTCTGTGAGCGCGAGGAGGGAGAAAAAGGGGAGTGGAAAGGTACGAGTTGTCATCGAGGAAAAACGGGAGCTGGAAGCATGTAAATATAATAATAACCACTTCAGCCAAGAAGAGTGCCTGACGAGCCCAGTTGTAAGTAAGCTATTAAGACTCGACTGTACACCGTGTTCGTGTTTTCCTCCGAAAACAATAAGTTCCGTTGGAGCCTTTCAACGCCTCTCTCTGTCTCTCGCAAGAAAAGTTGACCCACACAACAAAGTAAAGCTATTTTTCGGCTACGAGCCGACAGGGACCCCGCCGTATTAGTCAGAGGTCCCTTTACTACAGTTCGGAGTCGCAGACCTTCAGTAACAGTAATAAATCACACAGCAATAGTACATTCATGTTGTTGTAAAAAGCATGGTAATATATTAAGTAATCCAGTAATTCAGAATACGTTACTGTCATTGAGTAACGTAACGAATACGTTACAGAATACATTTTGGGGCATGTATTCTGTATTCTGTAATGGAATACATTTTAAAAGTAACTGTCATGGTCCCCGTGCCTGCTCGGCTGGCCCTGTGTGGCTACATGTTATGTTTTGTCTTTTCTCTCTCTCCTCTCTCTCTGCTCGCTGCCTGGGCGGAGCTCATTGTGAGCTCCCGGCCTCCACCACCTGTAGGCAATCACCTGTGGCTCCTCACCTTGTTTGCTCCCGCTACTTAAGGCAGTGACTGAGAGCACCTCGCCGCTGGACTATTGAGTAGCGCTCGTCAGTGCTACTTTAGCCTCAGCCAGTTTTGAGCTCTGTCCGTGAAAGTTCCGTGCTAACTCTTGTTCTCTGTATGCAGATTTCTCGTGCTTGGTTTGGAGACTCTGGACGCTTTTCCCGACCCCTCTCTGCACCCCTGGGAACCCTGGCCCCCTTCTCCTTCACCTGTATATAGTGCACCTGGAGTGTGTAAATAAACCTGTTTTTCTGAGATTTCAGTCTGCGCCGAGTCCTCCCTGCTCCTCCGTGACAGTAACCTTCCCAACACTGGTTATATCCCAGCTCCCTGGCACATAGCAAACACTTTACCTTTTACAAAAGTAAAGCCGCTTAACATAAATTGTATTGCACCATCAGTATTATGAAAATACATCTTCTGTAGAAATTTACATACCTTTTTGGGAGGAATAAAATCAAAATGTTCCCACACAGGGGAGGACATCCTCCTCTTCTTAGCTGGCTCCATTCTCTCCTGACTTTTTCTCCTCACTCTCATAAATCTCCAAACTCTCACTAACTGCAACTCTCCATCAAACACCCACATTTTGAATGAAGTCTGAGGGGTTTATATCACTGTCATAGCTCGCGGCAAAGTTCGAACCACTTCATGAACCAGTCACGTGGTACAGCCGGGCAGCGAGGCTTCGGACGTCATCATTTTCAGCTCCTCCCATAAATGAAGCAAGCCTCGATACGTGCATCACGGAAACGCCCCCTCCATTACTCGACACAAGCTTCGAAGCCTCGATACAGAACGTCACATCACTAGTGAACATCCGTGTGTACACCTGTGTGCACACCTGTGTGGATCAGCATGCTTGTATTTCAAAGGTTACTCCATGTAACGATCTGCTAGGGAGTGTGCGGAGCCATAGTCCCGTCCCCCAGGGCATGAAGCGGGTATGGAGGAGATCCAGGCCGCAGACATCCAGAGGCCCCAGAGTACGAGGACCCGAGGAGGACCACCACAGGGGGGGAACCGTGCCACCCTCCTGGGAAGAGCTGAGTAGAGCCCCAAATGAGAGGTCACCCAGCAGCTACAGAGCAGAGGCCAGAGGGTGTTGCAGTGGCGTGCCCGCGGGCTCTGCCGGCAGCCAGCTGTGCCAGAGAGGACCGAGCTTCAGGCCCAGAGGCCTGAGAGCACCCCAACCCCCGGAAGGGGCCCAGCCGGGCCACAGGCGTCAGGCCCCGCCAATCGGCCACCAGGAGTGAGCCGGTACATACATGAGCGTCCAGCCCCAGTCGACAAGAACCACCAACACACCAACGTCTGAGGGCATCAGCCACCGGCAGGGAGTATGGTGAGGGGAGATAGGCCTCCGTACTTTGGAGGGCCTGAGATGTTCCCAGAGAGGTGGAGTCTAAGACCCAAGCTGACATATAGACACAGACGAACAGGCACACGCGGACACAAATGTGCATTCCCACCCCATATGCACAACCAAATACTCGGCACTCACCCAACGTGTAGACAGACACAAATAGACACTGCACAGACAGTCGCACTCCCCAAACATACTCTATATCCCAGGTCCAGGTACCCCCACCCCCAGAGGGGCAAGCCGCACCTAGACCCAGGAGATGTAACCCTTCTCTCTGGGGTGGAGGCAAGCGGACCACCTCCTTATCTGCAGTAGCAGGGAGGCCCCGCATCCCAGACCCCAATCTGACGGCCAGCACCTCCTCCGGGCCCCCCAGCCCTGACGGCTAACAGAACCGGGGTGAGTGAAGTCCCCAAACCTCCCTCCGCCCGCTCATATGTAGTGTTGCTGTGTGCTGTTCTAAAGTGCATTTAAAACTCAGGAGAGCATGGTTCCTGCTTCCTATCAGAGAGCAGCACGGCTCCTCCCGAAAACCCTCAGTCTCTATATGCATTTAAAATTGAGGGTAGGGCACCAGCGCCAGAGGTGGGTTGGAATACACCGACCATCCTCTGGATGCTGTAAAACGTGCCCACCCCCAAGGCCCTATATGTATGTGTTATGTGAGAGTGAGTAATGTGGATGTCTAGGTTGCAGAATAAAATTGAGGCACAGGCGGCCAGAAGGGGACAGAGGGGGCGTGCCTCCCCTGCACCCTGGTGACATACCTGCACCGCAAGCCCTGCGTGTGTGGGTGGGTGTGGTAGAGCGGGAATAGGGAGGCAGCTGAGGATGGGGAGGGAAGAAAGGAGGGGCAAGCGGCCCCTCCCTGGGGCCAGCTAACCCGCTGACCCCAGTAGGCACCCCCACACTCTGGAACCTAACAGGGCAAGGGGGCCCAGGCCCATCCGGACCAGGGCCCGCAGCAGCAGCACCGCCTGGCCCCACACAGTCTGGGGCAGCCCACCCGACTCCACCCCAGAGAAAACTGCACCCACCCCATCATCCAATCATCTCCCAAACTACACAAGACAATAGACACCCAGGTTGAGTTCATTCTCTACCTCTCCTATATCTCTCCCCCCACCTGCAGAGTGAGCTCCTGTAGAGAGGAGACCTCCTGCAAAGATACAACAACCTCCCCACCACTTAGAGAGCCCCCTAGTTGGGCCGATGCACCAGAGGTCCCCTGCACTGGGGCTGAGCCCCCCTGCACCCACCCTCCCACAGCTCCGGCGACACAACAGCCAGGACCCAAGGCCCAGCCAGCACCCCAGACCGGGGGGCGGAGCACCCCCAGACCCCCAAGCCTCCATGCCCGTCCCGGACCCACCCAGGGGCAGCCAGGCTACCAGGCCAGTAACCAACGTCCGCCAGCACAGACCCTCCCCCATCTCCGCTGTACGCAGCCACAAGGAAAACACCATCTAAGAGCCACCGGAGCTCCTAACCAGGTCATGGCCACATCCCCCGGGTTAGGCCCTCCAGGGAAAACATCCCTAGGGACTCCCCAGACACCCTAAGGCCGTCCCTACCCCCATATCAACCACAATAGCGAAGGCAGGACCAAACCATGACCCCCAACCCCCACTAGGTGATGAAGCCGATCAAAGGAGCCCAAAGGGATTGATCAAATGTGATGGGAGAGGCTGTATCAAGATCAATGTGATCTATTAGATGGTTTTTATATTGGTTAGAATTAAGGTTATTTTTATTTTTCCAGTTAATGAGGACCATTTTCTTGGCAATGCATAGGGCCGTAAAAACAACGTGAGCTGTGTTTATCTCTGCAGTGACCTCATCCAAGTTGCCCAGCAAGCACACTAAAGGGGAGGCTGGAATGTTGCATTTCAGACACTTTGATAAGTCTTCACATATCTCACGCCAGAATTCCTGAACTGGTGGACAGAACCAAAGAGCGTGGATATAATTGTCCGGTGTATTTGCTGTGCAGTGTGAGCAGTTGTCGGAAGGCGTATAGCCCATCTTGAACATCCTATGACCAGTATAGTGCACTCTATGTAATATTTTGTATTGTATTAATTGCCAACTGGGATTTCTGATCCATTGAAAGGTTGCGCCACTTCTGCCACCTGTCCATCGTGTATCCAGCAGGGAACATCCCTCCAGGACACTCGGGCTCTCCCGAACCCAGGCTTCTCATCGAGAAGTGTCAATTGCATTAAAAGACCAGTTGATCAAATCCATAGTTATTCTTCTTAAGGTTTTAGAGATCAAGAGTGAGAATGAGAGGCTCTCTCAGGGTTAGAGTCAGACGAGACCAGACAAGGACATAGAAGCAGCAAGCAGGGAAGGTAAGGGAAGGAGAGGGTGAGAGATGTGTCTGCCTCCTCCGAGAGCTCAGTAAATAGATGTAGCAATCGCTAAGAGAGAAAACAGCTGCTTTTGTTATGATGAGCACACATGTTTTCAGCTGTTTTGAGGTTTTGATTTCTGCCAGCCTTGGAAAAAACACTCAGAGTTTTATGTGTTTGGATTACTTGAAGTTTTCTGTGAGTTGGTGTCATCAGATTTCTTCCAAACACTGTCAAAAAAACACTAGAAGTTGCTGTGACAGTCCGCAGCTACAATAATAATGATGGGGTATTGTTTTCTTGTATACATACATGTGTCACTTTGGAATAAATAGAAGCGCTAGTATGGTGTGTGTGTGTGTGTGTGTCGGGCTGTGAGCTGAAAAACTACAGCCGGCTGCGTGGGTACAGCAACCATGTGTGAAAAGTGGTCAATAAAGAAATGCTAAAAAGCGTGTTCATGCAAAAATCGCTGCTTAGTAGGCAACGGGTGAAGTGTCTTGCCCAAGGACACAACGACCGAGACTGTCCGAGCCAGGGCTTGAACCAGCAACCTTACGATTACAAGGCGAACTCCCAACTCTTGAGCCACGATCACCCCGCTTGTCTATAAGAATGTCTGGGATGATGGTATTGAAGGCCGAGCTGAAATCAATGAAGAGCATCCTTACTGATGTCCCAGTATTATCCAGGTGATGCAGAGCGGAGTGGAGGGCGGTGGAAATCACATCCTCTGTGGACCTATTTGCCTTATAGGCAAACTGGTGGGTGGCTTCTCAAAGCACTTTGCAACCACTGGAGTCAGTGCGATGGGTCTGTAGTCACGGAGGCTACTGATGGCGATGGACTTGGGGACTGGGACTATTGTTGATGATTTCAGGCAGTGAGGGACAGAGGCATGTGTCAGGGAGAGGTTGAATAGTCTGGTGAACACAGGAGCCAGCTGGTCGGCACAGGCTTTGAGCACTCTACCAGGTATTCCGTCAGGGCCTGCAGCTTTCCTCTGATTTACTGCTCTGAACACATTGCAGACCTGATGTTGTTGGAGGCTAAATGTGTGGGGGCTGTGTTCAGAGGACGCTGTGGGCAGGGTGGTGTGCATGGTGGGGGCAACTGTAGTTTTCTCAAAGCGGGCAAAAAAAGTGGTTAAGTTCCTCTGCTAACAAGATGTCCATATTATCTATATTTATCCCCTTGCCTTTGTAATTGGTGATGTGTTTCAGGCCCTCAAATACCTTCCTGGAGTTGTTATCAGAGAGGTGATCTGATAGCTTGTTTGAATAGTCCAGTTTTGCTGCTCTGATGCCTTTTTTTTTAAGGTCTGCTCTTGCTCTGCTGTACATGTCCTGGTCCCTAGATTTGTATGCAGAGTTCCGTGCCTTTAACAGTGCCTGAACCTTGCTTGTCATCTGTTATGTCCCTGGCCATAATCTGTTTTGGTGGTTATTTTCTTTGTCTGTGCCTTTAAGTCTTTGCAGGTCCCTGAGTGGATGAGCTGACGGCTGGCGATTGGTCCGCCGATCATGTGGTCGCATTCAAAATCCCTCCACCAGCAGTTGTCCCGGGGCAGCCACTGACAGCAGCAGCAGACCTGACCCTGGCCTCCAAAACTAGAACCGGTACCGAAAAAAAGATTTATTCATAACACACGTGAAAAGACCCAGGAAAACCGAGTTAATGATAAAAACAATAACAAAATAACACTGAAAACCGATTTAAAAACCCTGAAAACCACAAATTTCACACCTGAGCCTCTACTCTCGCAGCCTGGTACCAAACGACTCATGGTACCGGTCTGAGGCTTGGGGGTTGGGGACCGCTGTTTTAGACCCCATTCCTACAAAACTGCTCAGCGTTCGACAGTATCGAACGCTGCACTGAGGTCAAGCAGGACAAGCACAGAGATGAGTCCACTGTCAGAGGCCATAAGAAGATCATTTGTAACCTTCACTAAAGCTGTTTCTGTGCTGTGATGAGCTCTGAAACCTGACTGAAACTCTTCAAATAAACCATTCCTCTGCAGATGATCTGTTAGCTGTTTGACAACTACTCTTTCAAGGATGTTCGATATGAAAGGAAGGTTGAAGATTGGCCTATAATTAGCTAAGACTGCTGGGTCTAGAGATGCTTTTTGAGTAAAGGTTTAACTACAGCCAGCTTGAAGGCCTGTGGTACATAGCCGATTATTAGAGATAGGTTGATCATATTTAAGATTGAAGCATTAATTAATGGCAGGACTTCTTTGAGCAGTTTTGTAGGAATGGGGTCTAAAAGACACGTTGATGGTTTGGAGGAAGTAATTATTGAAGTTAACTCAGAAAGATCAATTAGAGAAAAAGAGTCTAACTTAACATCAATGGTACTAAGAGTAGCTGTAGATAATATTACATCTGTGGGATGATTATTGGTAATTTTTTCTCTAATGATAAAAATTTTATTTGTGAAGAAGTTCATGAAGTCTTTACTAGTTAACGTTAAAGGGATGGTTGGCTCAAAAGAGCTCTGACTTTTTGTCAGCCTGGCTACAGAGCTGAAGAGAAACCTGGGGTTGTTCTTATTTTCTTCAATCAGTGATGAATAGTAAGATGTTCTGGCTTTGCGGAGGGCTTTCTTATAAAGCAGCAAACTATTTCTCCAGGCTAAATGATGATCCTCTAAACTTGTGAGACGCCATTTCCTCTCCAGATTACGAGTCATCTGCTTTAGGCTACGTGTTTGAGAATTATACCACGGAGTCAGGTACTTCTGATTAGAGACCTTAGTTTTCACAGGAGCTACAGTATCCAGAGTCGTACGTAGTGAGGAAGTGAAATTATTAACAAGATAATCGACCTCTGTTGGAGTAGTGTTCAGATAGCTGCTCTGCTCTGTGTTGGTACAGGGCATTGAAGATGATAACAGTGGGTGGATTATATTCTTAAACTTAGTTACAGCGCTTTCAGAAAGACATCTACTGTGATAAAGTCTACTCTCCACTGCTGTGTAATCAATTATTGTAAATGTAAATGTTATCAGGAAATGATCAGACAGGAGAGGGTTTTCAGGAAACACTGTTAAATGTTCAGTTTCTATGCCATATGTTAAAACAAGATCTAGAGTGTGATTAAAGTGGTGGGTGGGTTCTTTTACATTTTGAGAGAAACCAATTGAGTCTAATAACAGATTAAATGCCATGTTGAGGCTGTCATTTTTAGCATCTACATGGATGTTAAAATCACCCACAATAATTATTTTATCTGAGCTCAGAACTAAATCAGATAAAAAGTCTGAGAAATCAGACAGAAACTCTGTGTAAGGCCCAGGTGGACGATAGATGATAACAAGTAAGACTGATTTCTGAGTTTCACAGCTGGGGTGGACGAGGCTAAGCATCAGGCTTTCAAATGAATTAAAAGTCTGTCTTGGTCTTTCATTAATTAATAGGCTGGTGTGAAAAATTGCTGCCACACCGCCTCCTCGGCCTGTGCTTCGAGATTTCTGGTAGTTAGAATGACTCGGGGGTGTTGATTCATTTAAACTAACATAATCATCCTGCTGCAACCAGGTTTCTGTAAGGCAGAGTAAATCAATTTGTTGATCAATTATTAAGTCATGTACTAACAGAGACTTGGAGGAGAGAGACCTAATACTTAATAATCCACATTTCACTGTTTTACTCTTTGGTACAGATGTGGATACTGTATTGTTCTTTCTTTGTGATTGTTTATGTTTAAGTTGTTTATTGCTGGTTTTTAGTTTGTTTTTTGTCTGTTTGGGAGCTGACACAGTCTCTATGGAGATGGGTTTTTGGGGGGTAGCAGGAGGAGAGAAGCTGCAGAGAGGCGTGTAAGACTGCAACTCTGCTTCCTGGTCCCAACGCTGGATAGTCATATTTTGGGGGGTTTAATAAATTCGTCCATATTTCTAGAAATGAAAGCTGCTCCATCCAAAGTGGGATGGATGCCGTCTCTAACAAGACCAGGTTTCCTCCAGAAGGTTTGCCAGTTATCTATGAAGCCCACATCGTTTCTGGGACATGTAGAATGTTTAGCTTATTTTAGAGTTTAGAAATGTGTTAACATAGAATTTAGAATTATTGTAGAGACACTGACACTGCCCTCAATATAATAAAGGCCTCACTGTGTCATGAACTTAGGAGTAGATTGTAGGAGACCCCTCCCCCACTTGAACTGTGAAAGTAAAACAGAGAAGAGTTAATGCTGAGTGGAAATTCCCCAGAGGATGTTTGGGGTGGGGGTCTCAACATTTCTAACTGGATAACTGTGGTCTGGAAGGGAGATGGGTTTTATGACCTCTAGGAAGTCACCTAAACCCACAGTGTTTTAACTGTCATGCACACACATCCACACTCACTTATGTGCACTCACACATACACACAGGTATGCGTACACAGTCACACACGAGCACTCATATAGGCACGCGGGAACGTGCACATGTAGGCATTCACAGGTTCGCACACACACAAGTGAAAGTATGTAAACATAGCACTTAGTTTTATGGCACCTTGTAGAGGGTTTAGATGGGGGGTCACTGATACAAAACTGCATGTAACAGACAAAGGAGTTGAGATCTGCAGAGAAAGTCCGGGGTCCTGTACATCTCCCTTCTAGGTGTAATCAATAAGTGTGTATTAATAAAAGTGTTGTTAATTGACTACTGAGTCCCGGTGTTCTTTCTGGAGTCCTGACGAATATACGAACCAGGGTGAAACTGCTTTTGCAACAGACACCACTCAGACAGCCAGTAATTTAAGGAGAACATGCGTGTAAACATGCCACTCCTGGTTTCTGTAAAACTCAGAAACCAGTCTTACTTGTTATATCTATCGTCAGAGAGGCGTGTAAGACTGCAACTCTGCTTCCTGGTCCCAACTCTGGATAGTCATATTTTGGGGGGTTGACAGGGGGTTTCTTTAAATCACCCCGTAGTTCTTCAGCTAAGACACCTGAGTTAGAAAACAGAAAAACTGCAGTTGTCTTTACTTTAACCTGCTCCTCCATCTACATGTAGGTAGAAGGGCTTATCATAGTCAGGCAATGCTAAAACTGTATTTGTCTGTAATGTCTATTTTTAAGTTACTGAATGCTTCTTCTTCTTTTTTTTCTATAGATGCAACACTACATTTTCACTTAAGGTATTTTAGATAATTTCTATTTTGTTTTCAAAGAATTCACACATCTCACACATCTTATATATTTCAAACTTTTAAGTTAGGAAAAAAACTTCGCATTGCTCACAGCACATACCTCACAGCTCTAAAACTAGGCATTTGTAAATCATATGCCTAATCACTATGTGTCACTATGATCCACAAGTATGGTCACAAATTCGTTTCCAAACCAACAAAATAACCAAACAAAAAACATACATGAGTCAGGACACAAAAAGAAAAAGAAACAAAGCAGAAGTGTGAGGAAAAAAAAACTGAGCTCATAGACTGCTGCATGTGTGAGCTTTTAATAGCATGCAGCTTCTGCTCTAAAAAACAAATAAATAAAAAATAAAAGAAAATGTGTAAGATGCTCATCAGCTTAGCAGTGTCCACATATTTAATTCAGCTTCTCAATCCTGTAGCTTTAGCTGTTGTCTACAGGGTTTGGCTTATTAGTTGTTACTATAGGTTTGCTCTATATCTCAGCAATGTCTCATCTAGGATGACAGGTTTTCAAGCAGGTCAAGTGCCTCTATGCACTTAATTTGTCATGGTCCTGGGTCGGTGACCCAGCGCTTTAAGTTTATTATTAGCATTTTCCAATTTATTATCATGATTATTATTATTGTTTGAGTTCTACGTGTTATATTCGGTCTGTGTCTGTATCTGTCTGTCTATGGTGTCACCCCGTCTGTTTGTGAATCTGTCTGTTTAGTTCAATGTCTTGTCTGGTTCCATGTGTCTGAGTTTCCTGTTTTATTGTGAAGGTCTGTGTCGTATGTGAGTGTGCTCAGTTTACGTTTCCCCTGTCTCGTCAGCTGTGATTTCTCCCAGGTGTGTTCCCCTCCTGTCTCTCATCCCTTGATTACTGCCATCTGTGTATTTAAGCCCTGTGTTTCTCTGTGTCAGTGTCGCGTCGTACCCTCAATTTGCTGTGTGTTTGTAATGTCCTGTCCTCCAGCACCTCGGTTTAGAGTTTTGTTTTTGTAAGTTTTATTTCGTGAATCATTCCTCCAGCAATAAAGCTGCGTTTTTAGTTTATTCCCATCTCCAAGAGTCCTGCAATTTTGGGTCCACCACTTCTGCTTGCCTGCCACACAGCCAACCATGACATAATTAGTTTAGATATTTTCTTCGTTATCTTCATGTAACCCATATCAACTACTCCCTGTCACATGACCCACGTCAGCTGATTTGAGGTCCCTCTTCTGATTGGCTCCTTCCATGTCGCGGCAACTCTGAAAACCGGCTGTGGAGGGATACTTCCGGGTTCGACTCCTGCTGTGGCTGTGAGCTTATGGCATTTAGAGCGGTATTGGAAAACAAAGCGTTTTCTCCCCTCAATTCATCTTTAAACTTTAAATTCAGCGGTCAGGTTTTTTTTCCCTCTTTGAATTGATCTTCTTCATATTGAAGTGGCGAGCCGGTAGGACCATTCTTTCTTTTCCCCCACTTAGCCGTCTTTGGATTACGGACATATTTCCCCCTTGTATGAAGCTGGACCCTAAGGAGGAATACCTTAAAAGTGAACTTTAAAAAGAAAAGGACCAAAAAAAGGACTCTTAGCAAAAGGACTCTTGCACAGAAAAATCACAGCACTGATTTATTATTTAATTGTGGACATTTACGTTGTGTGTTGTGTTAATTATTTTGTTCCATTTCCCCTTTCCCCTATTTATTCAATATATTTTTGGTACAAGACATTGCAGTTTTTGGTCTCATCATTCACACCATCTGGGCTCCATAAAGAACTATTTCTTCTGCGCGTCAGTCAGTAAATTCATCCATTGACATAAACTAGTCCTTAAATAACTTAGCGTTACACTTGGCGAGCTAGCCAGGAGCCTGATGGGTGAATGAGTGGGGTTTTTTTGTGTTATTTGATGTAATTTGATATTCAGTATTTTCTGTGGTTTTGATAAGGTCCGCGACAAGAAAAAATGAAGTTTATTCAGGAAAGTGGGGTCAATGTTGCACATTCTGTCATTGTTTCTGGTGCCACGAACACTGAGAAAGATGAGGAAATTCTTGATTATTTGAAACAATACGGTCGTATAAAAACGGTTATTTTCGTGGATGACGCAAATAGTGTTTTTTACAAAAACCTGATCGTTGAATATTGTGATAGTTCTGCGTTAACTGCTCTTAATACGGTTTTCCCATATACTCATCAGTCAAAGAATCACTCGGCTTTGACTTTTTGTGTAAGATCGCTTGCCGCAGAATGCACAGCCACAGGAGGAGTCAGGACCCCTGCAGATTACCTCGGCGAGCTCAAGCAACTTGCACGCCACAGCGGCAGGGATTTTCCAGATATTCTGCGGGAAATGATGGGACAAATTAGTGAGCATCTGGAAGGAATCGAACAAGACAGTGACTTAGAGGGAGCCTCAGTCCAAATTGTGGAGCCTGCATCATCTCTGCCTGGCCAGCAGGGGTCGTTGTCTGGACACTCCGCAATCCCTGAGACAGCTACCAGCAATCCCTCACCTGACCAACAAGGGTCACTGCCACATCCACAAAGATTTTCACTGTCACAGACTGAAATGAACCCCCCAGAAATACAAAAAGTAGGGGTGGAGCATGTTGTAAAAACAGACACCGTACCTGCATTCAGACTTCGTCCTTTCTCTGGGAAGATCCCCAAACCAGCCAACGAAACAGATTATGAGACCTGGAGATCTCACATTGAACTGCTGTTAGCAGATCCAAATTTGGCACCTCTACAGATCACTCGTCGCATCCTTGAAAGTTTGCTACCTCCAGCAGCAGATGTTGTGAAAGGGCTGGGCTCAAACACAATTCCATCCATCTATTTAAAAGTGTTGGATTCTGCTTTTGCTTTAGTACAAGATGGTGAAGAGTTGTTTGCTCAATTCCTGAATACGTTACAGGACCCGGGTGAGAAACCCTCTGCTTTTTTGCAACGTTTACAACTCACATTGAACACTGTGATAAAAAGAGGTGGTATCTTGTCTTCAGACTTCAACAAACATTTACTCAAGCAGTTTTGTCGAGGATGCTGGGATAGCGATATCCTAAACAAACTACAGTTGGAGAACTTGAGGAGCGATCCCCCATATTTTGCAGAGCTCCTCCTACTGCTTCGAACTGAGGAGGGTAGACAGCTGGCCAAGGAGAATCTCATGAAGAAGCACCTAACTGCATCCAAGCCTCGTGCCGCTGTTCATTCGCAGAGCACATGTGCTTGTAGCCATTCAGACACCAAGGCTATTAATGAGCTGAAGCAACAGATGCAGAAACTGCAGAGTCAAATGGCTGCTCTTCTCTCACAGAAATCTCAATTCTCCAAGCCAGCACCACCTCAACTCAGATCAGCACAACCAAGACCCTGCAGCAGTGCAACCAGTTCCCGGCCTAGAGCAGGCTACTGCTTTAAATGTGGAGAGGATGGGCACATGTCAGCAGGATGCGCCAACCCTCCGAACCCGACACTGGTTCTGAAAAAGAAGAAACAACTTGAAAAAAGACAGCAGGCTTGGGACAGCAATCACAAATCGTCAAACTAGAGGCAGTCTCTGTGGAGGGACAGACGGAGGCTGCAGTCGACCCATGTCCCAGTTACAAGCAGGATGGACATTCCATCACATTGCCTAAAGGACTCATTGGAACCAGAAGCACAGCACAGGTCACGATTGGAGGAACTGTATTCAACTGCCTGTTAGACACTGGGTCTCAGGTAACCACCATCTCTCACTCCTTCCACCATGATTATCTTTCTGACCATGAAATACAACCTCTGAAAAATCTCCTGGAGATAGAAGGAGCAAATGGCCAAGCTGTTCCATACCTTGGTTATGTGGAGCTGAACGTCACTTTCCCTCCCGACTTCTTGGGTTCCACCACAGCTGTTGACACACTTGCCCTGGTAGTTCCTGATGTCCAATCAGCTCAACAGCCGTCAATACTGATTGGTACGAATACTCTGGACTTGGCATATGAGAAAGCATTCTCAGACCAACAACCCTCCATTCCAGCGCCACATGGATACAGAGCGGTGCTGAAAATCCTTGAGCAACGATACAGACTGGCCAACAGTAACCATCACGGAATCATCAAGCTGCACACTGACGGACCACAGACCATCCCAGCTGGAAAAACTGTTGCCTTGGAGGGGTTAATTTGCGGACGCTGCCTCCAGGCCGAGAAGGCTGTGTTGGTGGAACATCCGACTTCGTCACCTCTGCCAGGTGGCTTAATGGTCCCGTCTTGTGTCATGGATTTCCCTTCTCACCAGCCATACCACTTACCTGTGGTAATCTGCAACCAGTCTGATCATGATGTAACCCTCCCAGCCAAAGCCATCATTGCGGAGATCAGTGCCATTCAGTCTATTCAGTGTCAGGAAAGGAGTCATGACAGTATGCCTCCTAACCCTGTGACCTCTGGGTTCAACTTCAACTTTGGTAACTCCCCCTTAACACCGGAATGGAAGAGTCGTATTACTGAGATGTTAAACGCCCTCCATGATGTCTTTGCAAAACACGACCTTGACTTTGGGAAAACCAACAAAGTGAAACATCAGATCAAGCTCTCTGACCCTACTCCCTTCAAACAGCGCCCAAGACCAATCCATCCTCAAGATCTGGATGCGGTGCGCCAACACCTGAAGGAGCTGGTTGACTCTGGGGTCATCAGAGAGTCAGAGTCACCTTTTGCATCACCCATTGTCGTGGTGCGAAAGAAGAATGGGAGTGTGTGGCTCTGCATTGATTACCGGAAACTAAATCTGCAGACCATCAAAGATGCATATGCATTGCCAAAGTTGGAGGATACTTTTACAGCTCTCTCTGGATCAGAATGGTTTTCAGTCCTTGACCTTAAATCTGGTTATTATCAGATTGAAATGGAGGAGGAAGACAAGAGCAAAACAGCATTTGTATGTCCACTTGGATTCTATGAGTTCAACAGAATGCCCCAGGGAGTCACAAACGCACCTAGTACCTTCCAACGACTAATGGAAAAGTGCATGGGAGAAATGAACTTGAAAGAAGTCTTGGTCTTCATTGACGACTTGATTATTTTTGCACCAACGCTTGAAGAGCATGAGAGGAGACTACTGAAAGTCCTTCACCGTCTGAAGGAATTTGGACTCAAGCTCTCAGTTGAAAAGTGCATGTTTTTCCAGAAATCCGTTAAATACCTGGGGCATGTTGTGTCAAAGGATGGTGTACAGACAGATCCAGATAAAATCGAGACACTTAAGTCCTGGCCGATTCCAAAGAATCTTAAAGAACTTCGCTCTTTCCTGGGTTTCGCAGGATATTACCGTAGGTTCATCCAAGGCTACTCTAACATCGTTAAACCTTTGCATGACCTTACTGCTGGATATCCTCCATCACAGCGGAAACTCAGAGCCACCTTCAAGCGAGAGCAATATTTGGATCCTAAGGAACCACTTGCCAGTTGCTGGACTCCTGCATGTCAACAAGCCTTTGACACAATTATCAAAAAACTCACGACAGCACCAGTACTTGCTTTCGCCGATCCCCAGAAGCCTTACCTTCTCCATACAGATGCTAGTTCTACTGGGCTAGGAGCTATTCTGTACCAGGAGCAACAAGGACAAAACCAGGTGATTGCTTATGCGAGTCGGGGTCTGTCGAGGTGTGAGTCCAAATATCCAGCTCACAAACTGGAATTTCTGGCTCTCAAGTGGGCTGTTACGGAGAAGTTTCATGACTATCTCTACGGCACCAACTTCACTGTCATTACTGACAGCAACCCACTCACCTATCTACTTACCTCTGCTAAATTAGATGCCACCAGTTACCGTTGGCTCTCTGCTCTTTCTACATTTTCATTCAAAATCATGTACAGATCTGGTAGGCAAAATCCAGATGCTGATGCTCTCTCTCGCAGGCCACATGGAGAACTCTCCAATGACCAGATGTCCCAAAAGGAGAGGGAGAGAATTCTCCGATTTGCCCAACATCATCTGGATCAGTCTTCCTCAATTTCCATCGATCAACACACAGTCAAGGCCCTTTGTGACCGGCAGCTCGTTTATAGTATGGCTGAAAAGATGTCCACCACCGCACTCATCCAGTCACTAACTGCCCATGCCGACAGTTTGCCTGACAGCTTCGTCAACGACACTCAGTTTGCACCTCCTGTTGTTCCTCAGCTGACGAATGCTGAAATCGCTGAGAGACAGAGGGAAGACCAGACCCTGAGGCATGTCATATTGCTGCTAGAGACTGGGGAAAGCCCACCTCCCGTCTTGTGGGATGAACTCCCAGAACTGCCCCTTCTACTCCGAGACCAACATCACCTGGAGCTCCAAAACGCCATTCTCGTGAGGAGGAGGCAAGTTGGGGACCAGCTCTATCACCAGTTAGTGTTACCTCAGAAATTTCGGGCTGAAGTACTGTCAGAACTGCATGACCAGATGGGTCATTTGGGCATCGAACGTACTCTTGACCTCGTACGTCGAAGATTCTACTGGCCAAAAATGGCCAATGATGTGTGGAATAAAGTGAAGACATGTGAGAGATGCACCAAACGAAAAGCCTTACCTGAAAGAGCGGCACCCCTGGTGAACATTCGAAGTTATCGACCTCTGGAACTGGTTTGCATGGACTTTTTATCACTGGAACCCGACAGGAGCAGAACCAAAGACATCCTGGTAATAACAGATCACTTTACCAAGTACGCTGTCGCTGTCCCCACTCCAAACCAAAAAGCAAAGACTGTCGCCAAATGTCTCTGGGACAGTTTTCTGGTTCATTATGGTATCCCAGAAAAGCTCCATAGTGATCAAGGACCAGACTTTGAGTCACGCACAATAAAAGAACTCTGCAAAATGGCTGGAATTCACAAAATAAGAACTACACCATACCATCCACGAGGAAATCCAGTCGAGCGCTTTAACAGAACACTCCTGAATATGCTCGGAACACTCACCACAGAAGAGAAAACTCACTGGAAAGATTTTGTTAAGCCCTTGGTCCACGCATACAACTGCACCCGGAGTGATGTTACTGGCTACTCACCCTATGAGCTCATGTTTGGTCGACAACCTCGCCTCCCGATTGACCTGGTCTTTGCACTGCCTGTGGACGGCAATCAACTGACTCATTCGCAATATGTCCAGAACCTGTAGTCAAATCTAGAAAAGAGCTACAAAATTGCCATTGGCAATGCGGAGAAGCTCATGGAAAGAAACAAGAGCCGTTTCGACCAACATATCACCCCCTCTGAACTGGACGTTGGTGACAGGGTGCTGGTACGTAATGTGAAACTCCGAGGCAAACACAAAATCGCAGACAAATGGGAACCAGACATCTATGTGGTGGTAAAAAGAGCAGAAAATCTTCCAGTGTACACTGTCCGACCGGAGAACAAATCCAAACCGATTCGTACTCTACACAGAGATCTCCTATTACCATGTGGATTTTTGCCGCATTCCACTCGAACCAACCGAACAACTGTAAAACCAACCAGGAAGCAGTCATTCAACCCTTCTGATGAGGACTGTGCACAACCTCAGTCAGACGATGAGGATGAAATGATACCGCATCAATGGTATGATCCTGTATCAGAGCCTCTGCAATTCACCACTGTCCACAATCTGCCAGAACCGTCATCCGCCGTTCCAGCCACTGAACCTTTACCATCTGATACACCAGTCTGTGAACCTGCTACGCTCCCTTTGCCTCCTCTTGAGCCAGCAGAGAGCGAAACCCCTGACTCAGAAACCCCTGTCAAGGAGGAAGCTCCTGATACTGTGGAATCAGAGGACAGTCTGTCCTCTGCTGAACCTACCAATGTTGAATTGCGGACTGAGTCCAGTATGTCCTCTGCTGCTGATCTACCATCTAACTCTGACACCTCCAGCTCTGAACTAGAACCTCTGAGAACATCAACTCGGACCAGGAAACCTCCGGACCGGTTACAATACTCTACGCTTGGTCAGCCCATCTTGAAGAGTATTCAGGCACTAGTCCATGGCTTAACCACTGCCTTTACTCATGCACTGGAGGATGAAGAGGACCATCTGCTTACTGCCACTGAACAACCTGTCATCCGGACCCAACCACCATGTACAGGGACGTACATGAGATTGAGGGGGGAACCTGTAACCCATATCAACTACTCCCTGTCACATGACCCACGTCAGCTGATTTGAGGTCCCTCTTCTGATTGGCTCCTTCCATGTCGCGGCAACTCTGAAAACCGGCTGTGGAGGGATACTTCCGGGTTCGACTCCTGCTGTGGCTGTGAGCTTATGGCATTTAGAGCGGTATTGGAAAACAAAGCGTTTTCTCCCCTCAATTCATCTTTAAACTTTAAATTCAGCGGTCAGGTTTTTTTTCCCTCTTTGAATTGATCTTCTTCATATTGAAGTGGCGAGCCGGTAGGACCATTCTTTCTTTTCCCCCACTTAGCCGTCTTTGGATTACGGACATATTTCCCCCTTGTATGAAGCTGGACCCTAAGGAGGAATACCTTAAAAGTGAACTTTAAAAAGAAAAGGACCAAAAAAAGGACTCTTAGCAAAAGGACTCTTGCACAGAAAAATCACAGCACTGATTTATTATTTAATTGTGGACATTTACGTTGTGTGTTGTGTTAATTATTTTGTTCCATTTCCCCTTTCCCCTATTTATTCAATATATTTTTGGTACAAGACATTGCAGTTTTTGGTCTCATCATTCACACCATCTGGGCTCCATAAAGAACTATTTCTTCTGCGCGTCAGTCAGTAAATTCATCCATTGACATAAACTAGTCCTTAAATAACTTAGCGTTACACTCATCTCATGTCGTTCTACTGAGTTTGAGCAAACCTTAAGCTTGATGCAGACTACTTCTTAACAATTATCCACCTCACATCATAACTGACTAAGGTGCCTCTTATTATTAATATTATGTCATTACTAATGTTATCATCTTTTTATATATATATATATATATATATATATATATATATATATATATATATATATATATATATATATATATAACAGCAATAGTATATTACAATATTTATTAGTGTATACCACTATACTACTACTGAGCCAATTTGATAGTTAGGATCATCTTACTCAGCAAACAGATAATTTAGAATTCATCCAATCTGCACAGATTTGCTTTTTCTCTGAACAGGTTTGTGCCTACTTTTTTAGACTGGTCTTCTGTTTGCCTCATCTCAGATCCAACCTTCGGTCACATTCGCTCTCTCTGTTGCATGGTGAACCAAGCAGTTTATTATAATATATTATTTATATTTTATTTTGTATCCATCAAGGGCTTCGGGTGATCTGCAGTTTCACCATTTCCCAAGCTGGAGACATTTACCTTTTCACACACTTTCCTTGGCTGAACAATGACACAGCCTTAATGTACCTTATGCATCTCTCTATTTTATTTAATAGGTTTTCGTGTGAATTATTTGCTTTCATTCATTCTATACATTCTGTACATGGTCATCATTCCAACTATGTTTCATTGTTAATACCAGTATATAGGTTGTTATCCTTGCTATTATTAGTTTCAATACATTAAAGATAAGTTCTAATGTAATTTTGCCATTCGTTTATTTTATTTTGTTCTTCTTGTATTTTCTTTTTGTTGTCGTCACGCCTAACTGCTTCTTTTAAAGAGCCTCCTTGAGTTGTGTTAATGCTGAGGGGCTGCATTCCTTCCTAAACGGGACATTTTGTTTTCTTAGATTTCTCCATCTACAAGCACTGATTTGTCCGGCACCTGGACATTTCTTTATTAGCCACTGCTCGGCAGCAGTGAGTTTTGTGGGCTGATTCCCCATTATCACAGAACTGCAGAGCCTTCTCCGGTACTAGACTCGGGGGTGGTGGCTGACACGCCCTTCTACTCCTCGCTATTCACGGAGCGGTGTCAGTTTTATGAGACGGAGCTCAACCTTTCCCCTTTGTCACCAGTACGTGGGCTTTTGCAGGAACACAAAGAAAACAATAAAAACAATGGAAGTAGTTCAGCAGCGTATTGTGCTGTAAAATCAACTTACTTCCAAAACACATATACATACACACAGATAGACATTTGCGTGCGAATTTGTCACGAAGTATTTCACGGCCACTTCTAAAACCACTCTAAACACAGTTCCTTGTGGCGAACTTAAACCTTATTTGTTACGAAGTATTTGATGGCTACCTCTAGAACCACTCTAAACACAGTTCCTTGTGGCAAACTTAAACCTTATTTCACGCATTTATTTCAAATCCTTGCAGCGGATTCGACCCAAATAGTGTTTCCTCACCCTCAGTCGTCTTTTGCTGGTTGTTCAAGTTGTCTTGGCTGGATCCCAACGCCGTGGACCAGACAAGTTCACCGGCCTGGACCTGAATTAACGTCCCAGGTCTTTCACCTCTACCTAAAGAGGGCTGTCGACAGACTTCGGTGCTGGCTTCCCACGACGTCAGGATACAGCAGTCAGACCTTGGATTGGAGTCACAGAAACGTGTCTGTTGTTTCCATCGCTAAGCTTGAAGGACCAATTTAAATGACAGGGGATTTCTTTAAATCACCCCGTAGTTCTTCAGCTAAGACACCTGAGTTAGAAAACACAAACACTGCAGTTGTCTTTACTCGAGGGCAGTCATGAACGCACAATCTGCGACCTGCGTCTCATCACTGTCTGCGTTCTTTATTTATACTTGTGTGTGTGTGTGTAAATAGCTTCTTATTCTAAGAACTGAGCTGAGGTTCCCCTTTTTCTAATTCTGTATGTTCTTACAGAAAGAGGAAGCTATTAGTTGTTTATCACACAAAAGTACATGTCAAAAGTCACGTAGACATTTGCTTAGTGATCAATAAAAGAATACATTTCATGAAGCTGATCACATTATATAAAAACAATATTCCTTTGACAGGGGTTTAATAAATTCGTCCATATTTCTAGAAATGAGAGCTGCTCCATCCAAAGTGGGATGGATGCCGTCTCTCCTAACAAGACCAGGTTTCCTCCAGAAGGTTTGCCAATTATCTATGAAGCCCACATCGTTTCTGGGACACCACTCAGACAGCCAGCAATTTAAGGAGAACATGCGGCTAAACATGTCACTCCTGGTCTGATTGGGGAGGGGACCAGAGAAAACTACAGAGTCCCACATTGTTTTGGCAAAGTTACACACCGATTCAATATTGATTTTAGTGACCTCCGATTGGCGTAACCGGGTGTCATTACTGCCGACGTGAATTATGATCTTACTGAATTTACGTTTACCCTTAGCCAGTAGTTTTAAATTTCCTTCAATGTCGCCTGCTCTGGCCCCTGGAAGACAATTGACTATGGTTGCCGGTGTCTCTAGCTTCATATGTCTGAGAACAGAATCACCAATTACCAGAGTTTGACCCTCGGCGGGTGTGTCGCTGAGTGGGGAAAAACGGTTAGACACATGACCGTTTTTCTAAACAGAAGCCCCAGGTGGTGTACCTGGGGCTTCTGTTTAGGACTATGCTTCCTCCTCACCGTCACCCAGCTGCCCTCTTTCCCCAGCTGCTTGGGGTCTGCCGGGGAACAGCTAGCGGGGCCTACGCTATCTTTGGCTGCACCAGCTACAGGGGCCTGGCTAGCTACGGGTGAATGAAGGGTGCGAAGCCGAGTCTCCAATTCAGTAATCCTGGCCTCCAGAGCTGCAAATATGCTACATTTGTTACAGATATCATTACTGCTAAAGGAGGCCGAGGAGTAACTAAACATCTGACACAATGAGCAAGAAAGTGTAGGAGGGACAGGTGAAGAGGCCATGCTGCTAGCGAGCTGGCTACAAGCTAAGCTAAGCTAGTGTAGCAAGTACATAAGCTAAAATAATTTAAGTTGGTTATGAGTAGTTGGGCTAATTCAGAAGATATCAGATTCGGCTCTAGGAGGTGAGTGAAGTACAATAAACATACAACCACAGATATTGTGATTACAGTTATTATTTATAGTGAAAATAAAGTGCAATTACCAAATACCAATATTTACAAATTCTGCAGACAGGAAAAAGATAAAACATAATTCAAGCTTGTAAAATATCCGCTGCACAGTGGTGCAGCAACCTCGTCCAACCTCTGGCAAACAATGTCCATAAAGTTTATTTCATGATTGATATAAGTCCAACGCGTATGACAGTCTAGACAGGTTGAAATTGGAAGTATGATGATCAGCACTAAGATTCCAAGACTGAAATCTCGGAAGTGAGATCTAGGGGACTGAAAACCAAGAGGGGAGAGTGTAGGCCGCAGCAGCCTCCTACCAGACCGCAGGAAGTTGTAGCTGGGGTTTTGGCTCGTTGGGCCTAGCTCACCATCCAAAGTAGTGGTGTCGCTGTGGTCTCTCCAGGGCACCACTAGCCTGCACATTCACTACGTGCGATGTCACATACGAGCCCCACGCATCTACCCGCGGCGGTATCAAAATACTGTTGCTTCCATCCGCTAACGCCTCTCCCCCGCGTCGTTTCGAGGCGACAACCCGGAAGGCATATAATAGTGCCTCGCGAATAGGATTGGTCACAACAGGCACGTGCAGCCTCGCGGCGTGGCGTGCGTCATGACGCGTCACGATGCCTTCATGGACACGCTCCGGTTGGAATTTAAGATTCCGATTTAGTTATAGATGCAGTTCTTTTTATTTTTATGTGGGTTACATCAGCAAAACAGTACAGATACAGTGAGTGAATACTTTGGCTATAAATTAGGTCGTGAGTACACAGAGATTGTGCTTCTGATCAAGCACGTGAATATTATACTATGAAAAAAGGATGGTGCCTTAACCATGCACGTCCCGTCGCATGTTAACCGCTAGACAACGTGAACAGACGAAGGACGGCTAGCATCATGGCCCAATGCATTGGAAAGACTATGCAACATCGTTTGGACAACGGAAATCAGAGGATTACCACGAGTGAAATAGTGAAGTCGATCAGGTGGTGCTCTTCGTCGTTGTGAACGTCTTAGCCCGTCACCTATGTCAGTGTCCTGCTCAATAACACTAGACTCTTCAGGAGAATCTTCAACAGCAACGACAGGAATGTTGACAAGTATGTCTCCATTTCCAGGTAAGCTTTCAGGTAAACTATCTCTGTTTTCAGGGTGACTTTCAACAAGTTCAAGTAGGATGTCTCCCACATCAGAGTCAGATTGCTCACCACCAGACTCCACTGCTGGAGGAAGAACACTAGACACAGAGGCTGGTTCTCCTTGCACTTCCACTTCAACTGAAGGATCCAAAATCAGTGGTCCTAGGCTCCCACTGTCAGATGAATCTGGAAATTGATTCTGTTTTTCCACAGTGAAGTGCAACGTTGGAGGATTAACATACAATGAAACCAAGCTTCCTGTGTCTTCATCCTCAACCAGAGGTTCTGTGAGGGAATTTAAATCCGGGTTCTGCTGCCGAGTTCTTGGTCTATGAGGAAGTGATTGCTCTGGTAATTCCAAGTTAACCTCACTGCCCGTGAGGAAGCCGCATGGAAGGAGGAGGTCGCGGTGAAGGGTCCGCATAGGTCCATCGCTGTTCTCAGGTTTTACCTTATAGACCGGGAGGTCCCAGCCCGATGGACAACCACATAAACTTCTTCCTCCCATTTATCTGAAAGTTTATGCTTCCCTCGAAGGCGGACATTCCTCACAAGCACACGATCACCTGGTTCCAATGCTGATGGTATCACACGGTTGTCAAAGCGTTTCTTATTTCGGTCAGCAGCCTTTGTAGCGTTACTGGAGGCAATACTGAAACTTTCCTCCAATCTCGATTTGAGTGACTTAATGTACTGTGAGTGACTCTTTTGCTTGGATTCCCGCAGTGGCAGATTGAACGCCAGGTCCACAGGTAGATGAGGTGTTCTACCGAACATGAGTTCATAAGGAGTAAACCCTGTAACCTCGTTCGTGGTACAATTATAGGCGTGAACCAGCGGTTTCACATGCTCTTTCCACCTTGTTTTTTGTTTTGTCTCCAAGGTCCCCAACATTGCCAGCAACGTCGTGTTGAATCGCTCCACTGGATTTCCCCTCGGATGGTAAGGGGTTGTACGGCTCTTCTGAATGCCTGCAAACTCACACAATTCTTTTATTAGTCTTGACTCAAAATCTTGCCCTTGGTCAGTATGGATTCGCTCAGGAATGCCATAATAAATGATATAATTCTCCCATAGACACTTCGCCACAGTTCTTGCCTTTTGATTGGGTGTTGGAATGGCAACAGCGAATTTAGTGAAATGGTCAGTCAGGACTAAGATATCACGAGTGCCACTAGTATCAGGCTCAAGAGCAAGAAAATCCATACACAAAAGCTCAAGGGGTCGAGATGTTTTTATGCTGACAAGTGGAGCAGCTTTTTCCGGCAGGGCTTTTCGGCGCACACAGCGGCCACAAGTCTTAATCTTCTGCTCAACATCCTTTGCCATTTTGGGCCAGTAGAATCTCGTATGGACAAGGTCAAGTGTACGTTCAATCCCCATATGGCCCATATCCTCATGGAGGCTTTTCAGGACTGATGGTCGCAACTCCTCTGGAAGGACAAGCTGGTATGAAAGGTCTCCATTGTCCCGTGTCCTCCTGTACAGGACTCCATCCACCAGCTCCAACCTGGACCATTCTCTGAGCAGGAACAGAAGTTCAGGGAGCTCAGCTCTAGCTGTTGGTGGAACCCTCTCCCCCGTCTCAAGCTGGTGAATAAGCTCTCGAATGCAGGGATCTGAGTGTTGTTTCTCTTTGATGTTAAGAGTAGAAACGACAGGCAGCTGATGACAGTCCTCGGAACAATAACTGTCAGGGATGGTATCCATTTGAACTGACAAAGACTCGACAAGTGTGAAGCCAACCTCACCGCAGTCACCCGGCCGTGTGGCTCTGACCAAATGACTTTGGCAGATTGCTCTCACAGTCTCTTCTGGGAGGACATCAGAATCAGCTGTGTGTTGAGAAATGAACTGACAAATGAGTTCATGGTCATTAGAAACTTCATCATTGGAGCAGGAGTAAGGTCGTCGCGAGAGCGCATCAGCGTCACAATTCTGTTTGCCGGCTCTGTACAGAAGTTTAAAGGAGTACGTTGACAATGCAGCCAACCAACGGTGTCCAGTAGCGTCCAGTTTAGCTGTTGTCAAAACGTAGGTCAGTGGATTACTGTCCGTCACCACTGTAAAATCTGCCCCGTACAGGTAATCTTGGAATTTCTCTGTCACACTCCACTTAAGGGCGAGGAATTCCAACTTGTGGGCTGCATAACGGCTCTCACTCTGCGACAATCCGCGGCTAGCATAAGCTATGACCAGGAGTTTCTCCTCTTGCTCTTGATACAACACAGCTCCAAGTCCGGTCACACTCGCATCGGTGTGCAGAATGTATGAACGAGACGGGTCTGCAAACCCAAGGACCGGGGCAGTTGTAAGCTTCTCAATCAGGGTTTCAAATGCAACCTGACAGTTGGTATTCCACCTCTCACCAAAGGGTTGATCTGGCCTGTAGGTGGATGTCTTGCGAGCTTTCAGAGTCTTTGATCTTTGAACCGGAGAATATCCACGAGTCAGGTCATTGAGTGGTTTGGCAATGACGGAATAGTCTTTTATAAACCGGCGGTAATAGCCAGCAAAGCCCAGAAAAGACCTCAATTGTTTCAAAGTCTGTGGGACTGGCCATGTCTTGATGGTCTCTATCTTCTCGGGGTCTGTTTGAACTCCTTCCTCAGAGACAATATGACCCAAGTACTTTACAGACTTTTGGAAGAATCGACATTTCTCCGGTGCCAGTTTCAGCCCATATTCCTTCAACCGGTTCAGGACTCTCAGCAGCCTTCGTTCGTGTTCCTCAAGAGTGTCCGAATAGATGATTAAGTCATCCAGGAAAACGAGCACTTCCTTTAGGTGAAGGTCCCCCATGCATCGCTCCATCAAGCGCTGAAAGGTGCTTGGGGCGTTGGTAACACCTTGAGGCATTTGGTTAAACTCCCAGAACCCAAGAGGAGTCACAAAAGCAGTCTTTGCCTTGTCTTCCTCCTCCATCTGGATCTGGTAGTAACCGGACTTCAGGTCGAGTACTGAAAACCACTTAGAACCAGTGAGTGCTGAAAAGGATTCCTCCAAATTAGGTAAGGGGTATGCATCCTTGATGGTTTGAAGGTTTAGTTTCCGGTAGTCTATGCACAGCCGGACCTCACCGTTCTTCTTCCTGACCACCACGATAGGCGAAGCAAAAGGAGACGATGATTCCCTTATAATGCCGGCTTCCAGAAGCTCACGCAGGTGACGGCGGACAGCTTCGAAATCTTGTGGATGGATTGGCCGGGCACGTTGCTTGAACGGTGTATTGTCATGGAGTGGAATATGATGTTTGACAGCTGATGTACATCCAAAATCCAAGTCATGATGCGAAAAGACCTCCGAGATGTCATTCAGCTTGCCTATGTCTCGCGTCCTCCATTCAGGTGACAGTGGGGAATCACCAAAATCAAAATTCAGGCTGGTGATAGTGTTCCTGACTGGAAGATGGGTCACGCGATGTTCAGACAAGATGCAGTGGTAGGTTTCCAAATCCGCAATGACACTGTGAGGTGGAATGAAGGTATCTTGCTCCGACTCATTCGTAATAACCACAGGAACCTTGTATGGAGAAAGAACTGAGAAGTTGATGAGACAACTGCTGACGCACAAACCCCCAGGTAAGGTGGAAGCAGGATGCTGTAGGAGAACACTCTGGCTAAACAATGGGGTGGAAACTTTGGCAGAGCCCTGGATGACAATAGTGCGGCCAGCCGGAACACGCACTGGAGCTTTGCTTAGTAGCCTCACATTCCCAATGCTGCCATTCTCCTTCTGCTTGTGTGACAGCTGTAGTGTTTTCAACACCGCTCTGTACCCATGAGTGCTAGGTTGATAGCTCGGATGCTGGTTAAGATGCTGTTCATACAGGGGTTCCAGGGTGTTCATCCCAATTAGCACAGTAGCGGGGACGTCAGGGTGTACGTCCGGAACAACTAGAGCCAATGTTGTTACTTCATATTCTTCACCAACAAAATCTCTGGGGAACTTGACGGAAATCTCAATGTATCCAAGATATGGAATGGTTTGACCCGCAGCACCTTCCACCTGGAGAAGATCATGGAGTGGTTGAATTTGTTGTTCATGAAGATGATTGTTGTAAAAGGATACAGGTATTGTAGTAACCTGTGATCCTGTATCAAGCAGGCATTTCTGTGGATGGCCTGCTAGGGTCACCTCTGTTGTGCATCTTGACCCAACCAACCCATGAGGTAGCATTGTGGTTGCCTTCGGACAAGTGTGTAGGTCTACACAGTGAACAATTTCCTCCTTGTTCCTTTCCTCCTTTGCGGGACAATGTGGGTCCTGCACAGTTCCTGTACGTCCCATTACGGGAACTGTATCTAGTTTAAATGTCCAGTTGATGAATTCCGCTTCTGCCATTTTGGTTTCCTTTCACTGAACTGTTTGCGTTTTGCATTGACCAATGCGGGATTGGGTCTGTTCTCACACTGTGGTCTAATGTGTCCATCTTCCCCACACCTGAAACAGAAACCAGGCTTGGGGTTAGGTGATATATTCCCCTGTGTATCCGTTCTTGGCTTCTAGTGCTGCTTTGGGACAGGAGTACAGGACTGACGAGACTGGGAAGCAGTTAAGGCGGCAAGTTGCTTTTGTATCTCCGCCATCTGCTGGGTGAGAGTGGACAACGCAGCACAGACCCCCCTTTCTTCTTCTACTGCGAACTGAGCTTGAGCTGCAACTCTGTGTCTTGGTGTTCCCAGATGTTGCTTCATCCTCAGAGTTTTGCTAGCTTCTCTGTCTTCTTCAGTTCTTAATAGGAGTAACAGTTCTGCAAAAGAAGGTGGGTTGGATTTTCTCTGCTTCAGCTGGAGCTCAGAGATAAGGTTACTATCCCAACATCCCCTACAGAATTGGCTGAGCAGGTGCCTGTTCACTTCACCCTGCTTGACCCCTCCCCGCTTAACAGCTAAACTCAGGGCCACCTGAAGTCGCTGTAGGTAGCCGGATGGTTTCTCACCCGAGTTCTGCAGCGTGTCCATGAACTTCGCATAAAGTTCTTCCCCGTCCTGTACAATTCCATAAGCAGAATCAAGATGTTGAATATAAGTCTCTGCTGGTAGGTCAGGGTTAAGGTGCTTGATTATGTCCGCTGCAGGTGGTAAAAGACTATCAAGGATGTGTCTGGATCTTCGCAGTTCTGAAATGGCTGGATCCTTTAAGATGAGATCCACTCCAGAGCGCCATGTATCATAGTCCACCTCATGCTGTGGGTGTGGCAGTCTCCCAGAAAACATGCGCAGCCTATGGGATGAACATGTGTTTACATCTTCGCTCTTTACTATATGCTCCACAACATACCTCTGTACTTCAGGTGGATTCAACTCAGCTGCAGACATACTGATAGAATGTCCTTCTGTTGTTGTAGGATGTAGGGCAGCTGAAGAAGTGACAGGAATAGCCATGTTGTGGGTTTGTTGATCCAGAGTGGCAGCCGTTTTGTGTTCAGATGCGGCAGTGCATTCCTGCTTGAGCCCTTCTGGTTTTCCTGGGCGCAGTTCTGAAACAGCTCCATTTATTTGGGTCATTAGTTCTTGGAGAACTTCAGCAAAATCCTGACCAGACAGTTTTGCTACTTGTTTTAAGTCAGCTAAATAAGTCTTAGTCTTTGTGCACCCGACAGTAGCCGCATAGATTTTAGACAAGCTTCTTATATGATATTCATTATTTAAGGGCTTAAATGTATACGGCAGAATCGGACCCAATAAATCAAAAGCAGACCACGTTTTAAACTCAACGACGAGCATATGATTAAACTCGGAACCGGGTGAGTTTATTGGCACGGAGCATTCAATAGCACCATACTGGAGAAGAAAATCTTCAACCTCCTCAACCTCATATGCGGGGACGCCACTGACCAATACCGCGTTTGGTATTTTAACACCTAATGACTCCAACAAGTCCATGTTCATAGTAATATGGTGAGATAGTGAAACTGAATGTACACAACAATATTATACTTGACACAACCTCCTGGCTGGCTCGCCACTAATTTAGCTTATGTAGCAAGTACATAAGCTAAAATAATTTAAGTTGGTTATGAGTAGTTGGGCTAATTCAGAAGATATCAGATTCGGCTCTAGGAGGTGAGTGAAGTACAATAAACATACAACCACAGATATTGTGATTACAGTTATTATTTATAGTGAAAATAAAGTGCAATTACCAAATACCAATATTTACAAATTCTGCAGACAGGAAAAAGATAAAACATAATTCAAGCTTGTGGTGCAGCAACCTCGTCCAACCTCTGGCAAACAATGTCCATAAAGTTTATTTCATGATTGATATAAGTCCAACGCATATGACAGTCTAGACAGGTTGAAATTGGAAGTATGATGATCAGCACTAAGATTCCAAGACTGAAATCTCGGAAGTGAGATTTAGGGGACTGAAAACCAAGAGGGGAGAGTGTAGGCCGCAGCAGCCTCCTACCAGACCGCAGGAAGTTGTAGCTGGGGTTTTGGCTCGTTGGGCCTAGCTCGCCATCCAAAGTAGTGGTGTCGCTGTGGTCTCTCCAGGGCACCACTAGCCTGCACATTCACTACGTGCGATGTCACATACGAGCCCCACGCATCTACCCGCGGCGGTATCAAAATACTGTTGCTTCCATCCGTTAACACCTCTCCCCCGCGTCGTTTCGAGGCGACAACCCGGAAGGCATATAATAGTGCCTCGCGAATAGGATTGGTCACAACAGGCACGTGCAGCCTCGCGGCGTGGCGTGCGTCATGACGCGTCACGATGCCTTCATGGACACGCTCCGGTTGGAATTTAAGATTCCGATTTAGTTATAGATGCAGTTCTTTTTATTTTTATGTGGGTTACATCAGCAAAACAGTACAGATACAGTGAGTGAATACTTTGGCTATAAATTAGGTCGTGAGTACACAGAGATTGTGCTTCTGATCAAGCACGTGAATATTATACTATGAAAAAAGTATGGATTTTAAAGTTTTAATTAAATTGCTAAGCAGATAAGCTACTCAGAAATACCATTGTGTTTGAGCAGGAACAGGAAATGATACTCTACCACAGAGCGAGCGAACACCAAGTGGCGTCCCACAATACTATGATGTGACAGTGCGCTCACACAGAGGTGTTGCTGCTTCAGTTGCGTGGTTTGCCACTATTGGCGTAAATAAGACTTTTCTTGCTGCAACAGAAAGATGGAGGCATAATTTCATGACACAAATCAGTGACACAGATTTAAAACACAATTCATGAAATATGTCAAAAGTTCAAACTGTTGCCATAACGTGTCTACATTGCTGTGACTTATAAAGTGTCTGCTTATTTTTTTTTCTTCCAATAGCGTCAAAAACATTAGCTAATGTAGCTTAAATCACTATTAGTTTGTTAATTTGTATTTCTAATCTGATCGAATTGGACTTTTGCATATGGTTTTGATTTTCAAATCTTTAGCATTTATTTTTCTCCGTCTCTGAGTTTAAGAGTGATCTTTGGAACTCCACTTTCTAAGAAAAAGAATGGTAAATGGTAAATGGCCTGCATTTGTATAGCGCTTTTCTAGTCCCTAAGGACCCCAAAGCGCTTCACACTACATTCAGTCATTCACACATTCACACACTGGTGTTGGCAGCTACATTGTAGCCACAGCTGCCCTGGGGCGCACTGACAGAGGCGAGAATAAGAAAGAAAGGAAAGGTTTTTGACACTTGTAAAGTGTACCAGCTCTACATATTGGGATATCACAAGCTCGTGATTTGCTGCACAGTGTTGAATTGGGTATCACTCTGGCCTCATAGCACATCGCATAGCACGTCCCTATCTCAACGCCAGCGTGACTGTGGTGCTGCCAAAAGCTTCCAGTAAACACTCCTATTTAGATCACACTTCACAAACTGAAACTTTCTGTTCATGAACCAGACTAGCAGGTACGGTAATACGTGCCTTTGCTTCTATTCCCAGGGACTATCAGGAATTCAAAAATAGACCTCCTTACTGAAATATGCTGTCCATTGTTATTTGTATTCTCTGGTGAGCCAGCTTAGAGCTGTTTTTTTTCTTCTTCTTACACGTGAGCCTACTTTTGTTGTTGACAGCTTTACTTCCTCATTTTCTGAATCATCCACCTGCAACTGTTTTCTATGTATAAGTAAAAATAAGAATTCCAAGAAAAAAGTGGATCAATTGTAATGAACAGATAACTAAATAAATAGTTTTTTAAGAAATAAAATGAACATTTAAACTCTGTTTCTCCATTTACTGATTTATATCTTATCTTTTATGTAAACATTTTAAGCACAGCTTGTGGTTTGATCAGGTTGCACGCAAGGGTGCTTTATTTAGAAAAACTAATCTTAAAAACCTGTTTCCTGGTTTCCATCCCAGCCCTTTGTCTCACATAGCACTGAGTCTTTTGTCACTTGAAATTTCTCATCTATTCATATAATCTTCTTTCATGTGTGTCTTGCTTACTGAGATTTGATAGAGACAGTTCTCCTTACTCAGGAGCCAAAGGATTAAAAATAGCCAAAAAGCTATTTTTCATACCTCGATCTACACAAAATATTAAACTCTAAATATTATATAAGACATCGCAGCAACCCACAACAAATCACGCATAGTTTGCCATTTGTCTAATGTTACAGGATTTTAAAATGATTATTAATTAATTTATAGCACATTTATCCCAGAAGGTCTGATGAATTGTTTGGTTTGGTTTTCCTTCTCTAGCGCCTTACTTCATATCTTTGTTCATTCAGATCACATATTCAGTGTTTGCATTTTATGTGATACTTGACTGAATTTCAGAAGGAAGAACTTTATTTTCTAAGCTAACAATGATATGTTTTACAAACTGAGGCAAAGGTGCAAATTGAGTACATGTGAGGAAATAAAATGTTGTTTTTATTGACTATTTTGCCCAAAGGTAATTATGTTGTTAAAAGAATTTCATTCCAGTCTGATTGAAATTTTATTTCCATCAGAATTTCTTTGTACTTTGCAACTTTTAACTGCAATTATTTAATGCTCTGAATGTTTCAGTCAGCCTCAAAAAATGTTTGAGGCTGACTGAAACAGTTTCCTTCCTGGAAATTTGTTGCTGCTTTAGTGTTTTGGCATCAGCAATAAGAAACTAATGGATTGATAACTAAAAAGACCGCCCCTAAACCTCAGCCACACCCTGTGTGAGCTATCTATAAAGATGGAGCAGCCGAACACCTGCTGCATCCAGCAAACACCTGGTACAACAGGTAAGCCTCCTCATATCATCTCCTTGCATGCTGAATCCTCTACGTAGGGAAATCCCAGATATCTGATTCCCTTTATGTGGATGTTGTCTGCTCAGCATTTTCATTGGGAGAAAAGTTAACATCCAGATGAACAGAATCAGCTGTTGGGCTGCCCGTATCCCACTTATTTGCATTTCTATTCCAGCAGTTACATTCATTGAAGTTCTTTTTTAAACAGTGCTGTTCAGATTGTGAGTGTAGGTTAACTGCAGAGGACCAACATCATGACTCCAGCCTTTTTCTTCTCCGTCTGCCTGTCAATGACAGCGGTTTGTCTGGTAAGCTTGACTCTTCCAGCAAAGGCATTAAATGTTGTTCAACACTGCCGGCTGTTCTGTGAAAGTCATGTAATTCTAACCGTGTCTGCTTAACAGACATGGCTGCTTGTTATGAGCGTTTAAGCGTGACGCAGTTGAAGTATTTTCACATAATAGTTTTTGTTTGCCAACAATAACATTTGTCAGTGTGATTTCAAATGTGATTAAGAGTAAGTTGAAAATGTCTTGTTTTTTATTGCAGAGGGCTGCTGTCATTAGAAATATAACTGGTGCGTTCAGTGATGAAATACTTCCAGCATATTGAGGTGTTTTTAATATAAGAGCTCAAAGTTAATCTGCTGGTTTCCTCTTGTATCCACAGATGAGTCTCTGGGTGCCCCAGCGATCATTGAAAAAGTCAATGCTAACTCAAGTAAGTGAAGATTTACAAAATAAAACTCTTTTTTGTTAACTCATTCACTGCCATTGACGTCTATAGCCGTCAATTGCAGTGAATGAGTCAATGGGTTTAACTCATTCACTGCCAATGGCTGGCAGTGAATGAGTTAACATATAAATTCTGGATGAAAATGAAAGATCCCTGAGAACTGACATGTTAACATACAATAGACTCCCAACAGACACAATGATCAATCAACCTTTTGGTCATTTACTGGCTTGTCTTAGTCAGCTGTTTTATTTGTGTTATTATCAAACATTGTAATTGTGCGATAAATAAAGTAAATGCTGTAAGCATTTACCTCTTTGTTTTGATATAACTGAGCAAATGGCAGCCTAAGTATCGAGCATTTAACCACTCTCTGTTTGTTGTTCTGCAGCAAAAGTGTTGGTTCATGGTGACATTGTGCCCACTGCTACCAGGAATGCTGTTCCATGCACAGCCATTGGCTGCAAGTGGCCTAAAACTGGACCCTTTGTCTATGTACCTGTCTCCATTGGCACTGAATACAGTAAGCAGTACAAACTTTAACCATTAAACACAGACTTTGTGAAAAGGAGAGATGAATAAAAATAGTTAAATAAAACCCATTATTATATAAATATATATAATATATATTTCAAGTGGTTTCCAAAAATACTGCTTTGTTAACTATGCTGTTTTATTGTCGGATTAACTAAAAAGCATTTAAACTGAAAAGTCATATTTGTATAAGTATGCTGAATTGATATCATACACAGATGCACACAATTTTCAAATTATGTTTTCATTTAATGTCACTTTCTCAATTTTTCTATTTCAAGACACACAGACAGACAGACAGACAGACAGACAGACAGATAGATAGATACAGTTGTGGTCAAAGGTTTACATACACTTGTAAAGAATATAATATAATGGCTCTACCGAGTGTCCTGTTATTTCTAAAACTCTGATTTTTCTCTGATAGAGTGATTGGAACAGATACTTCTTTGTCACAAAAAACATTCATGAAGTTTGGTTCTTTTATGACTTTATTATGGGTTAACAGAAAAAAGTGATCACATCTGCTGGGTCAAAAATATACATACAGCAGTGCTAATATTTGGTTACATGTCCTTTAGCCATTTTCACTTCAATTAGGCGCTTTTGGTAGCCATCTACAAGCTTCTGGCAAGCTTCTGGTTGAATCTTTGACCACTCCTCTTGACAGAATTGGTGCAGTTCAGTTAAATTTGATAGCTTTCTGACATGGACTTGTTTCTTCAGCATTGTCCACATGTTTTCAATGGGGTTTAAGTCAGGACTTTTGGAAGGCCATTCTAAAACCTTTATTCTAGCCTGACTTAGCCATTCCTTTACCACTTTTGATGTCTGTTTGGGGTCATTGTCCTGTTGGAACACCCAACTGCGCCCAAGACCCAACCTTCATGCTGATGATTTTAGTTTATGTTGAAGAATGTGAAGGTAATCCTCCTTCTTCATTGTCCCATTTACTCTCTGTAAAGCACCAGTTCCATTGGCAGCAAAACAGCCCCACAGCATAATACTCCCACCACCATGCTTGATTGTAGGCATGGTGTTCTTGGGGTTGAAGGCCTCACCTTTTCTCCTCCAAACATATTGCTGGGCATTGTGGCCAAAAAGCTCGATTTTTGTTTCGTCTGACCACAGAATTTTCCTCCAGAAGGTCTTATCTTTGTCCATGTGATCAGCAGCAAACTTCAGTCGAGCCTTAAGGTGCCGCTTTTGGAGCAAGGGCTTCCTTCTTGCACGGCAGCCTCTCAGTCCATTGAGATGCAAAACACGTTTGACTGTAGACAATGACACCTGTGTTTCAGCAGCTTCAAATTCTTGGCAGATCTGCTTTTTGGTGATTCTTGGTTGACTCTTCACCCTCCTGACCAATTTTTTCTCAGCAGCAGGTGATAGCTTGCGTTTTCTTCCTGATCTTGGCAGTGACGAAACAGTGTCATGCACTTTATACTTACAAACAATTGTTTACACTGTTGCTCTTGGAACATGCAGCTGCTTTGAAATGGCCCCAAGTGACTTTCCTGACTTGTTCAAGTTAATAATTCGCTTTTTCAGATCCATGCTGAGCTCCTTTGACTTTCCCATTGTAGCGTTTGTGGGCGTTTCTATCCAATGAGCCCTATTTAACTGGCCTAAGAGAAGTCACCAGCTGTAGTCACTCATAATCACTCACAAGAAGTTAAGAGGCCATGCTATGAAGCTCAGTTCACTGACAACTTTCTAAGTCACCAAAATTGCTAATTCATGTTGCTGTATGTATAATTTTGACCCAGCAAATGTGATCACTTTTTTCTGTTAACTCATAATAAAGTCATTAAAGAACCAAACTTCATGAACGTTTTTTGTGACAAAGAAGTATCTGTTCCAATCACTCTATCAGAGAAAAAAAATCAGAGTTTTAGAAATAACGGGACACTCGGTAGAGCCATTATATTCTATTCTTTACAAGTGTATGTAAACTTTTGACCACAACTGTAGATAGATAGATAGATAGACAGACAGACAGACAGACAGACAGACAGACAGATAGATAGATAGATAGATAGATAGATAGACAGACAGACAGACAGACAGACGGACACATAGACGCTCCTCATCAGACTCATATTTGAATCTGCAGGCAACCAAGAGCGCAACATCATCATCAGACCTAGTCACCTTCCATGCTCCCACCTGCATCCGGTTTGTCTGGCATACAAGCCAGACAGATTTCATTCACTTCTTCTCTGGACAAGGGTGAGAATGCACTTGCTGTACTTAGACTGTACTTGTATTTATATGGCAGGACAGGACGGATACACCCACACCCTCAAAACCCTTCAAAAATGCAATTCTGAAAATGATTGCATTACAAATATTCTGTATGTGTCATCAAAACAGGTTCTTGAAGGACCATTCTGCATTGACCTTGTACTGTAAAATGTCCAGTTTTATTTTTGTTTGCTACTAGATGAAATTTATACTGTTGCATAGGAGTGTAAAGAGCATTTTATTCATCCATCCATCTTCATCCGCTTTATCCGAGGCCGGGTCACCGGGGCAGCAGCCTAAGCAAAGAGGCCCAGACATCCCTCTCCCCAGCCACCTCCTCCAGCTTATCCGGGGGAACACCAAGGCGTTCCCAGGCCAGCCGAGAGATATAATCTCTCCAGCGTGTCCTGGGTCTGCCCCGGGGCCTCCTCCCGGTGGGACATGCCTGGAACACCTCACCCAGGAGGCGCCCAGGGGGCATCCTTGTCAGATGCCCGAACCACCTCAGCTGGCTCCTTTCGATGTGGAGCAGCAGCTGCTCTACTCTGAGCCCCTCCCGGATGGCCGAACTTCTCACCCTATCTCTAAGGGAGAGGCCAGCCACCCTTCGGAGGAAGCTCATTTCTGCCGCTTGTATCCGCGATCTCGTTCTTTCGGTCACTACCCACAGCTCGTGGCCATAGGTGAGGGTAGGGACGTAGATCGACCGGTAAATTGAGAGCTTCGCTTTTACACTCAGCTCCCTCTTCACCACGACGGACCGGTGCAGCGTCTGCATTACTGCAGCTGCAGCCCCAATCCGTCTGTCGATCTCCGGCTCCCTTCTTCCATCACTCGCGAACAAGACCCCGAGATACTTGAACTCCTCCACTTGGGGCAGGAACTCATCCCCGACCCGGAGTGGGCACTCCACCCTTTTCCGGCTGAGAACCATGGCCTCAGATTTGGAGGTGCTGATCCTCATTCCCGCTGCTTCACACTCGGCTGCGAAGCGTTCCTGTGCGAGCTGGAGGCCCTCACCCGATGAAGCCAACAGAACCACATCATCTGCAAAAATCAGAGATGAGATTCTGAGGCCACCAAAGCAAAAGCCCTCCGCCACTTGGCTGCGCCTAGAAATCCTGTCCATAAAAATTATGAACAGAACCGGAGACAAAGGGCAGCCCTGGCGGAGCCCATCACCCAATTCAATTCAATTCAATTCAATTTTATTTATATAGCGCCAAATCACAACATAAGTCGCCTCAAGGCGCTTCATAGATACAGAGAAAAAAACCCAACAATCATATGACCCCTATGAGCAAGCACTTTGGCAACAGTGGGAAGGAAAAACTCCCTTTTAACAGGAAGAAACCTCCGGCAGAACCAGGCTCAGGGAGGGGCGGACATCTGCTGCGACCGGTTGGGGTGAGAGAAGGAAGACAGGATAAAATACATGCTGTGGAAGAGAGACAGAGGTTAATAACAGATATGATTCAATGCAGAGAAGTCTGTTAATACATAGTGAGTGAGAAAGGTGACTGGAAAGGAAAAACTCAATGCATCATGGGAATCCCCGGCAGTCTACGTCTATTGCAGCATAACTGAGGGAGGATTCATGGTCACCTGGTCCAGCCCTAACTATATGCTTTAGCAAAAAGAAAAGTTTGAAGCCTAATCTTAAAAGTAGAGATAGTGTCTGTCTCCTGAATCCAAACTGGAAGCTGGTTCCACAGAAGAGGGGCCTGAAAACTGAAGGCTCTGCCTCCCATTCTACTTTTAAATACTCTAGGAACAACAAGTAGGCCTGCAGAGCGAGAGCGAAGTGCTCTAATAGGGTGATATGGTACTACAAGGTCATTAAGATAAGATGGGGCCTGATTATTTAAGACCTTGTATGTGAGGAGCAGGATTTTGAATTCAATTCTGGATTTAACAGTAAGCCAATGAAGGGAAGCCAAAACAGGAGAAATATGCTCTCTCTTTCTAGTCCCTGTCAGGACTCTTGCTGCAGCATTTTGGATTAGCTGAAGGCTTTTCAGTGAGTTTTTTGGACATCCTGATAATAATGAATTACAGTCGTCCAGCCTGGAAGTAATAAATGCATGAACTAGTTTTTCAGCGTCACTCTGAGACAGGATGTTTCTAACTTTAGAGATGTTGCGCAAATGGAAGAACGCAGTCTTACATATTTGTTTAATATGTGCATTGAAGGACATGTCCCACCGGGAACGAGTCTGACTTATTGCCAGCAATGCGAACCAAGCTCTTGCAACGGTTGTATGGGGATCGAATGGCCCGTAGCAATGGGCCAGACACCCCATACTCCAACAACACCTCCCACAGGACACCCCGAGGGACACGGTCGAATGCCTTCTTCAAGTCCACAAAACACATGTAGACTGGTTGGGCAAACTCCCATGCACCCTCAAGTATCCTCGAGAGGATAAAGAGCTGGTCCAGTGTTCTGCGACCAGGACGAAAACCGCATTGTTCCTCCTGTATCCGAGGTTCGACTAGCGGATGAACTCTCCTTTCCAGCACCCTGGCATAGACTTTCCCAGGGAGGCTGAGGAGTGTGATCCCCCTGTAGTTGGAACACACCCTCCGGTCCCCCTTCTTAAAGATGGGGACCACCACCCCGGTCTGCCAGTCCAGGGGTACTGCCCCTGATCTCCACGCAACATTGCAGAGGCGTGTCAACCAGGACAGCCCTACATCGTCCAGAGCCTTCAGGAACTCGGGGCGGACCTCATCAACACCAGGGGCTCTGCCACCAAGGAGTTGTTTAACTGCCTCAGTGACCTCGCCCCCGGAAATTGGCGGGTCATTCCCCTCATCCCCAGACTCTGCTTCCTCCTCTGAAGACGTGTCAGTGGGATTAAGGAGGTCCTCGAAGTATTCCTTCCACCGCCTGACAATTTTCTCAGTCGACGTCAGCAGCGCTCCGCCAGCACTATACACAGTGCAGGTAGAGCACCGCTTTCCCCTCCTGAGACCATCTGCTCTTAATTATTTCACATACTATTTGGTCCACTAGTTCCAAAAGTAGAGACTGGCACCTTGTAAGGCGAGAAGATGAATCTGGTGGGTTATTAGATGATTAATAAGGGATGACAGATGTTTAAAAATCTTCTGAGGTTGATTTGACCAGTATCTGTTTATTTACTTTAGTTGATAATGGATATGTGTGTTTTTTATTTTAAAATATTATTTAAGATATTAAAGTACAAAAGCTAAAGTGTGGTTCAAGCAGTGTCTATAGAGCCACAGTGTCAAAGTCGGTCACATGATTACTGTCATTGCTTTTTTTTGGTACTTTAGCCTTAGCATGACTAGCTGAAGGAGGAGGATGCACAGTGCTAGGCTATAGAATAGTCCATCTATTTTTTAAGTGATGTCATTGTGTATATCAGGTGTTATTCATACCTGGGCCGTCAGAGTGGAGGACAGCCAATCTCCCTACAGAGAAATGGTTGCTTGTTTCAGTCGACGGTTCAACATGAGGTTCTTCATGCTCTGGGCTTCCACCACGAGCATGTCCGCTCTGACAGAGATCTGCATGTGAGGATCCTTACCGGGAACATCATCCCAGGTCAGCTGAACTACCCAAAACGTTGGTTACAGTTAACTTAGTACACAATGGGACATCCTCCTGTTTCACAGCAGTGTACATATTACAAGTAATCTGTGCTTTTCCAAACTCAGCACATAAAGATAAGATAAGATAAGATAACCTTTATTAGTCCCACACGTGGGAAATTTGTTTTGTCACAGCAGGAAGTGGACAGTGCAAAAGTTATGAGGCAAAAATTAGAATACAATAAGAATAAATACAGTACACAACTGTACAGAATAGAATAAAATAAAATACTATATACAGTAGAATAAAATAAAATAAATATACAATAAGATAAAAATAGAATACAAATACAAATACTATATACAACTGAGTAAAAATACAACGATGACAGAAAGGATTATTGCACTTAGTATTATTGCATATGTATGGATGTGTGTGCTTGATCAGTTAAAGTCTTTATTATGGAGTCTGACAGCAGTGCACTGCAGTTCAAGCGAGAACTGCATAGAAGATTTTGTTTGTATTTCTTTAGTCCCAAGACTATCAAACAAATGACCACAGAAGAGATTAGCTAGCATTTCGATCTATACATCTTCAAAGAGCTGAGACTGAAGACGGATTTTGAAGTGGAAGCATATAAAAACATGTAATATTTTCTGGAAATTTCTGTTTAGGAAAAGAGCACAACTTTGTGAAAGTGCAGACCAACAATTTGCAGACTCCCTATGACTTCAACTCTGTCATGCACTATGGCAGGTGAGTTGCTGTGTGAGATATGGACTTTGTAAGGTTTTATATTCCCTTACATGTTTTGCATTTTCTGCAAGAAAATGTAATCCAGACTAACAAAAACATGCACACACTCAGTGGGGAATGGATTTTTAATGTTAAATACTTTATGGGCCCATTATCTCCTCTGTTTTCTTAATATAACAGCGTATGTGTGTTCGTGTGCTGTTGTTTGTTCTTTTAGATTCCACTTCTCCAAGAATAGGAAGCCAACGATTGTTGCCAAGTCCAATCCTAATCTTAATTTTGGAAATGCTTTCCAAATGAGTGCCAATGACATTGCTCGTGTAAACAGGCTTTATGAATGCTGTGAGTAATTAAGACACACCCACAAAAAAGAAATTTGCTATCTTTTTGTACAAAGCCAGTACTGATCGGAGTTGATTTTTTTTTTTCTAACCAGAAATTCAGCAAGAACCTTCAACTTTGCATCCAGATTCTTCAGATGCTCAAACACCAGCATTACACCAAGGGATTGGATCCACTATACTTAAAAATGATAAAAGAAACAAAATGTGCTGCAAATATCACATTTAGGGAGTTGAAGTTCTGGGTCTTTGTTTTATGAGCTAAACGGCAGGCTTATATACCAGAGGGTGATGGTGTTATCTTGCTTTCTGTTGAGGTTTTCTCCCCTTTTGTTAGACTATAAACTATAATTAATGGATTTCTCAATCTGTGCAGTTTGATAATTAACTTTGTAACTGTAAATGATGCAGACATAGAACCAAACCTTGTGACTGCGACATCTCTCAAAGATTTTTGTTTGGCAAAACAGTAAAGTGAAAAAATATGTGAACAAAACAAAAAGTCAAATCTTTCATGGAATGATCATGACTGTTGTCTTATACATGACCAACATGCATCAACAAGATATAGTGTGTAGATATAGCATAGCATAGCATAGCATCTTTATTTATAACGCACTTTACATCCAACTATGTTGACCAAAGTGCTACAAATATAAAACAGAGAGGAAACAGTTTAAATTACATATAAAATATCTTAAAATTAAAAGTAATATAATTAATAAGAAACGTATTAAGAGACATCAACAAGTCCTGCTGTGCTAAAAGCCAAGGTAAATAAATATGTTTTAAGACGTGATTTAAAAACAGATAAGGAAGGTGCCTGTCTAACATGTAAAGGCAACTCATTCCACAATTTTGGTGCTGCCACAGCAAACGCCCGATCCCCTCTGAGCTTACGATTAGTCCTGGGCACACTCAGGAGGAGCTGGTCTGCCGACCTGAGGGATCGGGAAGGTATGTATGGATGAAGAAGCTCAGAGAGGTACACAGGGGCAGCATTGGACAAACATTTAAAAACAAATAAAAGCATCTTAAAATGGATCCTAAAATGCACGGGCAGCCAATGAAGTGAATATAAAACTGGGGTGATATGCTCGTATCTATGAGTGCCAGTTAAAAGGCGTGCAGCAGCATTCTGGACTAACTGCAGTCGAAAAACAGAAGACCGACTCACCCCAAAATAAAGAGAATTACAGTAATCCAGCCGAACGGTTACAAAAGCGTGGATTACTGTTTCAAATTGCTGTCTCGTAAGAAAGTGCTTAATTTTGGCCAGTTGCCTCAGATGAAAGAAACTAGACCTTACAACCAACCCAATCTGGCTTTCAAGCTTAAGCTCAGGATCCATTTTAAAACCCAGATTAACAATCTCTGGTTTACAGAATGATTTCAGGGATTGCAAATTAACACACGGAACAGCAGTGGAGGCAGGTCTGAACACCATTACTTCAGTTTTAGAACCATTAAAACAAAGAAAGTTTAGCGCCAACCACGACTTGACGTCCTCCAGACATGTTTGTAAACGATTTACAGACGACCCATCTTTCTTTTTAAGAGGAACATAAATCTGGCAGTCATCTGCATAACAGTGAAACGAGAGTCTGTGTTTTCTAAAAATTGAGCCCAATGGAAGTAAATAAAGTGACAACAGGATAGGGCCCAGAATGGAACCCTGTGGTACTCCATGAGACAACGGAGCTCGGGAGGACTCAGTTTCCTAAGCGAACTGAAAAGGTTCGGTTTGTTAAGTAAGACCTGAACCATTTCAGAGCCACACCTGTTATACCGACACACTGCTCCAAACGTGAGATTAAAATTTCATGGTCTACAGTGTCAAATGCAGCAGTTAAATCGAGTAAAATAAGAATGACACTTTCACCAGAATCACATGATAAAAATATATCATTAAAAATTCTTAAAAGTGCTGATTCAGTGCTATGCATTGCTTTAAAACCAGATTGAAAAATCTCCTGAACATTTTGTGCATTCAAGTATGAGATCAATTGGTCATATAGAATTTTTTTTCCAAGACTTTAGATAAAAAGGGCAGCTTAGATATTGGTCTAAAATTCTCAACAGCGTTTGTATCTAGCCCAGGTTTCTTAAGAAGTGGTTGCACAATTGCATCTTTGAAATTCTTTGGAACCACACCTGAAGTAAGGCTGCTATTTAAAATGGTTAAAATAGTTGGACCTATGGTAGAAAAAACTTCTTTCAGAAAAAGGGGAGGGATAGGATCATAAGGTGAGCCTACAGGCTTTAAATGAACTACCACCTCCTGTAGCTGAGCAAGAGTAACCGACTCAAACTGTTGAAAGACAGCTGAGCAAACTGGAAGATCAGAGGGGTCAGATGTGGGCAAAATAATCTGCGCCCTAGCCAAGGCTACCTTGTTTATAAAGAAGTGCAGAAACCTTTCACACATTTCAAGTGAAGGCTCAAAACTAAGAGCAGAGGGAGGGCTTAAAATAGTCTCAATTGACTTAAACAATATGTGTGGTTTCTGATAATTCACCATAATAATATTTGCAAAGTGTTTCCGCTTTGCTTCTTTTATTGTAAGCTGATATAAGGCCCAGCACTCTCTTAAACTTTGTAAAGAGACCTGTAAGTTATCTTTTTTCCATCTCCGCTCAGCCCTACGACATTCACGCCTCGCAGCACGGGTTTCATCGTTCAACCAGGGTTTAAGCTTTGTCTTAGGATGCTTAATTTTTAGAGGAGCAACAATATCCAAGACAGTCTGACAAGTGGTATGAAACCAAAAACTGAGTTCCTCTACGTATTGGAGTGCCTCAGGAATGGAGAACTGATTATAGTAGGTGGAGAACCGTGCTGCCGTGGAAGAATTTAACAAACGAGATGTCTTTGCAGGGACAAGCCCCCTGAATTCATTTCTAGATAAAGAGATGTCAAACAGAACCGGCATATGATCAGAGAAAACAGGATCGGAGACTTTCAGATTAAAAACAGGCAATGAGTAGGCTAAAACCAGATCGAGAGTGTGGCCACACTGTTGCGTGGGTGCAGACACACATCGAACTAAATTAAAAGAATCAGTAAGATTCAAAAAGTCTTTAACCATGGGCTTATCTGGACAGCACACATGAATATTAAAATCCCCAACAATAAGAAAGGAGTCATATTTTATCATGACTTCAGTTAGAAATGCAGCAAATTCCTCTATAAAGTCTTTACTGTATTTTGGGGCCCTGTATATTATTGTGCACAATACAGGGGTAGAACAGGCTATTTCAAACAGTAACAGTTCAAAACTGGAAAAATAAAATTCCAATGAAACCTGCTTGCACTTGTAGCGATCTCTGAAGATAGTAGCTACTCCTCCACCTTGACCAGATCTGCGTGGGACATTAAAATAGCAGCAGTCCGAAGGCAAAAGTTCTGCAAAGGCGCTGGAATCACCAGTAGTTATCCACGTCTCAGTTAAGCAGAGAAAGTCCAAGTAGTGTGACAAAAAATATTCCTTAAGGATAAAAGTCTTATTTGATACCGATCTGGCGTTTACCAGGCCAAATTTGGCCGGAGTTGAATAATCACTAGACTTTGAAGCTCGTGCAACGTAATGCAGGTTTTGCATACTCACTCCGCACCGCCGTGGACAGGGAGGCAGGGAGCGGCCGGGCGGGAACAGCCCAGAGCTAGCGAGCGGCACCAGACACGCATAGGACGGCCTACGAAGATGCCAGGGAAAGGGGCACGATAGGCAACGCCAGGGACAGCACAACCAAACGCCAGACAGGCCTTCAGTTTCACCAATCTCCCACTCCTTTTGCCGCGACGGCGGCCCCGCTTCTGCGGAGACGGCACAGGTACACGGAGCAGGTGAGTAGGAACCAACGACAGGAGTGGAGGCGGTATTTTGTGTGCATTTCCCAGTCTACACACCGGCGTATTGGGAGATAGTCGGAGATCAAGTAAAACTTGGCGATCATAGACCAGCAGGGAGTCGACATCATAACAAAATAAAAACATTAAAACAGAAACGTGGAGGAACAGACGGCAAGCCATACACATCGGCGCCATCTTGAATCACTATAGTATATAGTCCAGTGTCACAAGTGTAAGAAGAAGAATCTTCTGATATTTTAAAAATCGATTTTTCTGACAATGTCTTCTAATTTTTCTTGCTTTTGTTTTTCGAGGGGTTTTATCTTTGGTTTGTTGTCTCTTTCTGTAAGAAGTGCTATCAAATAAAATTCCATATTTCAAGCAGCAGGGGGCAGTATTGTTTCATTATTATATTTTAAGTTATTTTAGAAATATGTGTTTTGCTTAAAGTTGGACAGAATGTTACAGGTGCCTTTTTTAATATGCAACAAATTTAACAAATGCACAAATACTACTACATAAATACATGTTCTGCATTTAAAATCCTACCAAACCATTAGAAAACTGAAACCAGAGAGTGGATCATGTCTCTCAAGATTAGAGTGGAGTCAGTTCAGTGCAAGTGTTTAGATTGAGAAGATTAAAACACCCACAGACTTGAATATTCCCACCACCATCATGATGCATCACATAGTAATCTGATTTAAATCCATTTAGTTTCTGATGATGTGTTTCTTAATAACTATTGTTAAAAACTGTTATGAAACCTCAGTCATGCACACGCCTGAACAATGATCCGGCATTTGTTGCTGTAATTGTTTGTACTAGTTCATGCTGCCTGTCTGACTAAATGGACATGTCCAAATTCATGGGCTGCATCCTCCTGAGGCCGCATTTGTAGACCGATTACGTCACAGCGACGCGCCGAAGGCTGTCCAAATTCGTAGACTCCTCCGAATGTAGCCGACAAATCAGTCCTCCTTTTCCCCGAATTTGAAGGATGGGTCGGGTGTGTCCTTCGTGGCCTACCATATCCCAGAATTCATAGCGCGGCCCAGCCAAACTCCAGTTTCCAACAATGGCGGCCGCTACTAAGTTTTAAAATTACTCTTATTATTCTTTCTGGGTCACAAAATAAACTTTTAACATATTTTCAGGCGAGAAAGTAGCTGTGTAAACATCAAATATCTGCTCGTTTTATCAGGATATCGCATATTTGCAAAAGTTCTTCGACGTTTTCGGAGGCGTCTGCTACCCACCAGCTCGATAGCTAGCCGGGAGCTCGAGGGTTACTGATGCGGCTGAGAACGGCACAACTCCCGGCACATAATTTTCAGATCACCGCGGACTTTCGCTGCTTGGGTTAAACGTAATATATATGTATAAAAGGCTCTTGGAACCTTGGTGCATTCCGGAACTCTGAACATTCCGGAACTCTGAACATTCCGGAACCTTGGTGCATTCCGGAACTCTGAACATTCCGGAACCTTGGTACATTCCGGAATTCCGTACATTCCGGAATCTTGGTGCATTCCGGAACTCTGAACATTCCGGAATTCCGAACATTCCGGAACCTTGGTACATTCCGGAACTCTTAACATTTCGGAACTCTGAACATTCCGGAACTCTGAACATTCCGGAACTCTGAACATTCCGGAATTCCGAACATTCCGGAACCTTGGTGCATTCCGGAACTCTGAATTCCGGAACCTTGGTGCATTCCGGAACTCTTAACATTCCGGAACCTTGGTGCATTCCGGAACTCTGAACATTCCGGAACTCTGAACATTCCGGAACCTTGGTACATTCCGGAATTCCGAACATTCCGGAACCTTGGTGCATTCCGGAACTCTTAACATTCCGGAACCTTGGTGCATTCCGGAACCTTGGTGCATTCCGGAACTCTGAACATTCCGGAATTCCGAACATTCCGGAACCTTTGTGCATTCCGGAACTCTGAACATTCCGGAACCTTGGTACATTCCGGAACTCTGAACATTCCGGAATTCCAAACATTCCGGAACCTTGGTGCATTCCGGAATTCTGAACATTCCGGAATTCCGAACATTCCGGAACCTTGGTGCATTCCGGAACTCTGAACATTCCGGAACTCTGAACATTCCGGAACCTTGGTGCATTCCGGAACTCTGAACATTCCGGAATTCCGAACATTCCGGAACCTTGGTGCATTCCGGAACTCTGAACATTCCGGAATTCCGAACATTCCGGAACCTTTGTGCATTCCGGAACTCTTAACATTCCGGAACCTTGGTGCATTCCGGAACTCTGAACATTCCGGAATTCCGAACATTCTGGAACCTTTGTGCATTCCGGAACCTTGGTGCATTCCGGAACTCTGAATTCCGGAACCTTGGTGCATTCCGGAACTCTTAACATTCCGGAACCTTGGTGCATTCCGGAACTCTGAACATTCCGGAATTCCGAACATTCCGGAACCTTTGTGCATTCCGGAACCTTGGTGCATTCCGGAACTCTGAACATTCCGGAACCTTGGTGCATTCCGGAACTCTGAACATTCCGGAAGCTTGGTGCATTCCGGAACTCTTAACATTCCGGAACCTTGGTGCATTCCGGAACTCTGAACATTCCGGAACCTTGGTGCATTCCGGAACTCTTAACATTCCGGAACCTTGGTGCATTCCGGAACTTAACATTCCGGAACCTTGGTGCATTCCGGAACTCTGAACATTCTGGAACTCTGAACATTCCGGAATTCCCAACATTCCGGAACCTTGGTGCATTCCGGAACACTGAACATTCCGGAACCTTGGTGCATTCCGGAACTCTGAACATTCCGGAACTCTGAACATTCCGGAACTCTGAACATTCCGGAACCTTGGTGCATTCCGGAACTCTTAACATTCCGGAACCTGGGTGCATTCCGGAACTCTGAACATTCCGGAACTCTGAACATTCCGGAACCTTGGTACATTCCGGAATTCCGAACATTCCGGAACCTTGGTGCATTCCGGAACTCTGAACATTCCGGAACTCTGAACATTCCGGAATTCCGAACATTCCGGAACCTTGGTGCATTCCGGAACCTTGGTGCATTCCGGAATTCTGAACATTCGGGAACCTTGGTGCATTCCGGAACTCTTAACATTCCGGAACCTTGGTACATTCCGGAATTCCGAACATTCCGGAACCTTGGTGCATTCCGGAACTCTGAACATTCCGGAACTCTGAACATTCCGGAATTCCGAACATTCCGGAACCTTGGTGCATTCCGGAACTCTTAACATTCCGGAACCTGGGTGCATTCCGGAACTCTGAACATTCCGGAACTCTGAACATTCCGGAACCTTGGTGCATTCCGGAACTCTGAATTCCGGAACCTTGGTGCATTCCGGAACTCTTAACATTCCGGAACCTTGGTGCATTCCGGAACTCTTAACATTCCGGAACCTTGGTGCATTCCGGAATTCTGAACATTCCGGAAGTTTGGTGCATTCCGGAACTCTAAACATTCCGGAACCTTGGTGCATTCCGGAACTCTGAATTCCGGAACCTTGGTGCATTCCGGAAATCCTAACATTCCGGAACCTTGGTGCATTCCGGAACTCTGAACATTCCGGAACCTTGGTGCATTCCGGAACTCTGAACATTCCGGAACCTTGGTGCATTCCGGAACTCTTAACATTCCGGAACCTTGGTGCATTCCGGAAATCTGAACATTCCGGAATTCCGAACATTCCGGAACTCTGAACATTCCGGAACCTTGGTGAATTCCAGAACTCTGAATTCCGGAACCTTGGTGCATTCCGGAACTCTGAACATTCTGGAACTCTGAACATTCCGGAATTCCGAACATTCCGTAACCTTGGTGAATTCCGGAACTCTGAACATTCCGGAACTCTGAACATTCCGGAACTCTGAACATTCAGGAATTCCGAACATTCCGGAACCTTGGTGCATTCCGGAACCTTTGTGCATTCCGGAATTCCGAACATTCCGGAACCTTGGTGCATTCCGGAACTCTGAACATTCTGGAACTCTGAACATTCCGGAATTCCGAACATTCCGGAACCTTGGTGCATTCCGGAACTCTGAACATTCCGGAACCTTGGTACATTCCGGAATTCCGAACATTCCGGAACCTTGGTGCATTCCGGAACTCTGAACATTCCGGAATTCCGAACATTCCGGAACCTTGGTGCATTCCGGAACTCTTAACATTCCGGAACCTTGGTGCATTCCGGAACTCTGAACATTCCGGAATTCCGAACATTCCGGAACCTTGGTGCATTCCAGAACTCTGAATTCCGGAACCTTGGTGCATTCCGGAACTCTGAACATTCTGGAACTCTGAACATTCCGGAATTCCGAACATTCCGGAACCTTGGTGCATTCCGGAACTCTGAACATTCCGGAACCTTGGTACATTCCGGAATTCCGAACATTCCGGAACCTTGGTGCATTCCGGAACTCTGAACATTCCGGAACTCTGAACATTCCGGAATTCCGAACATTCCGGAACCTTGGTGCATTCCGGAACCTTGGTGCATTCCGGAATTCTGAACATTCGGGAACCTTGGTGCATTCTGGAACTCTGAACATTCCGGAACCTTGGTGCATTCCGGAACTCTGAATTCCGGAACCTTGGTGCATTCCGGAACTCTTAACATTCCGGAACCTTGGTACATTCCGGAATTCCGAACATTCCGGAACCTTGGTGCATTCCGGAACTCTGAACATTCCGGAACTCTGAACATTCCGGAATTCCGAACATTCCGGAACCTTGGTGCATTCCGGAACTCTTAACATTCCGGAACCTTGGTGCATTCCGGAACTCTGAAAATTCCGGAACTCTGAACATTCCGGAATTCCGAACATTCCGGAACCTTGGTGCATTCCGGAACTCTTAACATTCCGGAACCTTGGTACATTCCGGAATTCCGAACATTCCGGAACCTTGGTGCATTCCGGAACTCTGAACATTCCGGAACTCTGAACATTCCGGAATTCCGAACATTCCGGAACCTTGGTGCATTCCGGAACTCTTAACATTCCGGAACCTTGGTGCATTCCGGAACTCTGAACATTCCGGAATTCCGAACATTCCGGAACCTTGGTGCATTCCGGAACCTTGGTGCATTCTGGAATTCCGAACATTCCGGAACCTTGGTGCATTCCGGAACTCTGAACATTCCGGAATTCCAAACATTCCGGAACCTTGGTGCATTCCAGAACTCTGAACATTCCGGAACCTTGGTGCATTCCGGAACCTTGGTGCATTCCGGAATTCCGAACATTCCGGAACCTTGGTGCATTCCGGAATTCCGAACATTCCGGAACCTTGGTACATTCCGGAATTCCGAACATTCCGGAACCTTGGTGCATTCCGGAACTCTGAACATTCCGGAACTCTGAACACTCCGGAATTCCGAACATTCGAGAATTCCAAACATTCCGGAACCTTGGTGCATTCCGGAACTCTGAACATTCCGGAATTCCGAACATTCCGGAACCTTGGTGCATTCCGGAACTGAACATTCCGGAATTCCGAACATTCCGGAACCTTGGTGCATTCCAGAATTCCGAACATTCCGGAACCTTGGTGCATTCCGGAACTCTGAACATTCCGGAATTCCGAACATTCCGGAACTCTGAACATTCCGGAATTCCGAACATTCCGAACCTTGGTGCATTCCGGAACCTTGGTGCATTCCGGAACTCTGAACATTCCGGAATTCCGAACATTCCGGAACCTTGGTGCATTCCGGAACTCTGAACATTCCGGAACTCTGAACATTCCGGAATTCCGAACATTCCGGAACCTTGGTGCATTCCGGAACTCCGAACATTCCGGAATTCCAAACATTCCGGAACCTTGGTGCATTCCGGAACTCCGAACATTCCGGAATTCCAAACATTCCGGAACCTTGGTGCATTCCGGAACTCTGAACATTCCGGAATTCCGAACATTCCGGAACCTTGGTGCATTCCAGAATTCCGAACATTCCGGAACTCTGAACATTCCGGAATTCCGAACATTCCGAACCTTGGTGCATTCCGGAACCTTGGTGCATTCCGGAACTCTGAACATTCCGGAATTCCGAACATTCCGGAACCTTGGTGCATTCCGGAACCTTGGTGCATTCCGGAATTCCGAACATTCCGGAACCTTGGTGCATTCCGGAACTCTGAACATTCCGGAATTCCGAACATTCCGGAACCTTGGTGCATTCCGGAACTCTGAACATTCCGGAATTCCGGACATTCCGGAACCTTGGTGCATTCTGGAACCTTGGTGCATTCCGGAATTCCGAACATTCCGGAACCTTGGTGCATTCCGGAATTCCGAACATTCCGGAACCTTGGTACATTCCGGAATTCCGAACATTCCGGAACCTTGGTGCATTCCGGAACTCTGAACATTCCGGAACTCTGAACATTCCGGAGTTCCGAACATTCCGGAATTCCGAACATTCCGGAACCTTGGTGCATTCCGGAACTCTGAACATTCCGGAACTCTGAACATTCCGGAATTCCAAACATTCCGGAACCTTGGTGCATTCCGGAACTCTGAACATTCCGGAACCTTGGTGCATTCCGGAACTCTGAACATTCCGGAACTCTGAACATTCCGGAATTCCGAACATTCCAGAACCTTGGTGCATTCCGGAACCTTGGTGCATTCTGGAATTCCGAACATTCCGGAACCTTGGTGCATTCCGGAAATCTGAACATTCCGGAATTCCAAACATTCCGGAACCTTGGTGCATTCCAGAACTCTGAACATTCCGGAAACTTGGTGCATTCCGGAACCTTGGTGCATTCCGGAATTCCGAACATTCCGGAACCTTGGTGCATTCCGGAACTCTGAACATTCCGGAACCTTGGTGCATTCCGGAACCTTGGTGCATTCCGGCATTCTGAACATTCCGGAATTCCGAACATTCCGGAACCTTGGTGCATTCCGGAACCTTGGTGCATTCCAGAACTCTGAACATTCCGGAACCTTGGTGCATTCCGGAACCTTGGTGCATTCCGGAATTCCGAACATTCCGGAACCTTGGTGCATTCCGGAACTCTGAACATTCCGGAATTCCGAACATTCCGGAACCTTGGTGCATTCCGGAATTCCGAACATTCCGGAACCTTGGTGCATTCCGGAACCTTGGTGCTTTCCGGAATTCTGAACATTCCGGAATTCCGAACATTCCGGAACCTTGGTGCATTCCGGAACCTTGGTGCATTCCAGAACTCTGAACATTCCGGAACCTTGGTGCATTCCGGAACCTTGGTGCATTCCGGAATTCCGAACATTCCGGAACCTTGGTGCATTCCGGAACTCTGAACATTCCGGAATTCCGAACATTCCGGAACCTTGGTACATTCCGGAATTCCGAACATTCCGGAACCTTGGTGCATTCCGGAACCTTGGTGCATTCCGGAATTCCGAACATTCCGGAACCTTGGTGCATTCCAGAACTCTGAACATTCCGGAACCTTGGTGCATTCCGGAACCTTGGTGCATTCCGGAATTCCGAACATTCCGGAACCTTGGTGCATTCCAGAACTCTGAACATTCCGGAATTCCGAACATTCCGGAACCTTGGTACATTCCGGAATTCCGAACATTCCGGAACCGTGGTGCATTCCGGAACCTTGGTGCATTCCGGAATTCCGAACATTCCGGAACCTTGGTGCATTCCGGAACTCTGAACATTCCGGAATTCCGAACATTCCGGAACCTTGGTGCATTCCGGAACTCTGAACATTCCGGAATTCCGAACATTCCGGAACCTTGGTGCATTCCGGAACTCTGAACATTCCGGAATTCCAAACATTCCGGAACCTTGGTGCATTCCGGAACTCTGAACATTCCGGAATTCCGAACATTCCGGAACCTTGGTGCATTCCAGAATTACGAACATTCAGGAACCTTGGTGCATTCCGGAACTCTGAACATTCCGGAATTCCGAACATTCCGGAACTCTGAACATTCCGGAATTCCGAACATTCCGAACCTTGGTGCATTCCGGAACCTTGGTGCATTCCGGAACTCTGAACATTCCGGAATTCCGAACATTCCGGAACCTTGGTGCATTCCGGAACTCTGAACATTCCGGAATTCCGAACATTCCGGAACCTTGGTGCATTCCGGAACCTTGGTGCATTCTGGAATTCCAAACATTCCGGAACCTTGGTGCATTCCAGAACTCTGAACATTCCGGAAACTTGGTGCATTCCGGAACTCCGAACATTCCGGAATTCCAAACATTCCGGAACCTTGGTGCATTCCGGAACTCTGAACATTCCGGAATTCCGAACATTCCGGAACCTTGGTGCATTCCAGAATTACGAACATTCCGGAACCTTGGTGCATTCCGGAACTCTGAACATTCCGGAATTCCGAACATTCCGGAACTCTGAACATTCCGGAATTCCGAACATTCCGAACCTTGGTGCATTCCGGAACCTTGGTGCATTCCGGAACTCTGAACATTCCGGAATTCCGAACATTCCGGAACCTTGGTGCATTCCGGAACTCTGAACATTCCGGAATTCCGAACATTCCGGAACCTTGGTGCATTCCGGAACCTTGGTGCATTCTGGAATTCCAAACATTCCGGAACCTTGGTGCATTCCGGAACTCTGAACATTCCGGAAACTTGGTGCATTCCGGAACCTTGGTGCATTCCGGAATTCCGAACATTCCGGAACCTTGGTGCATTCCGGAATTCCGAACATTCCGGAACCTTGGTGCATTCCGGAACTCTGAACATTCCGGAATTCCAAACATTCCGGAACCTTGGTGCATTCCGGAACTCTGAACATTCCGGAATTCCAAACATTCCGGAACCTTGGTGCATTCCGGAACTCTGAACATTCCGGAATTCCAAACATTCCGGAACCTTGGTGCATTCCGGAACTCTGAACATTCCGGAACCTTGGTGCATTCCGGAACCTTGGTGCATTCCGGAATTCCGAACATTCCGGAACCTTTGTGCATTCCAGAACTCTGAACATTCCGGAATTCCGAACATTCCGGAACCTTGGTACATTCCGGAATTCCGAACATTCCGGAACCTTGGTGCATTCCGGAACCTTGGTGCATTCCGGAATTCCGAACATTCCGGAACCTTGGTGCATTCCGGAACCTTGGTGCATTCCGGAATTCCGAACATTCCGGAACCTTGGTGCATTCCGGAACCTTGGTGCATTCCGGAATTCCGAACATTCCGGAACCTTGGTGCATTCCGGAACTCTGAACATTCCGGAATTCCAAACATTCCGGAACCTTGGTGCATTCCGGAATTCCGAACATTCCGGAACCTTGGTGCATTCCGGAACTCTGAACATTCCGGAATTCCGAACATTCCGGAACCTTGGTACATTCCGGAACTCTGAACATTCCGGAATTCCGAACATTCCGGAACCTTGGTGCATTCCGGAACCTTGGTGCATTCCGGAATTCCGAACATTCCGGAACCTTGGTGCATTCCGGAACCTTGGTGCATTCCGGAATTCCGAACATTCCGGAACCTTGGTGCATTCCGGAACTCTGAACATTCCGGAATTCCAAACATTCCGGAACCTTGGTGCATTCCGGAACTCCGAACATTCCGGAATTCCAAACATTCCGGAACCTTGGTGCATTCCGGAACTCCGAACATTCCGGAATTCCAAACATTCCGGAACCTTGGTGCATTCCGGAACTCTGAACATTCCGGAATTCCGAACATTCCGGAACCTTGGTGCATTCCAGAATTACGAACATTCCGGAACCTTGGTGCATTCCGGAACTCTGAACATTCCGGAATTCCGAACATTCCGGAACTCTGAACATTCCGGAATTCCGAACATTCCGAACCTTGGTGCATTCCGGAACCTTGGTGCATTCCGGAACTCTGAACATTCCGGAATTCCGAACATTCCGGAACCTTGGTGCATTCCGGAACTCTGAACATTCCGGAATTCCGAACATTCCGGAACCTTGGTGCATTCCGGAACCTTGGTGCATTCCGGAATTCCAAACATTCCGGAACCTTGGTGCATTCCGGAACTCTGAACATTCCGGAAACTTGGTGCATTCCGGAACCTTGGTGCATTCCGGAATTCCGAACATTCCGGAACCTTGGTGCATTCCGGAACCTTGGTGCATTCCGGAATTCCGAACATTCCGGAACCTTGGTGCATTCCGGAACCTTGGTGCATTCCGGAATTCCGAACATTCCGGAACCTTGGTGCATTCCGGAACTCTGAACATTCCGGAATTCCAAACATTCCGGAACCTTGGTGCATTCCGGAACTCTGAACATTCCGGAATTCCGAACATTCCGGAACCTTGGTGCATTCCGGAACCTTGGTGCATTCCGGAATTCCGAACATTCCGGAACCTTGGTGCATTCCGGAACCTTGGTGCATTCCGGAATTCCGAACATTCCGGAACCTTGGTGCATTCCGGAACCTTGGTGCATTCCGGAATTCCGAACATTCCGGAACCTTGGTGCATTCCGGAACTCTGAACATTCCGGAATTCCAAACATTCCGGAACCTTGGTGCATTCCGGAACTCTGAACATTCCGGAACCTTGGTGCATTCCGGAACCTTGGTGCATTCCGGAATTCCGAACATTCCGGAACCTTGGTGCATTCCGGAACCTTGGTGCATTCCGGAATTCCGAACATTCCGGAACCTTGGTGCATTCCGGAACCTTGGTGCATTCCGGAATTCCAAACATTCCGGAACCTTGGTGCATTCCGGAACTCTGAACATTCCGGAATTCCAAACATTCCGGAACCTTGGTGCATTCCGGAACTCTGAACATTCCGGAATTCCGAACATTCCGGAACCTTGGTGCATTCCGGAACCTTGGTGCATTCCGGAACCTTGGTGCATTCCGGAATTCCGAACATTCCGGAACCTTGGTGCATTCCGGAACCTTGGTGCATTCCGGAATTCCGAACATTCCGGAACCTTGGTGCATTCCGGAACTCTGAACATTCCGGAATTCCAAACATTCCGGAACCTTGGTGCATTCCGGAACTCTGAACATTCCGGAACCTTGGTGCATTCCGGAACCTTGGTGCATTCCGGAATTCCGAACATTCCGGAACCTTGGTGCATTCCAGAACTCTGAACATTCCGGAATTCCGAACATTCCGGAACCTTGGTACATTCCGGAATTCCGAACATTCCGGAACCTTGGTGCATTCCGGAATTCCGAACATTCCGGAACCTTGGTGCATTCCGGAACCTTGGTGCATTCCGGAATTCCGAACATTCCGGAACCTTGGTGCATTCCGTAACCTTGGTGCATTCCGGAATTCCGAACATTCCGGAACCTTGGTGCATTCCGGAACCTTGGTGCATTCCGGAATTCCGAACATTCCGGAACCTTGGTGCATTCCGGAACTCTGAACATTCCGGAATTCCAAACATTCCGGAACCTTGGTGCATTCCGGAATTCCGAACATTCCGGAACCTTGGTGCATTCCGGAACTCTGAACATTCCGGAATTCCGAACATTCCGGAACCTTGGTACATTCCGGAATTCCGAACATTCCGGAACCTTGGTGCATTCCGGAACCTTGGTGCATTCCGGAATTCCGAACATTCCGGAACCTTGGTGCATTCCGGAACCTTGGTGCATTCCGGAATTCCGAACATTCCGGAACCTTGGTGCATTCCGGAACTCTGAACATTCCGGAACCTTGGTACATTCCGGAATTCTGAACATTCCGGAACCTTGGTGCATTCCGGAACTCTGAACATTCCGGAACTCTGAACATTCCGGAATTCCGAACATTCCGGAACCTTGGTGCATTCCGGAACCTTGGTGCATTCCGGAATTCCGAACATTCCGGAATTCCGAACATTCCGGAACCTTGGTGCATTCCGGAACCTTGGTGCATTCCGGAATTCCGAACATTCCGGAACCTTGGTGCATTCCGGAACTCTGAACATTCCGGAATTCCAAACATTCCGGAACCTTGGTGCATTCCGGAACTCTGAACATTCCGGAATTCCGAACATTCCGGAACCTTGGTGCATTCCGGAACCTTGGTGCATTCCGGAATTCCGAACATTCCGGAACCTTGGTGCATTCCGGAACCTTGGTGCATTCCGGAATTCCGAACATTCCGGAACCTTGGTGCATTCCGGAACCTTGGTGCATTCCGGAATTCCGAACATTCCGGAACCTTGGTGCATTCCGGAACTCTGAACATTCCGGAATTCCAAACATTCCGGAACCTTGGTGCATTCCAGAACTCTGAACATTCCGGAACCTTGGTGCATTCCGGAACCTTGGTGCATTCCGGAATTCCGAACATTCCGGAACCTTGGTGCATTCCAGAACTCTGAACATTCCGGAATTCCGAACATTCCGGAACCTTGGTACATTCCGGAATTCCGAACATTCCGGAACCTTGGTGCATTCCGGAACCTTGGTGCATTCCGGAATTCCGAACATTCCGGAACCTTGGTGCATTCCGTAACCTTGGTGCATTCCGGAATTCCGAACATTCCGGAACCTTGGTGCATTCCGGAACCTTGGTGCATTCCGGAATTCCGAACATTCCGGAACCTTGGTGCATTCCGGAACTCTGAACATTCCGGAATTCCAAACATTCCGGAACCTTGGTACATTCCGGAATTCCGAACATTCCGGAACCTTGGTGCATTCCGGAACCTTGGTGCATTCCGGAATTCCAAACATTCCGGAACCTTGGTACATTCCGGAATTCCGAACATTCCGGAACCTTGGTGCATTCCGTAACCTTGGTGCATTCCGGAATTCCGAACATTCCGGAACCTTGGTGCATTCCGGAACCTTGGTGCATTCCGGAATTCCGAACATTCCGGAACCTTGGTGCATTCCGGAACTCTGAACATTCCGGAATTCCGAACATTCTGGAACCTTGGTACATTCCGGAACTCCGAACATTCCGGAACCTTGGTGCATTCCGGAACCTTGGTGCATTCCGGAATTCCGAACATTCCGGAACCTTGGTGCATTCCGGAATTCCGAACATTCCGGAACCTTGGTGCATTCCGGAACTCTGAACATTCCGGAACTCTGAAAATTCCGGAATGTTCAGAGTTCCGGAATGCACCAAGGTTCCGGAATGTTTGGAATTCCGGAATGTTCAGAGTTCCGGAATGTTCAGAGTTCCGGAATGCACCAAGGTTCCGGAATGTTCGGAATTCCGGAATGTTCAGAGTTCCGGAATGTTCAGAGTTCCGGAATGCACCAAGGTTCCGGAATGTTCGGAATTCCGGAATGTACCAAGGTTCCGGAATGTTCGGAATTCCGGAATGTTCAGAGTTCCGGAATGTTCAGAGTTCCGGAATGCACCAAGGTTCCGGAATGTTCGGAATTCCGGAATGCACCAAGGTTCCGGAATGTTCGGAATTCCGGAATGCACAAAGGTTCCGGAATGCACCAAGGTTCCGGAATGTTCGGAATTCCGGAATGTTCAGAGTTCCGGAATGCACCAAGGTTCCGGAATGTTTGGAATTCCGGAATGTTCAGAGTTCCGGAATGTTCAGAGTTCCGGAATGCACCAAGGTTCCGGAATGTTCGGAATTCCGGAATGTTCAGAGTTCCGGAATGTTCAGAGTTCCGGAATGCACCAAGGTTCCGGAATGTTCGGAATTCCGGAATGCACAAAGGTTCCGGAATGCACCAAGGTTCCGGAATGTTCGGAATTCCGGAATGCACCAAGGTTCCGGAATGTTCGGAATTCCGGAATGTTCAGAGTTCCGGAATGTTCAGAGTTCCGGAATGCACCAAGGTTCCGGAATGTTCGGAATTCCGGAATGCACAAAGGTTCCGGAATGCACCAAGGTTCCGGAATGTTCGGAATTCCGGAATGTTCAGAGTTCCGGAATGTTCAGAGTTCCGGAATGCACCAAGGTTCCGGAATGTTCGGAATTCCGGAATGCACAAAGGTTCCGGAATGCACCAAGGTTCCGGAATGTTCGGAATTCCGGAATGCACAAAGGTTCCGGAATGCACCAAGGTTCCGGAATGTTCGGAATTCCGGAATGCACAAAGGTTCCGGAATGCACCAAGGTTCCGGAATGTTCGGAATTCCGGAATGTTCAGAGTTCCGGAATGTTCAGAGTTCCGGAATGCACCAAGGTTCCGGAATGTTCGGAATTCCGGAATGCACCAAGGTTCCGGAATGTTCGGAATTCCGGAATGCACAAAGGTTCCGGAATGCACCAAGGTTCCGGAATGTTCGGAATTCCGGAATGTTCAGAGTTCCGGAATGCACCAAGGTTCCGGAATGTTTGGAATTCCGGAATGTTCAGAGTTCCGGAATGTTCAGAGTTCCGGAATGCACCAAGGTTCCGGAATGTTCGGAATTCCGGAATGTTCAGAGTTCCGGAATGTTCAGAGTTCCGGAATGCACCAAGGTTCCGGAATGTTCGGAATTCCGGAATGTTCAGAGTTCCGGAATGCACCGAGGTTCCGGAATGCACCAAGGTTCCGGAATGTTCGGAATTCCGGAATGTACCAAGGTTCCGGAATGTTCGGAATTCCGGAATGTTCAGAGTTCCGGAATGTTCAGAGTTCCGGAATGCACCAAGGTTCCGGAATGTTTGAAATTCCAGAATGCACCAAGGTTCCGGAATGCACCAAGGTTCCGGAATGTTCAGAGTTCCGGAATGCACCAAGGTTCCGGAATGCACCAAGGTTCCGGAATGTTCGGAATTCCAGAATGCACCAAGGTTCCGGAATGCACCAAGGTTCCGGAAAGTTCGGAATTCCGGAACGCACAAAGGTTCCGGAATGCACCAAGGTTCCGGAATGTTCGGAATTCCGGAACGCACAAAGGTTCCGGAATGCACCAAGGTTCCGGAATGTTCGGAATTCCGGAATGCACAAAGGTTCCGGAATGCACCAAGGTTCCGGAATGCACCAAGGTTCCGGAATGTTCAGAGTTCCGGAATGTACCAAGGTTCCGGAATGTTCGGAATTCCGGAATGCACAAAGGTTCCGGAATGTTCGGAATTCCGGAATGTTCAGAGTTCCGGAATGCACCAAGGTTCCGGAATGTTCGGAATTCCGGAATGCACAAAGGTTCCGGAATGCACCAAGGTTCCGGAATGTTCGGAATTCCGGAATGCACAAAGGTTCCGGAATGCACCAAGGTTCCGGAATGTTCGGAATTCCGGAATGCACAAAGGTTCCGGAATGCACCAAGGTTCCGGAATGTTCGGAATTCCGGAATGTTCAGAGTTCCGGAATGTTCAGAGTTCCGGAATGCACCAAGGTTCCGGAATGTTCGGAATTCCGGAATGCACAAAGGTTCCGGAATGCACCAAGGTTCCGGAATGTTCGGAATTCCGGAATGTTCAGAGTTCCGGAATGTTCAGAGTTCCGGAATGCACCAAGGTTCCGGAATGTTCGGAATTCCGGAATGCACAAAGGTTCCGGAATGCACCAAGGTTCCGGAATGTTCGGAATTCCGGAATGTTCAGAGTTCCGGAATGTTCAGAGTTCCGGAATGCACCAAGGTTCCGGAATGTTCGGAATTCCGGAATGCACAAAGGTTCCGGAATGCACCAAGGTTCCGGAATGTTCGGAATTCCGGAATGCACAAAGGTTCCGGAATGCACCAAGGTTCCGGAATGTTCGGAATTCCGGAATGTTCAGAGTTCCGGAATGTTCAGAGTTCCGGAATGCACCAAGGTTCCGGAATGCACCAAGGTTCCGGAATGCACCAAGGTTCCGGAATGTTCAGAGTTCCGGAATGCACCAAGGTTCCGGAATGTTCGGAATTCCGGAATGCACAAAGGTTCCGGAATGCACCAAGGGTCCGGAAAGTTCGGAATTCCGGAATGCACAAAGGTTCCGGAATGCACCAAGGTTCCGGAATGTTCGGAATTCCGGAATGCACAAAGGTTCCGGAATGCACCAAGGTTCCGGAATGTTCGGAATTCCGGAATGTTCAGAGTTCCGGAATGTTCAGAGTTCCGGAATGCACCAAGGTTCCGGAATGTTCGGAATTCCGGAACGCACAAAGGTTCCGGAATGCACCAAGGTTCCGGAATGTTCGGAATTCCGGAATGTTCAGAGTTCCGGAATGTTCAGAGTTCCGGAATGCACCAAGGTTCCGGAATGTTCAGAGTTCCGGAATGCACCGAGGTTCCGGAATGTTCGGAATTCCGGAATGTACCAAGGTTCCGGAATGTTCGGAATTCCGGAATGTTCAGAGTTCCGGAATGCACCAAGGTTCCGGAATGTTCGGAATTCCGGAATGCACCAAGGTTCCGGAATGCACCAAGGTTCCGGAATGTTCGGAATTCCGGAATGTTCAGAGTTCCGGAATGTTCAGAGTTCCGGAATGCACCAAGGTTCCGGAATGTTCGGAATTCCGGAATGCACAAAGGTTCTGGAATGCACCAAGGTTCCGGAATGTTCGGAATTCCGGAATGCACAAAGGTTCCGGAATGCACCAAGGTTCCGGAATGTTCGGAATTCCGGAATGTTCAGAGTTCCGGAATGTTCAGAGTTCCGGAATGCACCAAGGTTCCGGAATGTTCGGAATTCCGGAATGCACCAAGGTTCCGGAATGTTCGGAATTCCGGAATGTTCAGAGTTCCGGAATGTTCAGAGTTCCGGAATGCACCAAGGTTCCGGAATGTTCGGAATTCCGGAATGCACAAAGGTTCCGGAATGCACCAAGGTTCCGGAATGTTCGGAATTCCGGAATGTTCAGAGTTCCGGAATGTTCAGAGTTCCGGAATGCACCAAGGTTCCGGAATGTTCGGAATTCCGGAATGCACAAAGGTTCCGGAATGCACCAAGGTTCCGGAATGTTCGGAATTCCGGAATGCACAAAGGTTCCGGAATGCACCAAGGTTCCGGAATGTTCGGAATTCCGGAATGTTCAGAGTTCCGGAATGTTCAGAGTTCCGGAATGCACCAAGGTTCCGGAATGTTCGGAATTCCGGAATGCACAAAGGTTCCGGAATGCACCAAGGTTCCGGAATGTTCGGAATTCCGGAATGCACCAAGGTTCCGGAATGCACCAAGGTTCCGGAATGTTCGGAATTCCGGAATGTTCAGAGTTCCGGAATGTTCAGAGTTCCGGAATGCACCAAGGTTCCGGAATGTTCGGAATTCCGGAATGCACAAAGGTTCCGGAATGCACCAAGGTTCCGGAATGTTCGGAATTCCGGAATGTTCAGAGTTCCGGAATGTTCAGAGTTCCGGAATGCACCAAGGTTCCGGAATGTTCGGAATTCCGGAATGCACAAAGGTTCCGGAATGCACCAAGGTTCCGGAATGTTCGGAATTCCGGAATGTTCAGAGTTCCGGAATGTTCAGAGTTCCGGAATGCACCAAGGTTCCGGAATGTTCGGAATTCCGGAATGCACCAAGGTTCCGGAATGTTCGGAATTCCGGAATGTTCAGAGTTCCGGAATGTTCAGAGTTCCGGAATGCACCAAGGTTCCGGAATGTTCGGAATTCCGGAATGCACAAAGGTTCCGGAATGCACCAAGGTTCCGGAATGTTCGGAATTCCGGAATGTTCAGAGTTCCGGAATGTTCAGAGTTCCGGAATGCACCAAGGTTCCGGAATGTTCGGAATTCCGGAATGCACAAAGGTTCTGGAATGCACCAAGGTTCCGGAATGTTCGGAATTCCGGAATGCACAAAGGTTCCGGAACTCTGAAAATTCCGGAATGTTCAGAGTTCCGGAATGCACCAAGGTTCCGGAATGTTTGGAATTCCGGAATGTTCAGAGTTCCGGAATGTTCAGAGTTCCGGAATGCACCAAGGTTCCGGAATGTTCGGAATTCCGGAATGCACAAAGGTTCCGGAATGCACCAAGGTTCCGGAATGTTCGGAATTCCGGAATGCACAAAGGTTCCGGAATGCACCAAGGTTCCGGAATGTTCGGAATTCCGGAATGTTCAGAGTTCCGGAATGTTCAGAGTTCCGGAATGCACCAAGGTTCCGGAATGTTCGGAATTCCGGAATGCACCAAGGTTCCGGAATGTTCGGAATTCCGGAATGCACAAAGGTTCCGGAATGCACCAAGGTTCCGGAATGTTCGGAATTCCGGAATGTTCAGAGTTCCGGAATGCACCAAGGTTCCGGAATGTTTGGAATTCCGGAATGTTCAGAGTTCCGGAATGTTCAGAGTTCCGGAATGCACCAAGGTTCCGGAATGTTCGGAATTCCGGAATGTTCAGAGTTCCGGAATGTTCAGAGTTCCGGAATGCACCAAGGTTCCGGAATGTTCGGAATTCCGGAATGTTCAGAGTTCCGGAATGCACCGAGGTTCCGGAATGCACCAAGGTTCCGGAATGTTCGGAATTCCGGAATGTACCAAGGTTCCGGAATGTTCGGAATTCCGGAATGTTCAGAGTTCCGGAATGTTCAGAGTTCCGGAATGCACCAAGGTTCCGGAATGTTTGAAATTCCAGAATGCACCAAGGTTCCGGAATGCACCAAGGTTCCGGAATGTTCAGAGTTCCGGAATGCACCAAGGTTCCGGAATGCACCAAGGTTCCGGAATGTTCGGAATTCCAGAATGCACCAAGGTTCCGGAATGCACCAAGGTTCCGGAAAGTTCGGAATTCCGGAACGCACAAAGGTTCCGGAATGCACCAAGGTTCCGGAATGTTCGGAATTCCGGAACGCACAAAGGTTCCGGAATGCACCAAGGTTCCGGAATGTTCGGAATTCCGGAATGCACAAAGGTTCCGGAATGCACCAAGGTTCCGGAATGCACCAAGGTTCCGGAATGTTCAGAGTTCCGGAATGTACCAAGGTTCCGGAATGTTCGGAATTCCGGAATGCACAAAGGTTCCGGAATGTTCGGAATTCCGGAATGTTCAGAGTTCCGGAATGCACCAAGGTTCCGGAATGTTCGGAATTCCGGAATGCACAAAGGTTCCGGAATGCACCAAGGTTCCGGAATGTTCGGAATTCCGGAATGCACAAAGGTTCCGGAATGCACCAAGGTTCCGGAATGTTCGGAATTCCGGAATGCACAAAGGTTCCGGAATGCACCAAGGTTCCGGAATGTTCGGAATTCCGGAATGTTCAGAGTTCCGGAATGTTCAGAGTTCCGGAATGCACCAAGGTTCCGGAATGTTCGGAATTCCGGAATGCACAAAGGTTCCGGAATGCACCAAGGTTCCGGAATGTTCGGAATTCCGGAATGTTCAGAGTTCCGGAATGTTCAGAGTTCCGGAATGCACCAAGGTTCCGGAATGTTCGGAATTCCGGAATGCACAAAGGTTCCGGAATGCACCAAGGTTCCGGAATGTTCGGAATTCCGGAATGTTCAGAGTTCCGGAATGTTCAGAGTTCCGGAATGCACCAAGGTTCCGGAATGTTCGGAATTCCGGAATGCACAAAGGTTCCGGAATGCACCAAGGTTCCGGAATGTTCGGAATTCCGGAATGCACAAAGGTTCCGGAATGCACCAAGGTTCCGGAATGTTCGGAATTCCGGAATGTTCAGAGTTCCGGAATGTTCAGAGTTCCGGAATGCACCAAGGTTCCGGAATGCACCAAGGTTCCGGAATGCACCAAGGTTCCGGAATGTTCAGAGTTCCGGAATGCACCAAGGTTCCGGAATGTTCGGAATTCCGGAATGCACAAAGGTTCCGGAATGCACCAAGGGTCCGGAAAGTTCGGAATTCCGGAATGCACAAAGGTTCCGGAATGCACCAAGGTTCCGGAATGTTCGGAATTCCGGAATGCACAAAGGTTCCGGAATGCACCAAGGTTCCGGAATGTTCGGAATTCCGGAATGTTCAGAGTTCCGGAATGTTCAGAGTTCCGGAATGCACCAAGGTTCCGGAATGTTCGGAATTCCGGAACGCACAAAGGTTCCGGAATGCACCAAGGTTCCGGAATGTTCGGAATTCCGGAATGTTCAGAGTTCCGGAATGTTCAGAGTTCCGGAATGCACCAAGGTTCCGGAATGTTCAGAGTTCCGGAATGCACCGAGGTTCCGGAATGTTCGGAATTCCGGAATGTACCAAGGTTCCGGAATGTTCGGAATTCCGGAATGTTCAGAGTTCCGGAATGCACCAAGGTTCCGGAATGTTCGGAATTCCGGAATGCACCAAGGTTCCGGAATGCACCAAGGTTCCGGAATGTTCGGAATTCCGGAATGTTCAGAGTTCCGGAATGTTCAGAGTTCCGGAATGCACCAAGGTTCCGGAATGTTCGGAATTCCGGAATGCACAAAGGTTCTGGAATGCACCAAGGTTCCGGAATGTTCGGAATTCCGGAATGCACAAAGGTTCCGGAATGCACCAAGGTTCCGGAATGTTCGGAATTCCGGAATGTTCAGAGTTCCGGAATGTTCAGAGTTCCGGAATGCACCAAGGTTCCGGAATGTTCGGAATTCCGGAATGCACCAAGGTTCCGGAATGTTCGGAATTCCGGAATGTTCAGAGTTCCGGAATGTTCAGAGTTCCGGAATGCACCAAGGTTCCGGAATGTTCGGAATTCCGGAATGCACAAAGGTTCCGGAATGCACCAAGGTTCCGGAATGTTCGGAATTCCGGAATGTTCAGAGTTCCGGAATGTTCAGAGTTCCGGAATGCACCAAGGTTCCGGAATGTTCGGAATTCCGGAATGCACAAAGGTTCCGGAATGCACCAAGGTTCCGGAATGTTCGGAATTCCGGAATGCACAAAGGTTCCGGAATGCACCAAGGTTCCGGAATGTTCGGAATTCCGGAATGTTCAGAGTTCCGGAATGTTCAGAGTTCCGGAATGCACCAAGGTTCCGGAATGTTCGGAATTCCGGAATGCACAAAGGTTCCGGAATGCACCAAGGTTCCGGAATGTTCGGAATTCCGGAATGCACCAAGGTTCCGGAATGCACCAAGGTTCCGGAATGTTCGGAATTCCGGAATGTTCAGAGTTCCGGAATGTTCAGAGTTCCGGAATGCACCAAGGTTCCGGAATGTTCGGAATTCCGGAATGCACAAAGGTTCCGGAATGCACCAAGGTTCCGGAATGTTCGGAATTCCGGAATGTTCAGAGTTCCGGAATGTTCAGAGTTCCGGAATGCACCAAGGTTCCGGAATGTTCGGAATTCCGGAATGCACAAAGGTTCCGGAATGCACCAAGGTTCCGGAATGTTCGGAATTCCGGAATGTTCAGAGTTCCGGAATGTTCAGAGTTCCGGAATGCACCAAGGTTCCGGAATGTTCGGAATTCCGGAATGCACCAAGGTTCCGGAATGTTCGGAATTCCGGAATGTTCAGAGTTCCGGAATGTTCAGAGTTCCGGAATGCACCAAGGTTCCGGAATGTTCGGAATTCCGGAATGCACAAAGGTTCCGGAATGCACCAAGGTTCCGGAATGTTCGGAATTCCGGAATGTTCAGAGTTCCGGAATGTTCAGAGTTCCGGAATGCACCAAGGTTCCGGAATGTTCGGAATTCCGGAATGCACAAAGGTTCTGGAATGCACCAAGGTTCCGGAATGTTCGGAATTCCGGAATGCACAAAGGTTCCGGAATGCACCAAGGTTCCGGAATGTTCGGAATTCCGGAATGTTCAGAGTTCCGGAATGTTCAGAGTTCCGGAATGCACCAAGGTTCCGGAATGTTCGGAATTCCGGAATGCACCAAGGTTCCGGAATGTTCGGAATTCCGGAATGTTCAGAGTTGCGGAATGTTCAGAGTTCCGGAATGCACCAAGGTTCCGGAATGTTCGGAATTCCGGAATGCACCAAGGTTCCGGAATGCACCAAGGTTCCGGAATGTTCGGAATTCCGGAATGTTCAGAGTTCCGGAATGTTCAGAGTTCCGGAATGCACCAAGGTTCCGGAATGTTCGGAATTCCGGAATGCACAAAGGTTCCGGAATGCACCAAGGTTCCGGAATGTTCGGAATTCCGGAATGTTCAGAGTTCCGGAATGTTCAGAGTTCCGGAATGCACCAAGGTTCCGGAATGTTCGGAATTCCGGAATGCACAAAGGTTCCGGAATGCACCAAGGTTCCGGAATGTTCGGAATTCCGGAATGTTCAGAGTTCCGGAATGTTCAGAGTTCCGGAATGCACCAAGGTTCCGGAATGTTCGGAATTCCGGAATGCACCAAGGTTCCGGAATGTTCGGAATTCCGGAATGTTCAGAGTTCCGGAATGTTCAGAGTTCCGGAATGCACCAAGGTTCCGGAATGTTCGGAATTCCGGAATGCACAAAGGTTCCGGAATGCACCAAGGTTCCGGAATGTTCGGAATTCCGGAATGTTCAGAGTTCCGGAATGTTCAGAGTTCCGGAATGCACCAAGGTTCCGGAATGTTCGGAATTCCGGAATGCACAAAGGTTCCGGAATGCACCAAGGTTCCGGAATGTTCGGAATTCCGGAATGCACAAAGGTTCCGGAATGCACCAAGGTTCCGGAATGTTCGGAATTCCGGAATGTTCAGAGTTCCGGAATGTTCAGAGTTCCGGAATGCACCAAGGTTCCGGAATGTTCGGAATTCCGGAATGCACAAAGGTTCCGGAATGCACCAAGGTTCCGGAATGTTCGGAATTCCGGAATGCACAAAGGTTCCGGAATGCACCAAGGTTCCGGAATGTTCGGAATTCCGGAATGTTCAGAGTTCCGGAATGTTCAGAGTTCCGGAATGCACCAAGGTTCCGGAATGTTCGGAATTCCGGAATGCACAAAGGTTCCGGAATGCACCAAGGTTCCGGAATGTTCGGAATTCCGGAATGTTCAGAGTTCCGGAATGTTCAGAGTTCCGGAATGCACCAAGGTTCCGGAATGTTCGGAATTCCGGAATGCACAAAGGTTCCGGAATGCACCAAGGTTCCGGAATGTTCGGAATTCCGGAATGTTCAGAGTTCCGGAATGTTCAGAGTTCCGGAATGCACCAAGGTTCCGGAATGTTCGGAATTCCGGAATGCACCAAGGTTCCGGAATGTTCGGAATTCCGGAATGTTCAGAGTTCCGGAATGTTCAGAGTTCCGGAATGCACCAAGGTTCCGGAATGTTCGGAATTCCGGAATGCACAAAGGTTCCGGAATGCACCAAGGTTCCGGAATGTTCGGAATTCCGGAATGTTCAGAGTTCCGGAATGTTCAGAGTTCCGGAATGCACCAAGGTTCCGGAATGTTCGGAATTCCGGAATGCACAAAGGTTCCGGAATGCACCAAGGTTCCGGAATGTTTGGAATTCCGGAATGTTCAGAGTTCCGGAATGCACCAAGGTTCCGGAATGTTCGGAATTCCGGAATGTTCAGAGTTCCGGAATGTTCAGAGTTCCGGAATGCACCAAGGTTCCGGAATGTTCGGAATTCCGGAATGCACCAAGGTTCCGGAATGTTCGGAATTCCGGAATGCACAAAGGTTCCGGAATGCACCAAGGTTCCGGAATGTTCGGAATTCCGGAATGTTCAGAGTTCCGGAATGTTCAGAGTTCCGGAATGCACCAAGGTTCCGGAATGTTCGGAATTCCGGAATGCACCAAGGTTCCGGAATGTTCGGAATTCCGGAATGTTCAGAGTTCCGGAATGTTCAGAGTTCCGGAATGCACCAAGGTTCCGGAATGTTCGGAATTCCGGAATGCACAAAGGTTCCGGAATGCACCAAGGTTCCGGAATGTTCGGAATTCCGGAATGTTCAGAGTTCCGGAATGTTCAGAGTTCCGGAATGCACCAAGGTTCCGGAATGTTCGGAATTCCGGAATGCACAAAGGTTCCGGAATGCACCAAGGTTCCGGAATGTTTGGAATTCCGGAATGTTCAGAGTTCCGGAATGCACCAAGGTTCCGGAATGTTCGGAATTCCGGAATGTTCAGAGTTCCGGAATGTTCAGAGTTCCGGAATGCACCAAGGTTCCGGAATGTTCGGAATTCCGGAATGCACCAAGGTTCCGGAATGTTCGGAATTCCGGAATGCACAAAGGTTCCGGAATGCACCAAGGTTCCGGAATGTTCGGAATTCCGGAATGTTCAGAGTTCCGGAATGCACCAAGGTTCCGGAATGTTTGGAATTCCGGAATGTTCAGAGTTCCGGAATGTTCAGAGTTCCGGAATGCACCAAGGTTCCGGAATGTTCGGAATTCCGGAATGTTCAGAGTTCCGGAATGTTCAGAGTTCCGGAATGCACCAAGGTTCCGGAATGTTCGGAATTCCGGAATGTTCAGAGTTCCGGAATGCACCGAGGTTCCGGAATGCACCAAGGTTCCGGAATGTTCGGAATTCCGGAATGTACCAAGGTTCCGGAATGTTCGGAATTCCGGAATGTTCAGAGTTCCGGAATGTTCAGAGTTCCGGAATGCACCAAGGTTCCGGAATGTTTGAAATTCCGGAATGCACCAAGGTTCCGGAATGCACCAAGGTTCCGGAATGTTCAGAGTTCCGGAATGCACCAAGGTTCCGGAATGCACCAAGGTTCCGGAATGTTCGGAATTCCAGAATGTTCAGAGTTCCGGAATGCACCAAGGTTCCGGAATGTTTGGAATTCCGGAATGTTCAGAGTTCCGGAATGCACCAAGGTTCCGGAATGTTCGGAATTCCGGAATGCACAAAGGTTCCGGAATGCACCAAGGTTCCGGAATGTTCGGAATTCCGGAATGTACCAAGGTTCCGGAATGTTCGGAATTCCGGAATGCACAAAGGTTCCGGAATGCACCAAGGTTCCGGAATGTTCGGAATTCCGGAATGTTCAGAGTTCCGGAATGTTCAGAGTTCCGGAATGCACCAAGGTTCCGGAATGTTCGGAATTCCGGAATGCACAAAGGTTCCGGAATGCACCAAGGTTCCGGAATGTTCGGAATTCCGGAATGCACAAAGGTTCCGGAATGCACCAAGGTTCCGGAATGTTCGGAATTCCGGAATGTTCAGAGTTCCGGAATGTTCAGAGTTCCGGAATGCACCAAGGTTCCGGAATGCACCAAGGTTCCGGAATGCACCAAGGTTCCGGAATGTTCAGAGTTCCGGAATGCACCAAGGTTCCGGAATGTTCGGAATTCCGGAATGCACAAAGGTTCCGGAATGCACCAAGGTTCCGGAAAGTTCGGAATTCCGGAATGCACAAAGGTTCCGGAATGCACCAAGGTTCCGGAATGTTCGGAATTCCGGAATGTTCAGAGTTCCGGAATGTTCAGAGTTCCGGAATGCACCAAGGTTCCGGAATGTTCGGAATTCCGGAACGCACAAAGGTTCCGGAATGCACCAAGGTTCCGGAATGTTCGGAATTCCGGAATGTTCAGAGTTCCGGAATGTTCAGAGTTCCGGAATGCACCAAGGTTCCGGAATGTTCAGAGTTCCGGAATGCACCGAGGTTCCGGAATGTTCGGAATTCCGGAATGTACCAAGGTTCCGGAATGTTCGGAATTCCGGAATGTTCAGAGTTCCGGAATGCACCAAGGTTCCGGAATGTTCGGAATTCCGGAATGCACCAAGGTTCCGGAATGCACCAAGGTTCCGGAATGTTCGGAATTCCGGAATGTTCAGAGTTCCGGAATGTTCAGAGTTCCGGAATGCACCAAGGTTCCGGAATGTTCGGAATTCCGGAATGCACAAAGGTTCCGGAATGCACCAAGGTTCCGGAATGTTCGGAATTCCGGAATGTTCAGAGTTCCGGAATGTTCAGAGTTCCGGAATGCACCAAGGTTCCGGAATGTTCGGAATTCCGGAATGCACAAAGGTTCTGGAATGCACCAAGGTTCCGGAATGTTCGGAATTCCGGAATGCACAAAGGTTCCGGAATGCACCAAGGTTCCGGAATGTTCGGAATTCCGGAATGTTCAGAGTTCCGGAATGTTCAGAGTTCCGGAATGCACCAAGGTTCCGGAATGTTCGGAATTCCGGAATGCACCAAGGTTCCGGAATGTTCGGAATTCCGGAATGTTCAGAGTTGCGGAATGTTCAGAGTTCCGGAATGCACCAAGGTTCCGGAATGTTCGGAATTCCGGAATGCACCAAGGTTCCGGAATGCACCAAGGTTCCGGAATGTTCGGAATTCCGGAATGTTCAGAGTTCCGGAATGTTCAGAGTTCCGGAATGCACCAAGGTTCCGGAATGTTCGGAATTCCGGAATGCACAAAGGTTCCGGAATGCACCAAGGTTCCGGAATGTTCGGAATTCCGGAATGTTCAGAGTTCCGGAATGTTCAGAGTTCCGGAATGCACCAAGGTTCCGGAATGTTCGGAATTCCGGAATGCACAAAGGTTCTGGAATGCACCAAGGTTCCGGAATGTTCGGAATTCCGGAATGCACAAAGGTTCCGGAATGCACCAAGGTTCCGGAATGTTCGGAATTCCGGAATGTTCAGAGTTCCGGAATGTTCAGAGTTCCGGAATGCACCAAGGTTCCGGAATGTTCGGAATTCCGGAATGCACCAAGGTTCCGGAATGTTCGGAATTCCGGAATGTTCAGAGTTGCGGAATGTTCAGAGTTCCGGAATGCACCAAGGTTCCGGAATGTTCGGAATTCCGGAATGCACAAAGGTTCCGGAATGCACCAAGGTTCCGGAATGTTCGGAATTCCGGAATGTTCAGAGTTCCGGAATGTTCAGAGTTCCGGAATGCACCAAGGTTCCGGACTGTTCGGAATTCCGGAATGCACAAAGGTTCCGGAATGCACCAAGGTTCCGGAATGTTCGGAATTCCGGAATGCACAAAGGTTCCGGAATGCACCAAGGTTCCGGAATGTTCGGAATTCCGGAATGCACAAAGGTTCCGGAATGCACCAAGGTTCCGGAATGTTCGGAATTCCGGAATGTTCAGAGTTCCGGAATGTTCAGAGTTCCGGAATGCACCAAGGTTCCGGAATGTTCGGAATTCCGGAATGCACCAAGGTTCCGGAATGTTCGGAATTCCGGAATGCACAAAGGTTCCGGAATGCACCAAGGTTCCGGAATGTTCGGAATTCCGGAATGTTCAGAGTTCCGGAATGCACCAAGGTTCCGGAATGTTTGGAATTCCGGAATGTTCAGAGTTCCGGAATGCACCAAGGTTCCGGAATGTTCGGAATTCCGGAATGTTCAGAGTTCCGGAATGTTCAGAGTTCCGGAATGCACCAAGGTTCCGGAATGTTCGGAATTCCGGAATGTTCAGAGTTCCGGAATGTTCAGAGTTCCGGAATGCACCAAGGTTCCGGAATGTTCGGAATTCCGGAACGCACCAAGGTTCCGGAATGTTCGGAATTCCGGAATGCACAAAGGTTCCGGAATGCACCAAGGTTCCGGAATGTTCGGAATTCCGGAATGTTCAGAGTTCCGGAATGCACCAAGGTTCCGGAATGTTTGGAATTCCGGAATGTTCAGAGTTCCGGAATGTTCAGAGTTCCGGAATGCACCAAGGTTCCGGAATGTTCGGAATTCCGGAATGTTCAGAGTTCCGGAATGTTCAGAGTTCCGGAATGCACCAAGGTTCCGGAATGTTTGAAATTCCAGAATGCACCAAGGTTCCGGAATGCACCAAGGTTCCGGAATGTTCAGAGTTCCGGAATGCACCAAGGTTCCGGAATGCACCAAGGTTCCGGAATGTTCGGAATTCCAGAATGCACCAAGGTTCCGGAATGCACCAAGGTTCCGGAAAGTTCGGAATTCCGGAACGCACAAAGGTTCCGGAATGCACCAAGGTTCCGGAATGTTCGGAATTCCGGAACGCACAAAGGTTCCGGAATGCACCAAGGTTCCGGAATGTTCGGAATTCCGGAATGCACAAAGGTTCCGGAATGCACCAAGGTTCCGGAATGCACCAAGGTTCCGGAATGTTCAGAGTTCCGGAATGTACCAAGGTTCCGGAATGTTCGGAATTCCGGAATGCACAAAGGTTCCGGAATGCACCAAGGTTCCGGAATGTTCGGAATTCCGGAATGCACAAAGGTTCCGGAATGCACCAAGGTTCCGGAATGTTCGGAATTCCGGAATGCACAAAGGTTCCGGAATGCACCAAGGTTCCGGAATGTTCGGAATTCCGGAATGTTCAGAGTTCCGGAATGTTCAGAGTTCCGGAATGCACCAAGGTTCCGGAATGTTCGGAATTCCGGAATGCACAAAGGTTCCGGAATGCACCAAGGTTCCGGAATGTTCGGAATTCCGGAATGTTCAGAGTTCCGGAATGTTCAGAGTTCCGGAATGCACCAAGGTTCCGGAATGTTCGGAATTCCGGAATGCACAAAGGTTCCGGAATGCACCAAGGTTCCGGAATGTTCGGAATTCCGGAATGCACAAAGGTTCCGGAATGCACCAAGGTTCCGGAATGTTCGGAATTCCGGAATGTTCAGAGTTCCGGAATGTTCAGAGTTCCGGAATGCACCAAGGTTCCGGAATGCACCAAGGTTCCGGAATGCACCAAGGTTCCGGAATGTTCAGAGTTCCGGAATGCACCAAGGTTCCGGAATGTTCGGAATTCCGGAATGCACAAAGGTTCCGGAATGCACCAAGGTTCCGGAAAGTTCGGAATTCCGGAATGCACAAAGGTTCCGGAATGCACCAAGGTTCCGGAATGTTCGGAATTCCGGAATGCACAAAGGTTCCGGAATGCACCAAGGTTCCGGAATGTTCGGAATTCCGGAATGTTCAGAGTTCCGGAATGTTCAGAGTTCCGGAATGCACCAAGGTTCCGGAATGTTCGGAATTCCGGAACGCACAAAGGTTCCGGAATGCACCAAGGTTCCGGAATGTTCGGAATTCCGGAATGTTCAGAGTTCCGGAATGTTCAGAGTTCCGGAATGCACCAAGGTTCCGGAATGTTCAGAGTTCCGGAATGCACCGAGGTTCCGGAATGTTCGGAATTCCGGAATGTACCAAGGTTCCGGAATGTTCGGAATTCCGGAATGTTCAGAGTTCCGGAATGCACCAAGGTTCCGGAATGTTCGGAATTCCGGAATGTTCAGAGTTCCGGAATGCACCAAGGTTCCGGAATGTTTGGAATTCCGGAATGTTCAGAGTTCCGGAATGCACCAAGGTTCCGGAATGTTCGGAATTCCGGAATGTTCAGAGTTCCGGAATGTTCAGAGTTCCGGAATGCACCAAGGTTCCGGAATGTTCGGAATTCCGGAATGTTCAGAGTTCCGGAATGTTCAGAGTTCCGGAATGCACCAAGGTTCCGGAATGTTCGGAATTCCGGAACGCACCAAGGTTCCGGAATGTTCGGAATTCCGGAATGCACAAAGGTTCCGGAATGCACCAAGGTTCCGGAATGTTCGGAATTCCGGAATGTTCAGAGTTCCGGAATGCACCAAGGTTCCGGAATGTTTGGAATTCCGGAATGTTCAGAGTTCCGGAATGTTCAGAGTTCCGGAATGCACCAAGGTTCCGGAATGTTCGGAATTCCGGAATGTTCAGAGTTCCGGAATGTTCAGAGTTCCGGAATGCACCAAGGTTCCGGAATGTTTGAAATTCCAGAATGCACCAAGGTTCCGGAATGCACCAAGGTTCCGGAATGTTCAGAGTTCCGGAATGCACCAAGGTTCCGGAATGCACCAAGGTTCCGGAATGTTCGGAATTCCAGAATGCACCAAGGTTCCGGAATGCACCAAGGTTCCGGAAAGTTCGGAATTCCGGAACGCACAAAGGTTCCGGAATGCACCAAGGTTCCGGAATGTTCGGAATTCCGGAACGCACAAAGGTTCCGGAATGCACCAAGGTTCCGGAATGTTCGGAATTCCGGAATGCACAAAGGTTCCGGAATGCACCAAGGTTCCGGAATGCACCAAGGTTCCGGAATGTTCAGAGTTCCGGAATGTACCAAGGTTCCGGAATGTTCGGAATTCCGGAATGCACAAAGGTTCCGGAATGCACCAAGGTTCCGGAATGTTCGGAATTCCGGAATGCACAAAGGTTCCGGAATGCACCAAGGTTCCGGAATGTTCGGAATTCCGGAATGCACAAAGGTTCCGGAATGCACCAAGGTTCCGGAATGTTCGGAATTCCGGAATGTTCAGAGTTCCGGAATGTTCAGAGTTCCGGAATGCACCAAGGTTCCGGAATGTTCGGAATTCCGGAATGCACAAAGGTTCCGGAATGCACCAAGGTTCCGGAATGTTCGGAATTCCGGAATGTTCAGAGTTCCGGAATGTTCAGAGTTCCGGAATGCACCAAGGTTCCGGAATGTTCGGAATTCCGGAATGCACAAAGGTTCCGGAATGCACCAAGGTTCCGGAATGTTCGGAATTCCGGAATGCACAAAGGTTCCGGAATGCACCAAGGTTCCGGAATGTTCGGAATTCCGGAATGTTCAGAGTTCCGGAATGTTCAGAGTTCCGGAATGCACCAAGGTTCCGGAATGCACCAAGGTTCCGGAATGCACCAAGGTTCCGGAATGTTCAGAGTTCCGGAATGCACCAAGGTTCCGGAATGTTCGGAATTCCGGAATGCACAAAGGTTCCGGAATGCACCAAGGTTCCGGAAAGTTCGGAATTCCGGAATGCACAAAGGTTCCGGAATGCACCAAGGTTCCGGAATGTTCGGAATTCCGGAATGCACAAAGGTTCCGGAATGCACCAAGGTTCCGGAATGTTCGGAATTCCGGAATGTTCAGAGTTCCGGAATGTTCAGAGTTCCGGAATGCACCAAGGTTCCGGAATGTTCGGAATTCCGGAACGCACAAAGGTTCCGGAATGCACCAAGGTTCCGGAATGTTCGGAATTCCGGAATGTTCAGAGTTCCGGAATGTTCAGAGTTCCGGAATGCACCAAGGTTCCGGAATGTTCAGAGTTCCGGAATGCACCGAGGTTCCGGAATGTTCGGAATTCCGGAATGTACCAAGGTTCCGGAATGTTCGGAATTCCGGAATGTTCAGAGTTCCGGAATGCACCAAGGTTCCGGAATGTTCGGAATTCCGGAATGCACCAAGGTTCCGGAATGCACCAAGGTTCCGGAATGTTCGGAATTCCGGAATGTTCAGAGTTCCGGAATGTTCAGAGTTCCGGAATGCACCAAGGTTCCGGAATGTTCGGAATTCCGGAATGCACAAAGGTTCTGGAATGCACCAAGGTTCCGGAATGTTCGGAATTCCGGAATGCACAAAGGTTCCGGAATGCACCAAGGTTCCGGAATGTTCGGAATTCCGGAATGTTCAGAGTTCCGGAATGTTCAGAGTTCCGGAATGCACCAAGGTTCCGGAATGTTCGGAATTCCGGAATGCACCAAGGTTCCGGAATGTTCGGAATTCCGGAATGTTCAGAGTTCCGGAATGTTCAGAGTTCCGGAATGCACCAAGGTTCCGGAATGTTCGGAATTCCGGAATGCACAAAGGTTCCGGAATGCACCAAGGTTCCGGAATGTTCGGAATTCCGGAATGTTCAGAGTTCCGGAATGTTCAGAGTTCCGGAATGCACCAAGGTTCCGGAATGTTCGGAATTCCGGAATGCACAAAGGTTCCGGAATGCACCAAGGTTCCGGAATGTTCGGAATTCCGGAATGCACAAAGGTTCCGGAATGCACCAAGGTTCCGGAATGTTCGGAATTCCGGAATGCACAAAGGTTCCGGAATGCACCAAGGTTCCGGAATGTTCGGAATTCCGGAATGTTCAGAGTTCCGGAATGTTCGGAATTCCGGAATGTTCAGAGTTCCGGAATGTTCAGAGTTCCGGAATGCACCAAGGTTCCGGAATGCACCAAGGTTCCGGAATGCACCAAGGTTCCGGAATGTTCAGAGTTCCGGAATGCACCAAGGTTCCGGAATGTTTGGAATTCCGGAATGTTCAGAGTTCCGGAATGCACCAAGGTTCCGGAATGTTCGGAATTCCGGAATGCACAAAGGTTCCGGAATGCACCAAGGTTCCGGAATGTTCGGAATTCCGGAATGTACCAAGGTTCCGGAATGTTCGGAATTCCGGAATGCACAAAGGTTCCGGAATGCACCAAGGTTCCGGAATGTTCGGAATTCCGGAATGTTCAGAGTTCCGGAATGTTCAGAGTTCCGGAATGCACCAAGGTTCCGGAATGTTCGGAATTCCGGAATGCACAAAGGTTCCGGAATGCACCAAGGTTCCGGAATGTTCGGAATTCCGGAATGCACAAAGGTTCCGGAATGCACCAAGGTTCCGGAATGTTCGGAATTCCGGAATGTTCAGAGTTCCGGAATGCACCAAGGTTCCGGAATGTTCGGAATTCCGGAATGCACAAAGGTTCCGGAATGCACCAAGGTTCCGGAATGTTCGGAATTCCGGAATGTACCAAGGTTCCGGAATGTTCGGAATTCCGGAATGCACAAAGGTTCCGGAATGCACCAAGGTTCCGGAATGTTCGGAATTCCGGAATGTTCAGAGTTCCGGAATGTTCAGAGTTCCGGAATGCACCAAGGTTCCGGAATGTTCGGAATTCCGGAATGCACAAAGGTTCCGGAATGCACCAAGGTTCCGGAATGTTCGGAATTCCGGAATGCACAAAGGTTCCGGAATGCACCAAGGTTCCGGAATGTTCGGAATTCCGGAATGTTCAGAGTTCCGGAATGTTCAGAGTTCCGGAATGCACCAAGGTTCCGGAATGCACCAAGGTTCCGGAATGTACCAAGGTTCCGGAATGTTCGGAATTCCGGAATGTTCAGAGTTCCGGAATGCACCAAGGTTCCGGAATGTTCGGAATTCCGGAATGCACAAAGGTTCCGGAATGCACCAAGGTTCCGGAATGTTCGGAATTCCGGAATGCACAAAGGTTCCGGAATGCACCAAGGTTCCGGAATGTTCGGAATTCCGGAATGCACAAAGGTTCCGGAATGCACCAAGGTTCCGGAATGTTCGGAATTCCGGAATGTTCAGAGTTCCGGAATGTTCATAGTTCCGGAATGCACCAAGGTTCCGGAATGTTCGGAATTCCGGAATGCACCAAGGTTCCGGAATGTTCGGAATTCCGGAATGCACAAAGGTTCCGGAATGCACCAAGGTTCCGGAATGTTCGGAATTCCGGAATGTTCAGAGTTCCGGAATGCACCAAGGTTCCGGAATGTTTGGAATTCCGGAATGTTCAGAGTTCCGGAATGTTCAGAGTTCCGGAATGCACCAAGGTTCCGGAATGTTCGGAATTCCGGAATGTTCAGAGTTCCGGAATGTTCAGAGTTCCGGAATGCACCAAGGTTCCGGAATGTTCGGAATTCCGGAATGTACCAAGGTTCCGGAATGTTCGGAATTCCGGAATGTTCAGAGTTCCGGAATGTTCAGAGTTCCGGAATGCACCAAGGTTCCGGAATGTTTGAAATTCCGGAATGCACCAAGGTTCCGGAATGCACCAAGGTTCCGGAATGTTCAGAGTTCCGGAATGCACCAAGGTTCCGGAATGCACCAAGGTTCCGGAATGTTCGGAATTCCAGAATGTTCAGAGTTCCGGAATGCACCAAGGTTCCGGAATGTTTGGAATTCCGGAATGTTCAGAGTTCCGGAATGCACCAAGGTTCCGGAATGTTCGGAATTCCGGAATGCACAAAGGTTCCGGAATGCACCAAGGTTCCGGAATGTTCGGAATTCCGGAATGCACAAAGGTTCCGGAATGCACCAAGGTTCCGGAATGTTCAGAGTTCCGGAATGCACCAAGGTTCCGGAATGTTCGGAATTCCGGAATGTTCAGAGTTCCGGAATGTTCAGAGTTCCGGAATGCACCAAGGTTCCGGAATGTTCGGAATTCCGGAATGCACAAAGGTTCCGGAATGTACCAAGGTTCCGGAATGTTCGGAATTCCGGAATGCACAAAGGTTCCGGAATGCACCAAGGTTCCGGAATGTTCGGAATTCCGGAATGTTCAGAGTTCCGGAATGTTCAGAGTTCCGGAATGCACCAAGGTTCCGGAATGCACCAAGGTTCCGGAATGCACCAAGGTTCCGGAATGTTCAGAGTTCCGGAATGCACCAAGGTTCCGGAATGTTTGGAATTCCGGAATGTTCAGAGTTCCGGAATGCACCAAGGTTCCGGAATGTTCGGAATTCCGGAATGCACAAAGGTTCCGGAATGCACCAAGGTTCCGGAATGTTCGGAATTCCGGAATGTACCAAGGTTCCGGAATGTTCGGAATTCCGGAATGCACAAAGGTTCCGGAATGCACCAAGGTTCCGGAATGTTCGGAATTCCGGAATGTTCAGAGTTCCGGAATGTTCAGAGTTCCGGAATGCACCAAGGTTCCGGAATGTTCGGAATTCCGGAATGCACAAAGGTTCCGGAATGCACCAAGGTTCCGGAATGTTCGGAATTCCGGAATGCACCAAGGTTCCGGAATGTTCGGAATTCCGGAATGCACAAAGGTTCCGGAATGCACCAAGGTTCCGGAATGTTCGGAATTCCGGAATGTTCAGAGTTCCGGAATGTTCAGAGTTCCGGAATGCACCAAGGTTCCGGAATGTTCGGAATTCCGGAATGCACAAAGGTTCCGGAATGCACCAAGGTTCCGGAATGTTCGGAATTCCGGAATGTTCAGAGTTCCGGAATGTTCAGAGTTCCGGAATGCACCAAGGTTCCGGAATGTTCGGAATTCCGGAATGCACAAAGGTTCCGGAATGCACCAAGGTTCCGGAATGTTCGGAATTCCGGAATGCACCAAGGTTCCGGAATGTTCGGAATTCCGGAATGCACAAAGGTTCCGGAATGCACCAAGGTTCCGGAATGTTCGGAATTCCGGAATGTTCAGAGTTCCGGAATGTTCAGAGTTCCGGAATGCACCAAGGTTCCGGAATGTTCGGAATTCCGGAATGCACAAAGGTTCTGGAATGCACCAAGGTTCCGGAATGTTCGGAATTCCGGAATGTTCAGAGTTCCGGAATGTTCAGAGTTCCGGAATGCACCAAGGTTCCGGAATGTTCGGAATTCCGGAATGCACAAAGGTTCCGGAATGCACCAAGGTTCCGGAATGTTCGGAATTCCGGAATGCACAAAGGTTCCGGAATGCACCAAGGTTCCGGAATGTTCGGAATTCCGGAATGCACAAAGGTTCTGGAATGCACCAAGGTTCCGGAATGTTCGGAATTCCGGAATGTTCAGAGTTCCGGAATGTTCAGAGTTCCGGAATGCACCAAGGTTCCGGAATGTTCGGAATTCCGGAATGCACAAAGGTTCCGGAATGCACCAAGGTTCCGGAATGTTCGGAATTCCGGAATGTACCAAGGTTCCGGAATGCACCAAGGTTCCGGAATGTTCGGAATTCCGGAATGTTCAGAGTTCCGGAATGTTCAGAGTTCCGGAATGCACCAAGGTTCCGGAATGTTCGGAATTCCGGAATGCACAAAGGTTCCGGAATGCACCAAGGTTCCGGAATGTTCGGAATTCCGGAATGCACAAAGGTTCCGGAATGCACCAAGGTTCCGGAATGTTCGGAATTCCGGAATGCACAAAGGTTCCGGAATGTTCGGAATTCCGGAATGCACAAAGGTTCCGGAATGCACCAAGGTTCCGGAATGTTCGGAATTCCGGAATGCACCAAGGTTCCGGAATGTTCGGAATTCCGGAATGTTCAGAGTTCCGGAATGTTCAGAGTTCCGGAATGCACCAAGGTTCCGGAATGTTCGGAATTCCGGAATGCACAAAGGTTCCGGAATGCACCAAGGTTCCGGAATGTTCGGAATTCCGGAATGTTCAGAGTTCCGGAATGTTCAGAGTTCCGGAATGCACCAAGGTTCCGGAATGTTCGGAATTCCGGAATGCACCAAGGTTCCGGAATGCACCAAGGTTCCGGAATGTTCGGAATTCCGGAATGTACCAAGGTTCCGGAATGCACCAAGGTTCCGGAATGTTCAGAGTTCCGGAATGCACCAAGGTTCCGGAATGTTCGGAATTCCGGAATGTTCAGAGTTCCGGAATGTTCAGAGTTCCGGAATGCACCAAGGTTCCGGAATGTTCGGAATTCCGGAATGTTCAGAGTTCCGGAATGCACCAAGGTTCCGGAATGTTCGGAATTCCGGAATGTCCAGAGTTCCGGAATGCACCAAGGTTCCGGAATGCACCAAGGTTCCGGAATGTTCGGAATTCCGGAATGTTCAGAGTTCCGGAATGTTCAGAGTTCCGGAATGCACCAAGGTTCCGGAATGTTCGGAATTCCGGAATGTTCAGAGTTCCGGAATGCACCAAGGTTCCGGAATGTTCGGAATTCCGGAATGTTCAGAGTTCCGGAATGTTCAGAGTTCCGGAATGCACCAAGGTTCCGGAATGTTCGGAATTCTGGAATGCACCAAGGTTCCGGAATGTTCGGAATTCCGGAATGTTCAGAGTTCCGGAATGCACCAAGGTTCCGGAATGTTCGGAATTCTGGAATGCACCAAGGTTCCGGAATGTTCAGAGTCCCGGAATGTTCAGAGTTCCGGAATGCACCAAGGTTCCGGAATGTTCGGAATTCCGGAATGCACAAAGGTTCCGGAATGCACCAAGGTTCCGGAATGTTCGGAATTCCGGAATGTTCAGAGTTCCGGAATGTTCAGAGTTCCGGAATGCACCAAGGTTCCGGAATGTTCGGAATTCCGGAATGCACAAAGGTTCCGGAATGCACCAAGGTTCCGGAATGTTCGGAATTCCGGAATGCACAAAGGTTCCGGAATGCACCAAGGTTCCGGAATGTTCGGAATTCCGGAATGTTCAGAGTTCCGGAATGTTCAGAGTTCCGGAATGCACCAAGGTTCCGGAATGTTCGGAATTCCGGAATGCACAAAGGTTCCGGAATGCACCAAGGTTCCGGAATGTTCGGAATTCCGGAATGTTCAGAGTTCCGGAATGTTCAGTTCCGGAATGCACCAAGGTTCCGGAATGTTCGGAATTCCGGAATGCACAAAGATTCCAGAATGCACCAAGGTTCCGGAATGTTCGGAATTCCGGAATGTTCGGAATTCCGGAATGTTCAGAGTTCCGGAATGTTCAGAGTTCCGGAATGCACCAAGGTTCCGGAATGTTCGGAATTCCGGAATGCACAAAGGTTCCGGAATGCACCAAGGTTCCGGAATGTTCGGAATTCCGGAATGCACAAAGGTTCCGGAATGCACCAAGGTTCCGGAATGTTCGGAATTCCGGAATGTTCAGAGTTCCGGAATGTTCAGAGTTCCGGAATGCACCAAGGTTCCGGAATGCACCAAGGTTCCGGAATGTTCAGAGTTCCGGAATGCACCAAGGTTCCGGAATGTTCGGAATTCCGGAATGCACAAAGGTTCCGGAATGCACCAAGGTTCCGGAAAGTTCGGAATTCCGGAATGCACAAAGGTTCCGGAATGCACCAAGGTTCCGGAATGTTCGGAATTCCGGAATGCACAAAGGTTCCGGAATGCACCAAGGTTCCGGAATGTTCGGAATTCCGGAATGCACAAAGGTTCCGGAATGCACCAAGGTTCCGGAATGTTCGGAATTCCGGAATGTTCAGAGTTCCGGAATGCACCAAGGTTCCGGAATGCACCAAGGTTCCGGAATGTTCGGAATTCCGGAATGTTCAGAGTTCCGGAATGTTCAGAGTTCCGGAATGCACCAAGGTTCCGGAATGTTCGGAATTCCGGAACGCACAAAGGTTCCGGAATGCACCAAGGTTCCGGAATGTTCGGAATTCCGGAATGTTCAGAGTTCCGGAATGTTCAGAGTTCCGGAATGCACCAAGGTTCCGGAATGTTCGGAATTCCGGAATGCACAAAGGTTCCGGAATGCACCAAGGTTCCGGAATGTTCGGAATTCCGGAACGCACAAAGGTTCCGGAATGCACCAAGGTTCCGGAATGTTCGGAATTCCGGAATGTTCAGAGTTCCGGAATGTTCAGAGTTCCGGAATGCACCAAGGTTCCGGAATGTTCGGAATTCCGGAATGCACAAAGGTTCCGGAATGCACCAAGGTTCCGGAATGTTCGGAATTCCGGAATGTTCAGAGTTCCGGAATGTTCAGAGTTCCGGAATGCACCAAGGTTCCGGAATGCACCAAGGTTCCGGAATGCACCAAGGTTCCGGAATGTTCAGAGTTCCGGAATGCACCAAGGTTCCGGAATGTTCGGAATTCCGGAATGTTCGGAATTCCGGAATGTTCAGAGTTCCGGAATGTTCAGAGTTCCGGAATGCACCAAGGTTCCGGAATGTTCGGAATTCCGGAATGCACAAAGGTTCCGGAATGCACCAAGGTTCCGGAATGTTCGGAATTCCGGAATGTTCAGAGTTCCGGAATGCACCAAGGTTCCGGAATGTTCGGAATTCCGGAATGTTCAGAGTTCCGGAATGCACCAAGGTTCCGGAATGTTCGGAATTCCGGAATGTTCAGAGTTCCGGAATGTTCAGAGTTCCGGAATGCACCAAGGTTCCGGAATGTTCGGAATTCCGGAATGTTCGGAATTCCGGAATGTTCAGAGTTCCGGAATGTTCAGAGTTCCGGAATGCACCAAGGTTCCGGAATGTTCGGAATTCCGGAATGCACAAAGGTTCCGGAATGCACCAAGGTTCCGGAATGTTCGGAATTCCGGAATGTTCAGAGTTCCGGAATGCACCAAGGTTCCGGAATGTTCGGAATTCCGGAATGTTCAGAGTTCCGGAATGCACCAAGGTTCCGGAATGTTCGGAATTCCGGAATGTTCAGAGTTCCGGAATGTTCAGAGTTCCGGAATGCACCAAGGTTCCGGAATGTTCGGAATTCTGGAATGCACCAAGGTTCCGGAATGTTCGGAATTCCGGAATGTTCAGAGTTCCGGAATGTTCAGAGTTCCGGAATGCACCAAGGTTCCGGAATGTTCGGAATTCCGGAATGCACAAAGGTTCCGGAATGCACCAAGGTTCCGGAATGTTCGGAATTCCGGAATGTTCAGAGTTCCGGAATGTTCAGAGTTCCGGAATGCACCAAGGTTCCGGAATGTTCGGAATTCCGGAATGCACAAAGGTTCCGGAATGCACCAAGGTTCCGGAATGTTCGGAATTCCGGAATGCACCAAGGTTCCGGAATGTTCGGAATTCCGGAATGCACAAAGGTTCCGGAATGCACCAAGGTTCCGGAATGTTCGGAATTCCGGAATGTTCAGAGTTCCGGAATGTTCAGAGTTCCGGAATGCACCAAGGTTCCGGAATGTTCGGAATTCCGGAATGCACAAAGGTTCCGGAATGCACCAAGGTTCCGGAATGTTCGGAATTCCGGAATGTTCAGAGTTCCGGAATGTTCAGAGTTCCGGAATGCACCAAGGTTCCGGAATGTTCGGAATTCCGGAATGCACAAAGGTTCTGGAATGCACCAAGGTTCCGGAATGTTCGGAATTCCGGAATGTTCAGAGTTCCGGAATGTTCAGAGTTCCGGAATGCACCAAGGTTCCGGAATGTTCGGAATTCCGGAATGCACAAAGGTTCCGGAATGCACCAAGGTTCCGGAATGTTCGGAATTCCGGAATGCACAAAGGTTCCGGAATGCACCAAGGTTCCGGAATGTTCGGAATTCCGGAATGCACAAAGGTTCCGGAATGCACCAAGGTTCCGGAATGTTCGGAATTCCGGAATGCACCAAGGTTCCGGAATGTTCGGAATTCCGGAATGTTCGGAATTCCGGAATGTTCAGAGTTCCGGAATGTTCAGAGTTCCGGAATGCACCAAGGTTCCGGAATGTTCGGAATTCCGGAATGCACAAAGGTTCTGGAATGCACCAAGGTTCCGGAATGTTCGGAATTCCGGAATGTTCAGAGTTCCGGAATGTTCAGAGTTCCGGAATGCACCAAGGTTCCGGAATGTTCGGAATTCCGGAATGCACAAAGGTTCCGGAATGCACCAAGGTTCCGGAATGTTCGGAATTCCGGAATGTACCAAGGTTCCGGAATGCACCAAGGTTCCGGAATGTTCGGAATTCCGGAATGTTCAGAGTTCCGGAATGTTCAGAGTTCCGGAATGCACCAAGGTTCCGGAATGTTCGGAATTCCGGAATGCACAAAGGTTCCGGAATGCACCAAGGTTCCGGAATGTTCGGAATTCCGGAATGCACAAAGGTTCCGGAATGCACCAAGGTTCCGGAATGTTCGGAATTCCGGAATGCACAAAGGTTCCGGAATGTTCGGAATTCCGGAATGCACAAAGGTTCCGGAATGCACCAAGGTTCCGGAATGTTCGGAATTCCGGAATGCACCAAGGTTCCGGAATGTTCGGAATTCCGGAATGTTCAGAGTTCCGGAATGTTCAGAGTTCCGGAATGCACCAAGGTTCCGGAATGTTCGGAATTCCGGAATGCACAAAGGTTCCGGAATGCACCAAGGTTCCGGAATGTTCGGAATTCCGGAATGTTCAGAGTTCCGGAATGTTCAGAGTTCCGGAATGCACCAAGGTTCCGGAATGTTCGGAATTCCGGAATGCACAAAGGTTCCGGAATGCACCAAGGTTCCGGAATGTTCGGAATTCCGGAATGTACCAAGGTTCCGGAATGCACCAAGGTTCCGGAATGTTCAGAGTTCCGGAATGCACCAAGGTTCCGGAATGTTCGGAATTCCGGAATGTTCAGAGTTCCGGAATGTTCAGAGTTCCGGAATGCACCAAGGTTCCGGAATGTTCGGAATTCCGGAATGTTCAGAGTTCCGGAATGCACCAAGGTTCCGGAATGTTCGGAATTCCGGAATGTCCAGAGTTCCGGAATGCACCAAGGTTCCGGAATGCACCAAGGTTCCGGAATGTTCGGAATTCCGGAATGTTCAGAGTTCCGGAATGTTCAGAGTTCCGGAATGCACCAAGGTTCCGGAATGTTCGGAATTCCGGAATGTTCAGAGTTCCGGAATGCACCAAGGTTCCGGAATGTTCGGAATTCCGGAATGTTCAGAGTTCCGGAATGTTCAGAGTTCCGGAATGCACCAAGGTTCCGGAATGTTCGGAATTCTGGAATGCACCAAGGTTCCGGAATGTTCGGAATTCCGGAATGTTCAGAGTTCCGGAATGCACCAAGGTTCCGGAATGTTCGGAATTCTGGAATGCACCAAGGTTCCGGAATGTTCAGAGTCCCGGAATGTTCAGAGTTCCGGAATGCACCAAGGTTCCGGAATGTTCGGAATTCCGGAATGCACAAAGGTTCCGGAATGCACCAAGGTTCCGGAATGTTCGGAATTCCGGAATGTTCAGAGTTCCGGAATGTTCAGAGTTCCGGAATGCACCAAGGTTCCGGAATGTTCGGAATTCCGGAATGCACAAAGGTTCCGGAATGCACCAAGGTTCCGGAATGTTCGGAATTCCGGAATGCACAAAGGTTCCGGAATGCACCAAGGTTCCGGAATGTTCGGAATTCCGGAATGTTCAGAGTTCCGGAATGTTCAGAGTTCCGGAATGCACCAAGGTTCCGGAATGTTCGGAATTCCGGAATGCACAAAGGTTCCGGAATGCACCAAGGTTCCGGAATGTTCGGAATTCCGGAATGTTCAGAGTTCCGGAATGTTCAGTTCCGGAATGCACCAAGGTTCCGGAATGTTCGGAATTCCGGAATGCACAAAGATTCCAGAATGCACCAAGGTTCCGGAATGTTCGGAATTCCGGAATGTTCGGAATTCCGGAATGTTCAGAGTTCCGGAATGTTCAGAGTTCCGGAATGCACCAAGGTTCCGGAATGTTCGGAATTCCGGAATGCACAAAGGTTCCGGAATGCACCAAGGTTCCGGAATGTTCGGAATTCCGGAATGCACAAAGGTTCCGGAATGCACCAAGGTTCCGGAATGTTCGGAATTCCGGAATGTTCAGAGTTCCGGAATGTTCAGAGTTCCGGAATGCACCAAGGTTCCGGAATGCACCAAGGTTCCGGAATGTTCAGAGTTCCGGAATGCACCAAGGTTCCGGAATGTTCGGAATTCCGGAATGCACAAAGGTTCCGGAATGCACCAAGGTTCCGGAAAGTTCGGAATTCCGGAATGCACAAAGGTTCCGGAATGCACCAAGGTTCCGGAATGTTCGGAATTCCGGAATGCACAAAGGTTCCGGAATGCACCAAGGTTCCGGAATGTTCGGAATTCCGGAATGCACAAAGGTTCCGGAATGCACCAAGGTTCCGGAATGTTCGGAATTCCGGAATGTTCAGAGTTCCGGAATGCACCAAGGTTCCGGAATGCACCAAGGTTCCGGAATGTTCGGAATTCCGGAATGTTCAGAGTTCCGGAATGTTCAGAGTTCCGGAATGCACCAAGGTTCCGGAATGTTCGGAATTCCGGAACGCACAAAGGTTCCGGAATGCACCAAGGTTCCGGAATGTTCGGAATTCCGGAATGTTCAGAGTTCCGGAATGTTCAGAGTTCCGGAATGCACCAAGGTTCCGGAATGTTCGGAATTCCGGAATGCACAAAGGTTCCGGAATGCACCAAGGTTCCGGAATGTTCGGAATTCCGGAACGCACAAAGGTTCCGGAATGCACCAAGGTTCCGGAATGTTCGGAATTCCGGAATGTTCAGAGTTCCGGAATGTTCAGAGTTCCGGAATGCACCAAGGTTCCGGAATGTTCGGAATTCCGGAATGCACAAAGGTTCCGGAATGCACCAAGGTTCCGGAATGTTCGGAATTCCGGAATGTTCAGAGTTCCGGAATGTTCAGAGTTCCGGAATGCACCAAGGTTCCGGAATGCACCAAGGTTCCGGAATGCACCAAGGTTCCGGAATGTTCAGAGTTCCGGAATGCACCAAGGTTCCGGAATGTTCGGAATTCCGGAATGTTCGGAATTCCGGAATGTTCAGAGTTCCGGAATGTTCAGAGTTCCGGAATGCACCAAGGTTCCGGAATGTTCGGAATTCCGGAATGCACAAAGGTTCCGGAATGCACCAAGGTTCCGGAATGTTCGGAATTCCGGAATGTTCAGAGTTCCGGAATGCACCAAGGTTCCGGAATGTTCGGAATTCCGGAATGTTCAGAGTTCCGGAATGCACCAAGGTTCCGGAATGTTCGGAATTCCGGAATGTTCAGAGTTCCGGAATGTTCAGAGTTCCGGAATGCACCAAGGTTCCGGAATGTTCGGAATTCCGGAATGTTCGGAATTCCGGAATGTTCAGAGTTCCGGAATGTTCAGAGTTCCGGAATGCACCAAGGTTCCGGAATGTTCGGAATTCCGGAATGCACAAAGGTTCCGGAATGCACCAAGGTTCCGGAATGTTCGGAATTCCGGAATGTTCAGAGTTCCGGAATGCACCAAGGTTCCGGAATGTTCGGAATTCCGGAATGTTCAGAGTTCCGGAATGCACCAAGGTTCCGGAATGTTCGGAATTCCGGAATGTTCAGAGTTCCGGAATGTTCAGAGTTCCGGAATGCACCAAGGTTCCGGAATGTTCGGAATTCTGGAATGCACCAAGGTTCCGGAATGTTCGGAATTCCGGAATGTTCAGAGTTCCGGAATGCACCAAGGTTCCGGAATGTTCGGAATTCTGGAATGCACCAAGGTTCCGGAATGTTCAGAGTCCCGGAATGTTCAGAGTTCCGGAATGCACCAAGGTTCCGGAATGTTCGGAATTCCGGAATGCACAAAGGTTCCGGAATGCACCAAGGTTCCGGAATGTTCGGAATTCCGGAATGTTCAGAGTTCCGGAATGTTCAGAGTTCCGGAATGCACCAAGGTTCCGGAATGTTCGGAATTCCGGAATGCACAAAGGTTCCGGAATGCACCAAGGTTCCGGAATGTTCGGAATTCCGGAACGCACAAAGGTTCCGGAATGCACCAAGGTTCCGGAATGTTCGGAATTCCGGAATGTTCAGAGTTCCGGAATGTTCAGAGTTCCGGAATGCACCAAGGTTCCGGAATGTTCGGAATTCCGGAATGCACAAAGGTTCCGGAATGCACCAAGGTTCCGGAATGTTCGGAATTCCGGAATGTTCAGAGTTCCGGAATGTTCAGAGTTCCGGAATGCACCAAGGTTCCGGAATGCACCAAGGTTCCGGAATGCACCAAGGTTCCGGAATGTTCAGAGTTCCGGAATGCACCAAGGTTCCGGAATGTTCGGAATTCCGGAATGTTCGGAATTCCGGAATGTTCAGAGTTCCGGAATGTTCAGAGTTCCGGAATGCACCAAGGTTCCGGAATGTTCGGAATTCCGGAATGCACAAAGGTTCCGGAATGCACCAAGGTTCCGGAATGTTCGGAATTCCGGAATGTTCAGAGTTCCGGAATGCACCAAGGTTCCGGAATGTTCGGAATTCCGGAATGTTCAGAGTTCCGGAATGCACCAAGGTTCCGGAATGTTCGGAATTCCGGAATGTTCAGAGTTCCGGAATGTTCAGAGTTCCGGAATGCACCAAGGTTCCGGAATGTTCGGAATTCCGGAATGTTCGGAATTCCGGAATGTTCAGAGTTCCGGAATGTTCAGAGTTCCGGAATGCACCAAGGTTCCGGAATGTTCGGAATTCCGGAATGCACAAAGGTTCCGGAATGCACCAAGGTTCCGGAATGTTCGGAATTCCGGAATGTTCAGAGTTCCGGAATGCACCAAGGTTCCGGAATGTTCGGAATTCCGGAATGTTCAGAGTTCCGGAATGCACCAAGGTTCCGGAATGTTCGGAATTCCGGAATGTTCAGAGTTCCGGAATGTTCAGAGTTCCGGAATGCACCAAGGTTCCGGAATGTTCGGAATTCTGGAATGCACCAAGGTTCCGGAATGTTCGGAATTCCGGAATGTTCAGAGTTCCGGAATGCACCAAGGTTCCGGAATGTTCGGAATTCTGGAATGCACCAAGGTTCCGGAATGTTCAGAGTCCCGGAATGTTCAGAGTTCCGGAATGCACCAAGGTTCCGGAATGTTCGGAATTCCGGAATGCACAAAGGTTCCGGAATGCACCAAGGTTCCGGAATGTTCGGAATTCCGGAATGTTCAGAGTTCCGGAATGTTCAGAGTTCCGGAATGCACCAAGGTTCCGGAATGTTCGGAATTCCGGAATGCACAAAGGTTCCGGAATGCACCAAGGTTCCGGAATGTTCGGAATTCCGGAATGCACAAAGGTTCCGGAATGCACCAAGGTTCCGGAATGTTCGGAATTCCGGAATGTTCAGAGTTCCGGAATGTTCAGAGTTCCGGAATGCACCAAGGTTCCGGAATGTTCGGAATTCCGGAATGCACAAAGATTCCGGAATGCACCAAGGTTCCGGAATGTTCGGAATTCCGGAATGTTCGGAATTCCGGAATGTTCAGAGTTCCGGAATGTTCAGAGTTCCGGAATGCACCAAGGTTCCGGAATGTTCGGAATTCCGGAATGCACAAAGGTTCCGGAATGCACCAAGGTTCCGGAATGTTCGGAATTCCGGAATGCACAAAGGTTCCGGAATGCACCAAGGTTCCGGAATGTTCGGAATTCCGGAATGTTCAGAGTTCCGGAATGTTCAGAGTTCCGGAATGCACCAAGGTTCCGGAATGCACCAAGGTTCCGGAATGTTCGGAATTCCGGAATGCACAAAGGTTCCGGAATGCACCAAGGTTCCGGAAAGTTCGGAATTCCGGAATGCACAAAGGTTCCGGAATGCACCAAGGTTCCGGAATGTTCGGAATTCCGGAATGCACAAAGGTTCCGGAATGCACCAAGGTTCCGGAATGTTCGGAATTCCGGAATGCACAAAGGTTCCGGAATGCACCAAGGTTCCGGAATGTTCGGAATTCCGGAATGTTCAGAGTTCCGGAATGCACCAAGGTTCCGGAATGTTTGGAATTCCGGAATGTTCAGAGTTCCGGAATGTTCAGAGTTCCGGAATGCACCAAGGTTCCGGAATGTTCGGAATTCCGGAATGTTCAGAGTTCCGGAATGTTCAGAGTTCCGGAATGCACCAAGGTTCCGGAATGTTCGGAATTCCGGAATGTACCAAGGTTCCGGAATGTTCGGAATTCCGGAATGTTCAGAGTTCCGGAATGTTCAGAGTTCCGGAATGCACCAAGGTTCCGGAATGTTTGAAATTCCGGAATGCACCAAGGTTCCGGAATGCACCAAGGTTCCGGAATGTTCAGAGTTCCGGAATGCACCAAGGTTCCGGAATGCACCAAGGTTCCGGAATGTTCGGAATTCCAGAATGTTCAGAGTTCCGGAATGCACCAAGGTTCCGGAATGTTTAGAATTCCGGAATGTTCAGAGTTCCGGAATGCACCAAGGTTCCGGAATGTTCGGAATTCTGGAATGCACCAAGGTTCCGGAATGTTCGGAATTCCGGAATGTTCAGAGTTCCGGAATGCACCAAGGTTCCGGAATGTTCGGAATTCTGGAATGCACCAAGGTTCCGGAATGTTCAGAGTCCCGGAATGTTCAGAGTTCCGGAATGCACCAAGGTTCCGGAATGTTCGGAATTCCGGAATGCACAAAGGTTCCGGAATGCACCAAGGTTCCGGAATGTTCGGAATTCCGGAATGTTCAGAGTTCCGGAATGTTCAGAGTTCCGGAATGCACCAAGGTTCCGGAATGTTCGGAATTCCGGAATGCACAAAGGTTCCGGAATGCACCAAGGTTCCGGAATGCACCAAGGTTCCGGAATGTTCGGAATTCCGGAATGTTCAGAGTTCCGGAATGTTCAGAGTTCCGGAATGCACCAAGGTTCCGGAATGTTCGGAATTCTGGAATGCACCAAGGTTCCGGAATGTTCAGAGTCCCGGAATGTTCAGAGTTCCGGAATGCACCAAGGTTCCGGAATGTTCGGAATTCCGGAATGCACAAAGGTTCCGGAATGCACCAAGGTTCCGGAATGTTCGGAATTCCGGAATGTTCAGAGTTCCGGAATGTTCGGAATTCCGGAATGTTCAGAGTTCCGGAATGCACCAAGGTTCCGGAATGTTCGGAATTCTGGAATGCACCAAGGTTCCGGAATGTTCAGAGTCCCGGAATGTTCAGAGTTCCGGAATGCACCAAGGTTCCGGAATGTTCGGAATTCCGGAATGCACAAAGGTTCCGGAATGCACCAAGGTTCCGGAATGTTCGGAATTCCGGAATGTTCAGAGTTCCGGAATGTTCAGAGTTCCGGAATGCACCAAGGTTCCGGAATGTTCGGAATTCCGGAATGTTCAGAGTTCCGGAATGTTCAGAGTTCCGGAATGCACCAAGGTTCCGGAATGCACCAAGGTTCCGGAATGCACCAAGGTTCCGGAATGTTCAGAGTTCCGGAATGCACCAAGGTTCCGGAATGTTCGGAATTCCGGAATGTTCGGAATTCCGGAATGTTCAGAGTTCCGGAATGTTCAGAGTTCCGGAATGCACCAAGGTTCCGGAATGTTCGGAATTCCGGAATGCACAAAGGTTCCGGAATGCACCAAGGTTCCGGAATGTTCGGAATTCCGGAATGCACAAAGGTTCCGGAATGCACCAAGGTTCCGGAATGTTCGGAATTCCGGAATGCTCAGAGTTCCGGAATGTTCAGAGTTCCGGAATGCACCAAGGTTCCGGAATGTTCGGAATTCCGGAATGCACAAAGGTTCCGGAATGCACCAAGGTTCCGGAATGTTCGGAATTCCGGAATGTTCAGAGTTCTGGAATGTTCAGAGTTCCGGAATGCACCAAGGTTCCGGAATGTTCGGAATTCCGGAATGCACAAAGATTCCGGAATGCACCAAGGTTCCGGAATGTTCGGAATTCCGGAATGTTCGGAATTCCGGAATGTTCAGAGTTCCGGAATGTTCAGAGTTCCGGAATGCACCAAGGTTCCGGAATGTTCGGAATTCCGGAATGCACAAAGGTTCCGGAATGCACCAAGGTTCCGGAATGTTCGGAATTCCGGAATGCACAAAGGTTCCGGAATGCACCAAGGTTCCGGAATGTTCGGAATTCCGGAATGTTCAGAGTTCCGGAATGTTCAGAGTTCCGGAATGCACCAAGGTTCCGGAATGCACCAAGGTTCCGGAATGTTCGGAATTCCGGAATGCACAAAGGTTCCGGAATGCACCAAGGTTCCGGAAAGTTCGGAATTCCGGAATGCACAAAGGTTCCGGAATGCACCAAGGTTCCGGAATGTTCGGAATTCCGGAATGCACAAAGGTTCCGGAATGCACCAAGGTTCCGGAATGTTCGGAATTCCGGAATGTTCAGAGTTCCGGAATGCACCAAGGTTCCGGAATGTTTGGAATTCCGGAATGTTCAGAGTTCCGGAATGTTCAGAGTTCCGGAATGCACCAAGGTTCCGGAATGTTCGGAATTCCGGAATGTTCAGAGTTCCGGAATGTTCAGAGTTCCGGAATGCACCAAGGTTCCGGAATGTTCGGAATTCCGGAATGTACCAAGGTTCCGGAATGTTCGGAATTCCGGAATGTTCAGAGTTCCGGAATGTTCAGAGTTCCGGAATGCACCAAGGTTCCGGAATGTTTGAAATTCCGGAATGCACCAAGGTTCCGGAATGCACCAAGGTTCCGGAATGTTCAGAGTTCCGGAATGCACCAAGGTTCCGGAATGCACCAAGGTTCCGGAATGTTCGGAATTCCAGAATGTTCAGAGTTCCGGAATGCACCAAGGTTCCGGAATGTTTAGAATTCCGGAATGTTCAGAGTTCCGGAATGCACCAAGGTTCCGGAATGTTCGGAATTCCGGAATGCACAAAGGTTCCGGAATGCACCAAGGTTCCGGAATGTTCGGAATTCCGGAATGCACAAAGGTTCCGGAATGCACCAAGGTTCCGGAATGTTCGGAATTCTGGAATGCACCAAGGTTCCGGAATGTTCGGAATTCCGGAATGTTCAGAGTTCCGGAATGTTCAGAGTTCCGGAATGCACCAAGGTTCCGGAATGTTCGGAATTCTGGAATGCACCAAGGTTCCGGAATGTTCAGAGTCCCGGAATGTTCAGAGTTCCGGAATGCACCAAGGTTCCGGAATGTTCGGAATTCCGGAATGCACAAAGGTTCCGGAATGCACCAAGGTTCCGGAATGTTCGGAATTCCGGAATGTTCAGAGTTCCGGAATGTTCAGAGTTCCGGAATGCACCAAGGTTCCGGAATGTTCGGAATTCCGGAACGCACAAAGGTTCCGGAATGCACCAAGGTTCCGGAATGTTCGGAATTCCGGAATGTTCAGAGTTCCGGAATGTTCAGAGTTCCGGAATGCACCAAGGTTCCGGAATGTTCGGAATTCCGGAATGCACAAAGGTTCCGGAATGCACCAAGGTTCCGGAATGTTCGGAATTCCGGAATGTTCAGAGTTCCGGAATGTTCAGAGTTCCGGAATGCACCAAGGTTCCGGAATGCACCAAGGTTCCGGAATGCACCAAGGTTCCGGAATGTTCAGAGTTCCGGAATGCACCAAGGTTCCGGAATGTTCGGAATTCCGGAATGTTCGGAATTCCGGAATGTTCAGAGTTCCGGAATGTTCAGAGTTCCGGAATGCACCAAGGTTCCGGAATGTTCGGAATTCCGGAATGTACCAAGGTTCCGGAATGTTCGGAATTCCGGAATGTTCAGAGTTCCGGAATGTTCAGAGTTCCGGAATGCACCAAGGTTCCGGAATGTTCGGAATTCCGGAATGTTCAGAGTTCCGGAATGCACCAAGGTTCCGGAATGTTCGGAATTCCGGAATGTTCAGAGTTCCGGAATGTTCAGAGTTCCGGAATGCACCAAGGTTCCGGAATGTTCGGAATTCCGGAATGTTCAGAGTTCCGGAATGTTCAGAGTTCCGGAATGCACCAAGGTTCCGGAATGCACCAAGGTTCCGGAATGCACCAAGGTTCCGGAATGTTCAGAGTTCCGGAATGCACCAAGGTTCCGGAATGTTCGGAATTCCGGAATGTTCGGAATTCCGGAATGTTCAGAGTTCCGGAATGTTCAGAGTTCCGGAATGCACCAAGGTTCCGGAATGTTCGGAATTCCGGAATGTTCAGAGTTCCGGAATGCACCAAGGTTCCGGAATGTTCGGAATTCCGGAATGTTCAGAGTTCCGGAATGTTCAGAGTTCCGGAATGCACCAAGGTTCCGGAATGTTCGGAATTCTGGAATGCACCAAGGTTCCGGAATGTTCGGAATTCCGGAATGTTCAGAGTTCCGGAATGCACCAAGGTTCCGGAATGTTCGGAATTCTGGAATGCACCAAGGTTCCGGAATGTTCAGAGTCCCGGAATGTTCAGAGTTCCGGAATGTACCAAGGTTCCGGAATGTTCAGAATTCCGGTATGCACCAAGGTTCGGAATGTTCGGAATTCCGGAATGTTCGGAATTCCGGAATGTTCGGAATTCCGGAATGTTCAGAGTTCCGGAATGTTCAGAGTTCCGGAATGCACCAAGGTTCCGGAATGTTCGGAATTCCGGAATGTTCAGAGTTCCGGAATGCACCAAGGTTCCGGAATGTTCGGAATTCTGGAATGCACCAAGGTTCCGGAATGTTCAGAGTCCCGGAATGTTCAGAGTTCCGGAATGTACCAAGGTTCCGGAATGTTCAGAATTCCGGTATGCACCAAGGTTCGGAATGTTCGGAATTCCGGAATGTTCGGAATTCCGGAATGTTCGGAATTCCGGAATGTTCAGAGTTCCGGAATGTTCAGAGTTCCGGAATGCACCAAGGTTCCGGAATGTTCGGAATTCCGGAATGTTCAGAGTTCCGGAATGCACCAAGGTTCCGGAATGTTCGGAATTCCGGAATGTTCAGAGTTCCGGAATGTTCAGAGTTCCGGAATGCACCAAGGTTCCGGAATGTTCGGAATTCTGGAATGCACCAAGGTTCCGGAATGTTCGGAATTCCGGAATGTTCAGAGTTCCGGAATGCACCAAGGTTCCGGAATGTTCGGAATTCTGGAATGCACCAAGGTTCCGGAATGTTCAGAGTCCCGGAATGTTCAGAGTTCCGGAATGTACCAAGGTTCCGGAATGTTCAGAATTCCGGTATGCACCAAGGTTCGGAATGTTCGGAATTCCGGAATGTTCAGAGTTCCGGAATGCACCAAGGTTCCGGAATGTTAAGAGTTCCGGAATGCACCAAGGTTCCGGAATGTTCGGAATTCCGGAATGTTCAGAGTTCCGGAATGTTCAGAGTTCCGGAATGCACCAAGGTTCCGGAATGTTCAGAATTCCGGAATGCACCAAGGTTCCGGAATGCACCAAGGTTCCGGAATGTTCGGAATTCCGGAATGTTCGGAATTCCGGAATGCACCAAGGTTCCGGAATGCACCAAGGTTCCGGAATGTTCGGAATTCCGGAATGTTCAGAGTTGCGGAATGTTCAGAGTTCCGGAATGCACCAAGGTTCCGGAATGCACCAAGGTTCCGGAATGTTCGGAATTCCGGAATGTTCAGAGTTCCGGAATGTTCGGAATTCCGGAATGCACCAAGGTTCCGGAATGCACCAAGGTTCCGGAATGTTCGGAATTCCGGAATGTTCAGAGTTCCGGAATGCACCAAGGTTCCGGAATGTTCAGAATTCCGGTATGCACCAAGGTTCGGAATGTTCGGAATTCCGGAATGTTCAGAGTTCCGGAATGTACCAAGGTTCCGGAATGTTCAGAATTCCGGTATGCACCAAGGTTCGGAATGTTCGGAATTCCGGAATGTTCAGAGTTCCGGAATGCACCAAGGTTCCGGAATGTTAAGAGTTCCGGAATGCACCAAGGTTCCGGAATGTTCGGAATTCCGGAATGTTCAGAGTTCCGGAATGTTCAGAGTTCCGGAATGCACCAAGGTTCCGGAATGTTCAGAATTCCGGAATGCACCAAGGTTCCGGAATGCACCAAGGTTCCGGAATGTTCGGAATTCCGGAATGTTCGGAATTCCGGAATGCACCAAGGTTCCGGAATGCACCAAGGTTCCGGAATGTTCGGAATTCCGGAATGTTCAGAGTTGCGGAATGTTCAGAGTTCCGGAATGCACCAAGGTTCCGGAATGTTAAGAGTTCCGGAATGCACCAAGGTTCCGGAATGTTCGGAATTCCGGAATGTTCAGAGTTCCGGAATGTTCGGAATTCCGGAATGCACCAAGGTTCCGGAATGCACCAAGGTTCCGGAATGTTCGGAATTCCGGAATGTTCAGAGTTCCGGAATGCACCAAGGTTCCGGAATGTTTGGAATTCCGGAATGTTCAGAGTTCCGGAATGTTCAGAGTTCCGGAATGCACCAAGGTTCCGGAATGTTCGGAATTCCGGAATGTTCAGAGTTCCGGAATGTTCAGAGTTCCGGAATGCACCAAGGTTCCGGAATGTTCGGAATTCCGGAATGTTCAGAGTTCCGGAATGCACCAAGGTTCCGGAATGTTTGGAATTCCGGAATGTTCAGAGTTCCGGAATGTTCAGAGTTCCGGAATGCACCAAGGTTCCGGAATGTTCGGAATTCCGGAATGTTCAGAGTTCCGGAATGTTCAGAGTTCCGGAATGCACCAAGGTTCCGGAATGTTCGGAATTCCGGAATGTTCAGAGTTCCGGAATGTTCAGAGTTCCGGAATGCACCAAGGTTCCGGAATGTTCGGAATTCCGGAATGTTCGGAATTCCGGAATGCACCAAGGTTCCGGAATGCACCAAGGTTCCGGAATGCACCAAGGTTCCGGAATGTTCGGAATTCCGGAATGTTCAGAGTTCCGGAATGCACCAAGGTTCCGGAATGTTAAGAGTTCCGGAATGCACCAAGGTTCCGGAATGTTCGGAATTCCGGAATGTTCAGAGTTCCGGAATGTTCGGAATTCCGGAATGCACCAAGGTTCCGGAATGCACCAAGGTTCCGGAATGTTCGGAATTCCGGAATGTTCAGAGTTCCGGAATGCACCAAGGTTCCGGAATGTTTGGAATTCCGGAATGTTCAGAGTTCCGGAATGTTCAGAGTTCCGGAATGCACCAAGGTTCCGGAATGTTCGGAATTCCGGAATGTTCAGAGTTCCGGAATGTTCAGAGTTCCGGAATGCACCAAGGTTCCGGAATGTTCGGAATTCCGGAATGTTCAGAGTTCCGGAATGCACCAAGGTTCCGGAATGTTTGGAATTCCGGAATGTTCAGAGTTCCGGAATGTTCAGAGTTCCGGAATGCACCAAGGTTCCGGAATGTTCGGAATTCCGGAATGTTCAGAGTTCCGGAATGTTCAGAGTTCCGGAATGCACCAAGGTTCCGGAATGTTCGGAATTCCGGAATGTTCAGAGTTCCGGAATGTTCAGAGTTCCGGAATGCACCAAGGTTCCGGAATGTTCGGAATTCCGGAATGTTCGGAATTCCGGAATGCACCAAGGTTCCGGAATGCACCAAGGTTCCGGAATGCACCAAGGTTCCGGAATGTTCGGAATTCCGGAATGTTCAGAGTTCCGGAATGCACCAAGGTTCCGGAATGTTCGGAATTCCGGAATGTTCAGAGTTCCGGAATGTTCAGAGTTCCGGAATGCACCATGGTTCCGGAATGTTCAGAGTTCCGGAATGCACCGAGGTTCCGGAATGCACCAAGGTTCCGGAATGTTAAGAGTTCCGGAATGCACCAAGGTTCCGGAATGTTCGGAATTCCGGAATGTTCAGAGTTCCGGAATGTTCAGAGTTCCGGAATGCACCAAGGTTCCGGAATGTTCAGAATTCCGGAATGTACCAAGGTTCCGGAATGTTCAGAATTCCGGTATGCACCAATGTTCGGAATGTTCGGAATTCCGGAATGTTCAGAGTTCCGGAATGCACCAAGGTTCCGGAATGTTAAGAGTTCCGGAATGCACCAAGGTTCCGGAATGTTCGGAATTCCAGAATGTTCAGAGTTCCGGAATGTTCAGAGTTCCGGAATGCACCAAGGTTCCGGAATGTTCAGAATTCCGGAATGCACCAAGGTTCCGGAATGCACCAAGGTTCCGGAATGTTCGGAATTCCGGAATGTTCGGAATTCCGGAATGCACCAAGGTTCCGGAATGCACCAAGGTTCCGGAATGTTCGGAATTCCGGAATGTTCAGAGTTGCGGAATGTTCAGAGTTCCGGAATGCACCAAGGTTCCGGAATGTTCGGAATTCCGGAATGCACAAAGGTTCCGGAATGCACCAAGGTTCCGGAATGTTCGGAATTCCGGAATGCACCAAGGTTCCGGAATGCACCAAGGTTCCGGAATGTTCGGAATTCCGGAATGTTCAGAGTTCCGGAATGTTCAGAGTTCCGGAATGCACCAAGGTTCCGGAATGCACCAAGGTTCCGGAATGCACCAAGGTTCCGGAATGTTCGGAATTCCGGAATGCACCAAGGTTCCGGAATGTTCGGAATTCCGGAATGTACCAAAGTTCCGGAATGTTCGGAATTCCGGAATGTTCAGAGTTCCGGAATGCACCAAGGTTCCGGAATGTTCGGAATTCTGGAATGCACCAAGGTTCCGGAATGTTCGGAATTCCGGAATGTTCAGAGTTCCGGAATGCACCAAGGTTCCGGAATGTTCGGAATTCCGGAATGCACCAAGGTTCCGGAATGCACCAAGGTTCCGGAATGTTCGGAATTCCGGAATGTTCAGAGTTCCGGAATGTTCAGAGTTCCGGAATGCACCAAGGTTCCGGAATGTTCAGAGTTCCGGAATGCACCGAGGTTCCGGAATGCACCAAGGTTCCGGAATGTTAAGAGTTCCGGAATGCACCAAGGTTCCGGAATGTTCGGAATTCCGGAATGTTCAGAGTTCCGGAATGTTCAGAGTTCCGGAATGCACCAAGGTTCCGGAATGCACCAAGGTTCCGGAATGCACCAAGGTTCCGGAATGTTCAGAGTTCCGGAATGCACCAAGGTTCCGGAATGCACCAAGGTTCCGGAATGTTCGGAATTCCGGAATGTTCAGAGTTCCGGAATGTTCAGAGTTCCGGAATGCACCAAGGTTCCGGAATGTTCGGAATTCTGGAATGCACCAAGGTTCCGGAATGCACCAAGGTTCCGGAATGCACCAAGGTTCCGGAATGTTCAGAGTTCCGGAATGCACCAAGGTTCCGGAATGTTCGGAATTCCGGAATGTTCAGAGTTCCGGAATGTTCAGAGTTCCGGAATGCACCAAGGTTCCGGAATGTTCGGAATTCCGGAATGCACCGAGGTTCCGGAATGCACCAAGGTTCCGGAATGTTAAGAGTTCCGGAATGCACCAAGGTTCCGGAATGTTCGGAATTCCGGAATGTTCAGAGTTCCGGAATGTTCGGAATTCCGGAATGTACCAAGGTTCCGGAATGTTCGGAATTCTGGAATGTTCAGAGTTCCGGAATGTTCAGAGTTCCGGAATGTTCGGAATTCCGGAATGTACCAAGGTTCCCGAATGTTCGGAATTCCGGAATGTTCAGAGTTCCGGAATGCACCAAGGTTCCGGAATGTTCGGAATTCCGGAATGCACAAAGGTTCCGGAATGCACCAAGGTTCCGGAATGTTCGGAATTCCGGAATGCACAAAGGTTCCGGAATGCACCAAGGTTCCGGAATGTTCGGAATTCCGGAATGTTCAGAGTTCCGGAATGTTCAGAGTTCCGGAATGCACCAAGGTTCCGGAATGTTCAGAGTTCCGGAATGCACCAAGGTTCCGGAATGCACCAAGGTTCCGGAATGTTCGGAATTCCGGAATGTTCAGAGTTCCGGAATGTTCAGAGTTCCGGAATGCACCAAGGTTCCGGAATGTTCAGAGTTCCGGAATGCACCAAGGTTCCGGAATGTTCGGAATTCCGGAATGCACCAAGGTTCCGGAATGTTCGGAATTCCGGAATGCACCAAGGTTCCGGAATGTTCGGAATAACGGAATGTTCAGAGTTCCGGAATGCACCAAGGTTCCGGAATGTTCGGAATTCCGGAATGCACCAAGGTTCCGGAATGCACCAAGGTTCCGGAATGCACCAAGGTTCCGGAATGTTCAGAGTTCCGGAATGCACCGAGGTTCCGGAATGCACCAAGGTTCCGGAATGTTCGGAATTCCGGAATGCACAAAGGTTCCGGAATGCACCAAGGTTCCGGAATGTTCGGAATTCCGGAATGTTCAGAGTTCCGGAATGTTCAGAGTTCCGGAATGTTCGGAATTCCGGAATGCACCAAGGTTCCGGAATGCACCAAGGTTCCGGAATGTTCGGAATTCCGGAATGTTCGGAATTCCGGAATGCACCAAGGTTCCGGAATGCACCAAGGTTCCGGAATGTTCGGAATTCCGGAATGCACAAAGGTTCCGGAATGCACCAAGGTTCCGGAATGTTCGGAATTCCGGAATGCACCAAGGTTCCGGAATGTTCGGAATTCCGGAATGTTCAGAGTTCCGGAATGTTCAGAGTTCCGGAATGCACCAAGGTTCCGGAATGTTCGGAATTCCGGAATGTTCAGAATTCCGGAATGCACCAAGGTTCCGGAATGCACCAAGGTTCCGGAATGCACCAAGGTTCCGGAATGTTCGGAATTCCGGAATGCACCAAGGTTCCGGAATGTTCGAAATTCCGGAATGCACCAAGGTTCCGGAATGCACCAAGGTTCCGGAATGTTCGGAATTCTGGAATGCACCAAGGTTCCGGAATGTTCGGAATTCCGGAATGTTCGGAATTCCGGAATGCACCAAGGTTCCGGAATGAACCAAGGTTCCGGAATGTTCGGAATTCCGGAATGTTCAGAGTTCCGGAATGTTCAGAGTTCCGGAATGCACCAAGGTTCCGGAATGCACCAAGGTTCCGGAATGTTAAGAGTTCCGGAATGCACCAAGGTTCCGGAATGTTCGGAATTCCGGAATGTTCAGAGTTCCGGAATGTTCGGAATTCCGGAATGCACCAAGGTTCCGGAATGCACCAAGGTTCCGGAATGTTCGGAATTCCGGAATGTTCGGAATTCCGGAATGCACCAAGGTTCCGGAATGCACCAAGGTTCCGGAATGTTCAGAGTTCCGGAATGCACCAAGGTTCCGGAATGTTCGGAATTCCGGAATGTTCAGAGTTCCGGAATGTTCAGAGTTCCGGAATGCACCAAGGTTCCGGAATGTTCGGAATTCCGGAATGTACCAAGGTTCCGGAATGTTCGGAATTCCGGAATGTTCAGAGTTCCGGAATGTTCAGAGTTCCGGAATGCACCAAGGTTCCGGAATGTTCGGAATTCCGGAATGCACCAAGGTTCCGGAATGTTCGGAATTCCGGAATGCACAAAGGTTCCGGAATGCACCAAGGTTCCGGAATGCACCAAGGTTCCGGAATGTTCAGAGTTCCGGAATGTACCAAGGTTCCGGAATGTTCGGAATTCCGGAATGCACAAAGGTTCCGGAATGTTCGGAATTCCGGAATGTTCAGAGTTCCGGAATGCACCAAGGTTCCGGAATGTTCGGAATTCCGGAATGCACAAAGGTTCCGGAATGCACCAAGGTTCCGGAATGTTCGGAATTCCGGAATGCACAAAGGTTCCGGAATGCACCAAGGTTCCGGAATGTTCGGAATTCCGGAATGCACAAAGGTTCCGGAATGCACCAAGGTTCCGGAATGTTCGGAATTCCGGAATGTTCAGAGTTCCGGAATGTTCAGAGTTCCGGAATGCACCAAGGTTCCGGAATGTTCGGAATTCCGGAATGCACAAAGGTTCCGGAATGCACCAAGGTTCCGGAATGTTCGGAATTCCGGAATGTTCAGAGTTCCGGAATGTTCAGAGTTCCGGAATGCACCAAGGTTCCGGAATGTTCGGAATTCCGGAATGCACAAAGGTTCCGGAATGCACCAAGGTTCCGGAATGTTCGGAATTCCGGAATGTTCAGAGTTCCGGAATGTTCAGAGTTCCGGAATGCACCAAGGTTCCGGAATGTTCGGAATTCCGGAATGCACAAAGGTTCCGGAATGCACCAAGGTTCCGGAATGTTCGGAATTCCGGAATGCACAAAGGTTCCGGAATGCACCAAGGTTCCGGAATGTTCGGAATTCCGGAATGTTCAGAGTTCCGGAATGTTCGGAATTCCGGAATGTTCAGAGTTCCGGAATGTTCGGAATTCCGGAATGCACCAAGGTTCCGGAATGCACCAAGGTTCCGGAATGTTCGGAATTCCGGAATGTTCAGAGTTCCGGAATGCACCAAGGTTCCGGAATGTTCGGAATTCTGGAATGCACCAAGGTTCCGGAATGTTCAGAGTCCCGGAATGTTCAGAGTTCCGGAATGTACCAAGGTTCCGGAATGTTCAGAATTCCGGTATGCACCAAGGTTCGGAATGTTCGGAATTCCGGAATGTTCAGAGTTCCGGAATGCACCAAGGTTCCGGAATGTTAAGAGTTCCGGAATGCACCAAGGTTCCGGAATGTTCGGAATTCCGGAATGTTCAGAGTTCCGGAATGTTCAGAGTTCCGGAATGCACCAAGGTTCCGGAATGTTCAGAATTCCGGAATGCACCAAGGTTCCGGAATGCACCAAGGTTCCGGAATGTTCGGAATTCCGGAATGTTCGGAATTCCGGAATGCACCAAGGTTCCGGAATGCACCAAGGTTCCGGAATGCACCAAGGTTCCGGAATGTTCGGAATTCCGGAATGTTCAGAGTTCCGGAATGCACCAAGGTTCCGGAATGTTCAGAATTCCGGTATGCACCAAGGTTCGGAATGTTCGGAATTCCGGAATGTTCAGAGTTCCGGAATGTACCAAGGTTCCGGAATGTTCAGAATTCCGGTATGCACCAAGGTTCGGAATGTTCGGAATTCCGGAATGTTCAGAGTTCCGGAATGCACCAAGGTTCCGGAATGTTAAGAGTTCCGGAATGCACCAAGGTTCCGGAATGTTCGGAATTCCGGAATGTTCAGAGTTCCGGAATGTTCAGAGTTCCGGAATGCACCAAGGTTCCGGAATGTTCAGAATTCCGGAATGCACCAAGGTTCCGGAATGCACCAAGGTTCCGGAATGTTCGGAATTCCGGAATGTTCGGAATTCCGGAATGCACCAAGGTTCCGGAATGCACCAAGGTTCCGGAATGTTCGGAATTCCGGAATGTTCAGAGTTGCGGAATGTTCAGAGTTCCGGAATGCACCAAGGTTCCGGAATGTTAAGAGTTCCGGAATGCACCAAGGTTCCGGAATGTTCGGAATTCCGGAATGTTCAGAGTTCCGGAATGTTCGGAATTCCGGAATGCACCAAGGTTCCGGAATGCACCAAGGTTCCGGAATGTTCGGAATTCCGGAATGTTCAGAGTTCCGGAATGCACCAAGGTTCCGGAATGTTTGGAATTCCGGAATGTTCAGAGTTCCGGAATGTTCAGAGTTCCGGAATGCACCAAGGTTCCGGAATGTTCGGAATTCCGGAATGTTCAGAGTTCCGGAATGTTCAGAGTTCCGGAATGCACCAAGGTTCCGGAATGTTCGGAATTCCGGAATGTTCAGAGTTCCGGAATGCACCAAGGTTCCGGAATGTTTGGAATTCCGGAATGTTCAGAGTTCCGGAATGTTCAGAGTTCCGGAATGCACCAAGGTTCCGGAATGTTCGGAATTCCGGAATGTTCAGAGTTCCGGAATGTTCAGAGTTCCGGAATGCACCAAGGTTCCGGAATGTTCGGAATTCCGGAATGTTCAGAGTTCCGGAATGTTCAGAGTTCCGGAATGCACCAAGGTTCCGGAATGTTCGGAATTCCGGAATGTTCGGAATTCCGGAATGCACCAAGGTTCCGGAATGCACCAAGGTTCCGGAATGCACCAAGGTTCCGGAATGTTCGGAATTCCGGAATGTTCAGAGTTCCGGAATGCACCAAGGTTCCGGAATGTTAAGAGTTCCGGAATGCACCAAGGTTCCGGAATGTTCGGAATTCCGGAATGTTCAGAGTTCCGGAATGTTCGGAATTCCGGAATGCACCAAGGTTCCGGAATGCACCAAGGTTCCGGAATGTTCGGAATTCCGGAATGTTCAGAGTTCCGGAATGCACCAAGGTTCCGGAATGTTTGGAATTCCGGAATGTTCAGAGTTCCGGAATGTTCAGAGTTCCGGAATGCACCAAGGTTCCGGAATGTTCGGAATTCCGGAATGTTCAGAGTTCCGGAATGTTCAGAGTTCCGGAATGCACCAAGGTTCCGGAATGTTTGGAATTCCGGAATGTTCAGAGTTCCGGAATGTTCAGAGTTCCGGAATGCACCAAGGTTCCGGAATGTTCGGAATTCCGGAATGTTCAGAGTTCCGGAATGTTCAGAGTTCCGGAATGCACCAAGGTTCCGGAATGTTCGGAATTCCGGAATGTTCAGAGTTCCGGAATGTTCAGAGTTCCGGAATGCACCAAGGTTCCGGAATGTTCGGAATTCCGGAATGTTCGGAATTCCGGAATGCACCAAGGTTCCGGAATGCACCAAGGTTCCGGAATGCACCAAGGTTCCGGAATGTTCGGAATTCCGGAATGTTCAGAGTTCCGGAATGCACCAAGGTTCCGGAATGTTCGGAATTCCGGAATGTTCAGAGTTCCGGAATGTTCAGAGTTCCGGAATGCACCAAGGTTCCGGAATGTTCGGAATTCTGGAATGCACCAAGGTTCCGGAATGCACCAAGGTTCCGGAATGCACCAAGGTTCCGGAATGTTCAGAGTTCCGGAATGCACCAAGGTTCCGGAATGTTCGGAATTCCAGAATGTTCAGAGTTCCGGAATGCACCAAGGTTCCGGAATGTTCGGAATTCCGGAATGTTCAGAGTTGCGGAATGTTCAGAGTTCCGGAATGCACCAAGGTTCCGGAATGTTCGGAATTCCGGAATGCACAAAGGTTCCGGAATGCACCAAGGTTCCGGAATGTTCGGAATTCCGGAATGTACCAAGGTTCCGGAATGTTCGGAATTCCGGAATGTTCAGAGTTCCGGAATGTTCAGAGTTCCGGAATGCACCAAGGTTCCGGAATGCACCAAGGTTCCGGAATGTTCAGAGTTCCGGAATGCACAAAGGTTCCGGAATGTTCGGAATTCTGGAATGCACCAAGGTTCCGGAATGTTCAGAATTCCGGAATGTTCAGAGTTCCGGAATGTTCAGAGTTCCGGAATGCACCATGGTTCCGGAATGTTCAGAGTTCCGGAATGCACCGAGGTTCCGGAATGCACCAAGGTTCCGGAATGTTAAGAGTTCCGGAATGCACCAAGGTTCCGGAATGTTCGGAATTCCGGAATGTTCAGAGTTCCGGAATGTTCAGAGTTCCGGAATGCACCAAGGTTCCGGAATGTTCAGAATTCCGGAATGTACCAAGGTTCCGGAATGTTCAGAATTCCGGTATGCACCAATGTTCGGAATGTTCGGAATTCCGGAATGTTCAGAGTTCCGGAATGCACCAAGGTTCCGGAATGTTAAGAGTTCCGGAATGCACCAAGGTTCCGGAATGTTCGGAATTCCAGAATGTTCAGAGTTCCGGAATGTTCAGAGTTCCGGAATGCACCAAGGTTCCGGAATGTTCAGAATTCCGGAATGCACCAAGGTTCCGGAATGCACCAAGGTTCCGGAATGTTCGGAATTCCGGAATGTTCGGAATTCCGGAATGCACCAAGGTTCCGGAATGTTCGGAATTCCGGAATGTTCAGAGTTCCGGAATGTTCAGAGTTCCGGAATGCACCAAGGTTCCGGAATGTTCGGAATTCCGGAATGTACCAAAGTTCCGGAATGTTCGGAATTCCGGAATGTTCAGAGTTCCGGAATGCACCAAGGTTCCGGAATGTTCGGAATTCTGGAATGCACCAAGGTTCCGGAATGTTCGGAATTCCGGAATGTTCAGAGTTCCGGAATGCACCAAGGTTCCGGAATGTTCGGAATTCTGGAATGCACCAAGGTTCCGGAATGTTCGGAATTCCGGAATGTTCAGAGTTCCGGAATGCACCAAGGTTCCGGAATGTTCGGAATTCCGGAATGCACCAAGGTTCCGGAATGCACCAAGGTTCCGGAATGTTCGGAATTCCGGAATGTTCAGAGTTCCGGAATGTTCAGAGTTCCGGAATGCACCAAGGTTCCGGAATGTTCAGAGTTCCGGAATGCACCGAGGTTCCGGAATGCACCAAGGTTCCGGAATGTTAAGAGTTCCGGAATGCACCAAGGTTCCGGAATGTTCGGAATTCCGGAATGTTCAGAGTTCCGGAATGTTCAGAGTTCCGGAATGCACCAAGGTTCCGGAATGCACCAAGGTTCCGGAATGCACCAAGGTTCCGGAATGTTCAGAGTTCCGGAATGCACCAAGGTTCCGGAATGCACCAAGGTTCCGGAATGTTCGGAATTCCGGAATGTTCAGAGTTCCGGAATGTTCAGAGTTCCGGAATGCACCAAGGTTCCGGAATGTTCGGAATTCTGGAATGCACCAAGGTTCCGGAATGCACCAAGGTTCCGGAATGCACCAAGGTTCCGGAATGTTCAGAGTTCCGGAATGCACCAAGGTTCCGGAATGTTCGGAATTCCGGAATGTTCAGAGTTCCGGAATGTTCAGAGTTCCGGAATGCACCAAGGTTCCGGAATGTTCGGAATTCCGGAATGCACCGAGGTTCCGGAATGCACCAAGGTTCCGGAATGTTAAGAGTTCCGGAATGCACCAAGGTTCCGGAATGTTCGGAATTCCGGAATGTTCAGAGTTCCGGAATGTTCGGAATTCCGGAATGTACCAAGGTTCCGGAATGTTCGGAATTCTGGAATGTTCAGAGTTCCGGAATGTTCAGAGTTCCGGAATGTTCGGAATTCCGGAATGTACCAAGGTTCCCGAATGTTCGGAATTCCGGAATGTTCAGAGTTCCGGAATGCACCAAGGTTCCGGAATGTTCGGAATTCCGGAATGCACAAAGGTTCCGGAATGCACCAAGGTTCCGGAATGTTCGGAATTCCGGAATGCACAAAGGTTCCGGAATGCACCAAGGTTCCGGAATGTTCGGAATTCCGGAATGTTCAGAGTTCCGGAATGTTCAGAGTTCCGGAATGCACCAAGGTTCCGGAATGTTCAGAGTTCCGGAATGCACCAAGGTTCCGGAATGCACCAAGGTTCCGGAATGTTCGGAATTCCGGAATGTTCAGAGTTCCGGAATGTTCAGAGTTCCGGAATGCACCAAGGTTCCGGAATGTTCAGAGTTCCGGAATGCACCAAGGTTCCGGAATGTTCGGAATTCCGGAATGCACCAAGGTTCCGGAATGTTCGGAATTCCGGAATGCACCAAGGTTCCGGAATGTTCGGAATAACGGAATGTTCAGAGTTCCGGAATGCACCAAGGTTCCGGAATGTTCGGAATTCCGGAATGCACCAAGGTTCCGGAATGCACCAAGGTTCCGGAATGCACCAAGGTTCCGGAATGTTCAGAGTTCCGGAATGCACCGAGGTTCCGGAATGCACCAAGGTTCCGGAATGTTCGGAATTCCGGAATGCACAAAGGTTCCGGAATGCACCAAGGTTCCGGAATGTTCGGAATTCCGGAATGTTCAGAGTTCCGGAATGTTCAGAGTTCCGGAATGTTCGGAATTCCGGAATGCACCAAGGTTCCGGAATGCACCAAGGTTCCGGAATGTTCGGAATTCCGGAATGTTCGGAATTCCGGAATGCACCAAGGTTCCGGAATGCACCAAGGTTCCGGAATGTTCGGAATTCCGGAATGCACAAAGGTTCCGGAATGCACCAAGGTTCCGGAATGTTCGGAATTCCGGAATGCACCAAGGTTCCGGAATGTTCGGAATTCCGGAATGTTCAGAGTTCCGGAATGTTCAGAGTTCCGGAATGCACCAAGGTTCCGGAATGTTCGGAATTCCGGAATGTTCAGAATTCCGGAATGCACCAAGGTTCCGGAATGCACCAAGGTTCCGGAATGCACCAAGGTTCCGGAATGTTCGGAATTCCGGAATGCACCAAGGTTCCGGAATGTTCGAAATTCCGGAATGCACCAAGGTTCCGGAATGCACCAAGGTTCCGGAATGTTCGGAATTCTGGAATGCACCAAGGTTCCGGAATGTTCGGAATTCCGGAATGTTCGGAATTCCGGAATGCACCAAGGTTCCGGAATGAACCAAGGTTCCGGAATGTTCGGAATTCCGGAATGTTCAGAGTTCCGGAATGTTCAGAGTTCCGGAATGCACCAAGGTTCCGGAATGCACCAAGGTTCCGGAATGTTAAGAGTTCCGGAATGCACCAAGGTTCCGGAATGTTCGGAATTCCGGAATGTTCAGAGTTCCGGAATGTTCGGAATTCCGGAATGCACCAAGGTTCCGGAATGCACCAAGGTTCCGGAATGTTCGGAATTCCGGAATGTTCGGAATTCCGGAATGCACCAAGGTTCCGGAATGCACCAAGGTTCCGGAATGTTCAGAGTTCCGGAATGCACCAAGGTTCCGGAATGTTCGGAATTCCGGAATGTTCAGAGTTCCGGAATGTTCAGAGTTCCGGAATGCACCAAGGTTCCGGAATGTTCGGAATTCCGGAATGTACCAAGGTTCCGGAATGTTCGGAATTCCGGAATGTTCAGAGTTCCGGAATGTTCAGAGTTCCGGAATGCACCAAGGTTCCGGAATGTTCGGAATTCCGGAATGCACCAAGGTTCCGGAATGTTCGGAATTCCGGAATGCACAAAGGTTCCGGAATGCACCAAGGTTCCGGAATGTTCGGAATTCCGGAATGTTCAGAGTTCCGGAATGCACCAAGGTTCCGGAATGTTTGGAATTCCGGAATGTTCAGAGTTCCGGAATGTTCAGAGTTCCGGAATGCACCAAGGTTCCGGAATGTTCGGAATTCCGGAATGTTCAGAGTTCCGGAATGTTCAGAGTTCCGGAATGCACCAAGGTTCCGGAATGTTTGAAATTCCAGAATGCACCAAGGTTCCGGAATGCACCAAGGTTCCGGAATGTTCAGAGTTCCGGAATGCACCAAGGTTCCGGAATGCACCAAGGTTCCGGAATGTTCGGAATTCCAGAATGCACCAAGGTTCCGGAATGCACCAAGGTTCCGGAAAGTTCGGAATTCCGGAACGCACAAAGGTTCCGGAATGCACCAAGGTTCCGGAATGTTCGGAATTCCGGAACGCACAAAGGTTCCGGAATGCACCAAGGTTCCGGAATGTTCGGAATTCCGGAATGCACAAAGGTTCCGGAATGCACCAAGGTTCCGGAATGCACAAAGGTTCCGGAATGTTCGGAATTCCGGAATGTTCAGAGTTCCGGAATGCACCAAGGTTCCGGAATGTTCGGAATTCCGGAATGCACAAAGGTTCCGGAATGCACCAAGGTTCCGGAATGTTCGGAATTCCGGAATGCACAAAGGTTCCGGAATGCACCAAGGTTCCGGAATGTTCGGAATTCCGGAATGCACAAAGGTTCCGGAATGCACCAAGGTTCCGGAATGTTCGGAATTCCGGAATGTTCAGAGTTCCGGAATGTTCAGAGTTCCGGAATGCACCAAGGTTCCGGAATGTTCGGAATTCCGGAATGCACAAAGGTTCCGGAATGCACCAAGGTTCCGGAATGTTCGGAATTCCGGAATGTTCAGAGTTCCGGAATGTTCAGAGTTCCGGAATGCACCAAGGTTCCGGAATGTTCGGAATTCCGGAATGCACAAAGGTTCCGGAATGCACCAAGGTTCCGGAATGTTCGGAATTCCGGAATGTTCAGAGTTCCGGAATGTTCAGAGTTCCGGAATGCACCAAGGTTCCGGAATGTTCGGAATTCCGGAATGCACAAAGGTTCCGGAATGCACCAAGGTTCCGGAATGTTCGGAATTCCGGAATGCACAAAGGTTCCGGAATGTTCGGAATTCCGGAATGCACAAAGGTTCCGGAATGCACCAAGGTTCCGGAATGTTTGGAATTCCGGAATGTTCAGAGTTCCGGAATGTTCAGAGTTCCGGAATGCACCAAGGTTCCGGAATGTTCAGAGTTCCGGAATGTTCAGAGTTCCGGAATGCACCAAGGTTCCGGAATGTTCGGAATTCCGGAATGCACCAAGGTTCCGGAATGTTCGGAATTCCGGAATGCACAAAGGTTCCGGAATGCACCAAGGTTCCGGAATGTTCGGAATTCCGGAATGTTCAGAGTTCCGGAATGCACCAAGGTTCCGGAATGTTTGGAATTCCGGAATGTTCAGAGTTCCGGAATGTTCAGAGTTCCGGAATGCACCAAGGTTCCGGAATGTTCGGAATTCCGGAATGTTCAGAGTTCCGGAATGTTCAGAGTTCCGGAATGCACCAAGGTTCCGGAATGTTTGAAATTCCAGAATGCACCAAGGTTCCGGAATGCACCAAGGTTCCGGAATGTTCAGAGTTCCGGAATGCACCAAGGTTCCGGAATGCACCAAGGTTCCGGAATGTTCGGAATTCCAGAATGCACCAAGGTTCCGGAATGCACCAAGGTTCCGGAAAGTTCGGAATTCCGGAACGCACAAAGGTTCCGGAATGCACCAAGGTTCCGGAATGTTCGGAATTCCGGAACGCACAAAGGTTCCGGAATGCACCAAGGTTCCGGAATGTTCGGAATTCCGGAATGCACCAAGGTTCCGGAATGTTCGGAATTCCGGAATGTTCAGAGTTCCGGAATGTTCAGAGTTCCGGAATGCACCAAGGTTCCGGAATGTTCGGAATTCCGGAATGCACAAAGGTTCCGGAATGCACCAAGGTTCCGGAATGTTCGGAATTCCGGAATGTTCAGAGTTCCGGAATGTTCAGAGTTCCGGAATGCACCAAGGTTCCGGAATGTTCGGAATTCCGGAATGCACAAAGGTTCCGGAATGCACCAAGGTTCCGGAATGTTCGGAATTCCGGAATGCACAAAGGTTCCGGAATGCACCAAGGTTCCGGAATGTTCGGAATTCCGGAATGCACAAAGGTTCCGGAATGCACCAAGGTTCCGGAATGTTCGGAATTCCGGAATGTTCAGAGTTCCGGAATGTTCGGAATTCCGGAATGTTCAGAGTTCCGGAATGTTCAGAGTTCCGGAATGCACCAAGGTTCCGGAATGCACCAAGGTTCCGGAATGCACCAAGGTTCCGGAATGTTCAGAGTTCCGGAATGCACCAAGGTTCCGGAATGTTTGGAATTCCGGAATGTTCAGAGTTCCGGAATGCACCAAGGTTCCGGAATGTTCGGAATTCCGGAATGCACAAAGGTTCCGGAATGCACCAAGGTTCCGGAATGTTCGGAATTCCGGAATGTACCAAGGTTCCGGAATGTTCGGAATTCCGGAATGCACAAAGGTTCCGGAATGCACCAAGGTTCCGGAATGTTCGGAATTCCGGAATGTTCAGAGTTCCGGAATGTTCAGAGTTCCGGAATGCACCAAGGTTCCGGAATGTTCGGAATTCCGGAATGCACAAAGGTTCCGGAATGCACCAAGGTTCCGGAATGTTCGGAATTCCGGAATGCACAAAGGTTCCGGAATGCACCAAGGTTCCGGAATGTTCGGAATTCCGGAATGTTCAGAGTTCCGGAATGCACCAAGGTTCCGGAATGTTCGGAATTCCGGAATGCACAAAGGTTCCGGAATGCACCAAGGTTCCGGAATGTTCGGAATTCCGGAATGTACCAAGGTTCCGGAATGTTCGGAATTCCGGAATGCACAAAGGTTCCGGAATGCACCAAGGTTCCGGAATGTTCGGAATTCCGGAATGTTCAGAGTTCCGGAATGTTCAGAGTTCCGGAATGCACCAAGGTTCCGGAATGTTCGGAATTCCGGAATGCACAAAGGTTCCGGAATGCACCAAGGTTCCGGAATGTTCGGAATTCCGGAATGCACAAAGGTTCCGGAATGCACCAAGGTTCCGGAATGTTCGGAATTCCGGAATGTTCAGAGTTCCGGAATGTTCAGAGTTCCGGAATGCACCAAGGTTCCGGAATGCACCAAGGTTCCGGAATGTACCAAGGTTCCGGAATGTTCGGAATTCCGGAATGTTCAGAGTTCCGGAATGCACCAAGGTTCCGGAATGTTCGGAATTCCGGAATGCACAAAGGTTCCGGAATGCACCAAGGTTCCGGAATGTTCGGAATTCCGGAATGCACAAAGGTTCCGGAATGCACCAAGGTTCCGGAATGTTCGGAATTCCGGAATGCACAAAGGTTCCGGAATGCACCAAGGTTCCGGAATGTTCGGAATTCCGGAATGTTCAGAGTTCCGGAATGTTCATAGTTCCGGAATGCACCAAGGTTCCGGAATGTTCGGAATTCCGGAATGCACCAAGGTTCCGGAATGTTCGGAATTCCGGAATGCACAAAGGTTCCGGAATGCACCAAGGTTCCGGAATGTTCGGAATTCCGGAATGTTCAGAGTTCCGGAATGCACCAAGGTTCCGGAATGTTTGGAATTCCGGAATGTTCAGAGTTCCGGAATGTTCAGAGTTCCGGAATGCACCAAGGTTCCGGAATGTTCGGAATTCCGGAATGTTCAGAGTTCCGGAATGTTCAGAGTTCCGGAATGCACCAAGGTTCCGGAATGTTCGGAATTCCGGAATGTACCAAGGTTCCGGAATGTTCGGAATTCCGGAATGTTCAGAGTTCCGGAATGTTCAGAGTTCCGGAATGCACCAAGGTTCCGGAATGTTTGAAATTCCGGAATGCACCAAGGTTCCGGAATGCACCAAGGTTCCGGAATGTTCAGAGTTCCGGAATGCACCAAGGTTCCGGAATGCACCAAGGTTCCGGAATGTTCGGAATTCCAGAATGTTCAGAGTTCCGGAATGCACCAAGGTTCCGGAATGTTTGGAATTCCGGAATGTTCAGAGTTCCGGAATGCACCAAGGTTCCGGAATGTTCGGAATTCCGGAATGCACAAAGGTTCCGGAATGCACCAAGGTTCCGGAATGTTCGGAATTCCGGAATGCACAAAGGTTCCGGAATGCACCAAGGTTCCGGAATGTTCAGAGTTCCGGAATGCACCAAGGTTCCGGAATGTTCGGAATTCCGGAATGTTCAGAGTTCCGGAATGTTCAGAGTTCCGGAATGCACCAAGGTTCCGGAATGTTCGGAATTCCGGAATGCACAAAGGTTCCGGAATGTACCAAGGTTCCGGAATGTTCGGAATTCCGGAATGCACAAAGGTTCCGGAATGCACCAAGGTTCCGGAATGTTCGGAATTCCGGAATGTTCAGAGTTCCGGAATGTTCAGAGTTCCGGAATGCACCAAGGTTCCGGAATGTTCGGAATTCCGGAATGCACAAAGGTTCCGGAATGCACCAAGGTTCCGGAATGTTCGGAATTCCGGAATGCACCAAGGTTCCGGAATGTTCGGAATTCCGGAATGCACAAAGGTTCCGGAATGCACCAAGGTTCCGGAATGTTCGGAATTCCGGAATGTTCAGAGTTCCGGAATGTTCAGAGTTCCGGAATGCACCAAGGTTCCGGAATGTTCGGAATTCCGGAATGCACAAAGGTTCCGGAATGCACCAAGGTTCCGGAATGTTCGGAATTCCGGAATGTTCAGAGTTCCGGAATGTTCAGAGTTCCGGAATGCACCAAGGTTCCGGAATGTTCGGAATTCCGGAATGCACAAAGGTTCCGGAATGCACCAAGGTTCCGGAATGTTCGGAATTCCGGAATGCACCAAGGTTCCGGAATGTTCGGAATTCCGGAATGCACAAAGGTTCCGGAATGCACCAAGGTTCCGGAATGTTCGGAATTCCGGAATGTTCAGAGTTCCGGAATGTTCAGAGTTCCGGAATGCACCAAGGTTCCGGAATGTTCGGAATTCCGGAATGCACAAAGGTTCCGGAATGCACCAAGGTTCCGGAATGTTCGGAATTCCGGAATGTTCAGAGTTCCGGAATGTTCAGAGTTCCGGAATGCACCAAGGTTCCGGAATGTTCGGAATTCCGGAATGCACAAAGGTTCTGGAATGCACCAAGGTTCCGGAATGTTCGGAATTCCGGAATGTTCAGAGTTCCGGAATGTTCAGAGTTCCGGAATGCACCAAGGTTCCGGAATGTTCGGAATTCCGGAATGCACAAAGGTTCCGGAATGCACCAAGGTTCCGGAATGTTCGGAATTCCGGAATGCACAAAGGTTCCGGAATGCACCAAGGTTCCGGAATGTTCGGAATTCCGGAATGCACAAAGGTTCCGGAATGCACCAAGGTTCCGGAATGTTCGGAATTCCGGAATGCACCAAGGTTCCGGAATGTTCGGAATTCCGGAATGTTCGGAATTCCGGAATGTTCAGAGTTCCGGAATGTTCAGAGTTCCGGAATGCACCAAGGTTCCGGAATGTTCGGAATTCCGGAATGCACAAAGGTTCTGGAATGCACCAAGGTTCCGGAATGTTCGGAATTCCGGAATGTTCAGAGTTCCGGAATGTTCAGAGTTCCGGAATGCACCAAGGTTCCGGAATGTTCGGAATTCCGGAATGCACAAAGGTTCCGGAATGCACCAAGGTTCCGGAATGTTCGGAATTCCGGAATGTTCAGAGTTCCGGAATGTTCAGAGTTCCGGAATGCACCAAGGTTCCGGAATGTTCGGAATTCCGGAATGCACAAAGGTTCCGGAATGCACCAAGGTTCCGGAATGTTCGGAATTCCGGAATGCACAAAGGTTCCGGAATGCACCAAGGTTCCGGAATGTTCGGAATTCCGGAATGCACAAAGGTTCCGGAATGTTCGGAATTCCGGAATGCACAAAGGTTCCGGAATGCACCAAGGTTCCGGAATGTTCGGAATTCCGGAATGCACCAAGGTTCCGGAATGTTCGGAATTCCGGAATGTTCAGAGTTCCGGAATGTTCAGAGTTCCGGAATGCACCAAGGTTCCGGAATGTTCGGAATTCCGGAATGCACAAAGGTTCCGGAATGCACCAAGGTTCCGGAATGTTCGGAATTCCGGAATGTTCAGAGTTCCGGAATGTTCAGAGTTCCGGAATGCACCAAGGTTCCGGAATGTTCGGAATTCCGGAATGCACAAAGGTTCCGGAATGCACCAAGGTTCCGGAATGTTCGGAATTCCGGAATGTACCAAGGTTCCGGAATGCACCAAGGTTCCGGAATGTTCAGAGTTCCGGAATGCACCAAGGTTCCGGAATGTTCGGAATTCCGGAATGTTCAGAGTTCCGGAATGTTCAGAGTTCCGGAATGCACCAAGGTTCCGGAATGTTCGGAATTCCGGAATGTTCAGAGTTCCGGAATGCACCAAGGTTCCGGAATGTTCGGAATTCCGGAATGTCCAGAGTTCCGGAATGCACCAAGGTTCCGGAATGCACCAAGGTTCCGGAATGTTCGGAATTCCGGAATGTTCAGAGTTCCGGAATGTTCAGAGTTCCGGAATGCACCAAGGTTCCGGAATGTTCGGAATTCCGGAATGTTCAGAGTTCCGGAATGCACCAAGGTTCCGGAATGTTCGGAATTCCGGAATGTTCAGAGTTCCGGAATGTTCAGAGTTCCGGAATGCACCAAGGTTCCGGAATGTTCGGAATTCTGGAATGCACCAAGGTTCCGGAATGTTCGGAATTCCGGAATGTTCAGAGTTCCGGAATGCACCAAGGTTCCGGAATGTTCGGAATTCTGGAATGCACCAAGGTTCCGGAATGTTCAGAGTCCCGGAATGTTCAGAGTTCCGGAATGCACCAAGGTTCCGGAATGTTCGGAATTCCGGAATGCACAAAGGTTCCGGAATGCACCAAGGTTCCGGAATGTTCGGAATTCCGGAATGTTCAGAGTTCCGGAATGTTCAGAGTTCCGGAATGCACCAAGGTTCCGGAATGTTCGGAATTCCGGAATGCACAAAGGTTCCGGAATGCACCAAGGTTCCGGAATGTTCGGAATTCCGGAATGCACAAAGGTTCCGGAATGCACCAAGGTTCCGGAATGTTCGGAATTCCGGAATGTTCAGAGTTCCGGAATGTTCAGAGTTCCGGAATGCACCAAGGTTCCGGAATGTTCGGAATTCCGGAATGCACAAAGGTTCCGGAATGCACCAAGGTTCCGGAATGTTCAGAGTTCCGGAATGCACCAAGGTTCCGGAATGTTCGGAATTCCGGAATGCACCAAGGTTCCGGAATGTTCGGAATTCCGGAATGCACAAAGATTCCAGAATGCACCAAGGTTCCGGAATGTTCGGAATTCCGGAATGTTCGGAATTCCGGAATGTTCAGAGTTCCGGAATGTTCAGAGTTCCGGAATGCACCAAGGTTCCGGAATGTTCGGAATTCCGGAATGCACAAAGGTTCCGGAATGCACCAAGGTTCCGGAATGTTCGGAATTCCGGAATGCACAAAGGTTCCGGAATGCACCAAGGTTCCGGAATGTTCGGAATTCCGGAATGTTCAGAGTTCCGGAATGTTCAGAGTTCCGGAATGCACCAAGGTTCCGGAATGCACCAAGGTTCCGGAATGTTCAGAGTTCCGGAATGCACCAAGGTTCCGGAATGTTCGGAATTCCGGAATGCACAAAGGTTCCGGAATGCACCAAGGTTCCGGAAAGTTCGGAATTCCGGAATGCACAAAGGTTCCGGAATGCACCAAGGTTCCGGAATGTTCGGAATTCCGGAATGCACAAAGGTTCCGGAATGCACCAAGGTTCCGGAATGTTCGGAATTCCGGAATGCACAAAGGTTCCGGAATGCACCAAGGTTCCGGAATGTTCGGAATTCCGGAATGTTCAGAGTTCCGGAATGTTCAGAGTTCCGGAATGCACCAAGGTTCCGGAATGTTCGGAATTCCGGAATGCACAAAGGTTCCGGAATGCACCAAGGTTCCGGAATGTTCGGAATTCCGGAATGTACCAAGGTTCCGGAATGCACCAAGGTTCCGGAATGTTCAGAGTTCCGGAATGCACCAAGGTTCCGGAATGTTCGGAATTCCGGAATGTTCAGAGTTCCGGAATGTTCAGAGTTCCGGAATGCACCAAGGTTCCGGAATGTTCGGAATTCCGGAATGTTCAGAGTTCCGGAATGCACCAAGGTTCCGGAATGTTCGGAATTCCGGAATGTCCAGAGTTCCGGAATGCACCAAGGTTCCGGAATGCACCAAGGTTCCGGAATGTTCGGAATTCCGGAATGTTCAGAGTTCCGGAATGTTCAGAGTTCCGGAATGCACCAAGGTTCCGGAATGTTCGGAATTCCGGAATGTTCAGAGTTCCGGAATGCACCAAGGTTCCGGAATGTTCGGAATTCCGGAATGTTCAGAGTTCCGGAATGTTCAGAGTTCCGGAATGCACCAAGGTTCCGGAATGTTCGGAATTCTGGAATGCACCAAGGTTCCGGAATGTTCGGAATTCCGGAATGTTCAGAGTTCCGGAATGCACCAAGGTTCCGGAATGTTCGGAATTCTGGAATGCACCAAGGTTCCGGAATGTTCAGAGTCCCGGAATGTTCAGAGTTCCGGAATGCACCAAGGTTCCGGAATGTTCGGAATTCCGGAATGCACAAAGGTTCCGGAATGCACCAAGGTTCCGGAATGTTCGGAATTCCGGAATGTTCAGAGTTCCGGAATGTTCAGAGTTCCGGAATGCACCAAGGTTCCGGAATGTTCGGAATTCCGGAATGCACAAAGGTTCCGGAATGCACCAAGGTTCCGGAATGTTCGGAATTCCGGAATGCACAAAGGTTCCGGAATGCACCAAGGTTCCGGAATGTTCGGAATTCCGGAATGTTCAGAGTTCCGGAATGTTCAGAGTTCCGGAATGCACCAAGGTTCCGGAATGTTCGGAATTCCGGAATGCACAAAGGTTCCGGAATGCACCAAGGTTCCGGAATGTTCGGAATTCCGGAATGTTCAGAGTTCCGGAATGTTCAGTTCCGGAATGCACCAAGGTTCCGGAATGTTCGGAATTCCGGAATGCACAAAGGTTCCGGAATGCACCAAGGTTCCGGAATGTTCGGAATTCCGGAATGCACAAAGGTTCCGGAATGCACCAAGGTTCCGGAATGTTCGGAATTCCGGAATGTTCAGAGTTCCGGAATGCACCAAGGTTCCGGAATGCACCAAGGTTCCGGAATGTTCGGAATTCCGGAATGTTCAGAGTTCCGGAATGTTCAGAGTTCCGGAATGCACCAAGGTTCCGGAATGTTCGGAATTCCGGAACGCACAAAGGTTCCGGAATGCACCAAGGTTCCGGAATGTTCGGAATTCCGGAATGTTCAGAGTTCCGGAATGTTCAGAGTTCCGGAATGCACCAAGGTTCCGGAATGTTCGGAATTCCGGAATGCACAAAGGTTCCGGAATGCACCAAGGTTCCGGAATGTTCGGAATTCCGGAACGCACAAAGGTTCCGGAATGCACCAAGGTTCCGGAATGTTCGGAATTCCGGAATGTTCAGAGTTCCGGAATGTTCAGAGTTCCGGAATGCACCAAGGTTCCGGAATGTTCGGAATTCCGGAATGCACAAAGGTTCCGGAATGCACCAAGGTTCCGGAATGTTCGGAATTCCGGAATGTTCAGAGTTCCGGAATGTTCAGAGTTCCGGAATGCACCAAGGTTCCGGAATGCACCAAGGTTCCGGAATGCACCAAGGTTCCGGAATGTTCAGAGTTCCGGAATGCACCAAGGTTCCGGAATGTTCGGAATTCCGGAATGTTCGGAATTCCGGAATGTTCAGAGTTCCGGAATGTTCAGAGTTCCGGAATGCACCAAGGTTCCGGAATGTTCGGAATTCCGGAATGCACAAAGGTTCCGGAATGCACCAAGGTTCCGGAATGTTCGGAATTCCGGAATGTTCAGAGTTCCGGAATGCACCAAGGTTCCGGAATGTTCGGAATTCCGGAATGTTCAGAGTTCCGGAATGCACCAAGGTTCCGGAATGTTCGGAATTCCGGAATGTTCAGAGTTCCGGAATGTTCAGAGTTCCGGAATGCACCAAGGTTCCGGAATGTTCGGAATTCCGGAATGTTCGGAATTCCGGAATGTTCAGAGTTCCGGAATGTTCAGAGTTCCGGAATGCACCAAGGTTCCGGAATGTTCGGAATTCCGGAATGCACAAAGGTTCCGGAATGCACCAAGGTTCCGGAATGTTCGGAATTCCGGAATGTTCAGAGTTCCGGAATGCACCAAGGTTCCGGAATGTTCGGAATTCCGGAATGTTCAGAGTTCCGGAATGCACCAAGGTTCCGGAATGTTCGGAATTCCGGAATGTTCAGAGTTCCGGAATGTTCAGAGTTCCGGAATGCACCAAGGTTCCGGAATGTTCGGAATTCTGGAATGCACCAAGGTTCCGGAATGTTCGGAATTCCGGAATGTTCAGAGTTCCGGAATGCACCAAGGTTCCGGAATGTTCGGAATTCTGGAATGCACCAAGGTTCCGGAATGTTCAGAGTCCCGGAATGTTCAGAGTTCCGGAATGCACCAAGGTTCCGGAATGTTCGGAATTCCGGAATGCACAAAGGTTCCGGAATGCACCAAGGTTCCGGAATGTTCGGAATTCCGGAATGTTCAGAGTTCCGGAATGTTCAGAGTTCCGGAATGCACCAAGGTTCCGGAATGTTCGGAATTCCGGAATGCACAAAGGTTCCGGAATGCACCAAGGTTCCGGAATTTTCGGAATTCCGGAACGCACAAAGGTTCCGGAATGCACCAAGGTTCCGGAATGTTCGGAATTCCGGAATGTTCAGAGTTCCGGAATGTTCAGAGTTCCGGAATGCACCAAGGTTCCGGAATGTTCGGAATTCCGGAATGCACAAAGGTTCCGGAATGCACCAAGGTTCCGGAATGTTCGGAATTCCGGAATGTTCAGAGTTCCGGAATGTTCAGAGTTCCGGAATGCACCAAGGTTCCGGAATGCACCAAGGTTCCGGAATGCACCAAGGTTCCGGAATGTTCAGAGTTCCGGAATGCACCAAGGTTCCGGAATGTTCGGAATTCCGGAATGTTCGGAATTCCGGAATGTTCAGAGTTCCGGAATGTTCAGAGTTCCGGAATGCACCAAGGTTCCGGAATGTTCGGAATTCCGGAATGCACAAAGGTTCCGGAATGCACCAAGGTTCCGGAATGTTCGGAATTCCGGAATGTTCAGAGTTCCGGAATGCACCAAGGTTCCGGAATGTTCGGAATTCCGGAATGTTCAGAGTTCCGGAATGCACCAAGGTTCCGGAATGTTCGGAATTCCGGAATGTTCAGAGTTCCGGAATGTTCAGAGTTCCGGAATGCACCAAGGTTCCGGAATGTTCGGAATTCCGGAATGTTCGGAATTCCGGAATGTTCAGAGTTCCGGAATGTTCAGAGTTCCGGAATGCACCAAGGTTCCGGAATGTTCGGAATTCCGGAATGCACAAAGGTTCCGGAATGCACCAAGGTTCCGGAATGTTCGGAATTCCGGAATGTTCAGAGTTCCGGAATGCACCAAGGTTCCGGAATGTTCGGAATTCCGGAATGTTCAGAGTTCCGGAATGCACCAAGGTTCCGGAATGTTCGGAATTCCGGAATGTTCAGAGTTCCGGAATGTTCAGAGTTCCGGAATGCACCAAGGTTCCGGAATGTTCGGAATTCTGGAATGCACCAAGGTTCCGGAATGTTCGGAATTCCGGAATGTTCAGAGTTCCGGAATGCACCAAGGTTCCGGAATGTTCGGAATTCTGGAATGCACCAAGGTTCCGGAATGTTCAGAGTCCCGGAATGTTCAGAGTTCCGGAATGCACCAAGGTTCCGGAATGTTCGGAATTCCGGAATGCACAAAGGTTCCGGAATGCACCAAGGTTCCGGAATGTTCGGAATTCCGGAATGTTCAGAGTTCCGGAATGTTCAGAGTTCCGGAATGCACCAAGGTTCCGGAATGTTCGGAATTCCGGAATGCACAAAGGTTCCGGAATGCACCAAGGTTCCGGAAAGTTCGGAATTCCGGAATGCACAAAGGTTCCGGAATGCACCAAGGTTCCGGAATGTTCGGAATTCCGGAATGCACAAAGGTTCCGGAATGCACCAAGGTTCCGGAATGTTCGGAATTCCGGAATGCACAAAGGTTCCGGAATGCACCAAGGTTCCGGAATGTTCGGAATTCCGGAATGTTCAGAGTTCCGGAATGCACCAAGGTTCCGGAATGTTTGGAATTCCGGAATGTTCAGAGTTCCGGAATGTTCAGAGTTCCGGAATGCACCAAGGTTCCGGAATGTTCGGAATTCCGGAATGTTCAGAGTTCCGGAATGTTCAGAGTTCCGGAATGCACCAAGGTTCCGGAATGTTCGGAATTCCGGAATGTACCAAGGTTCCGGAATGTTCGGAATTCCGGAATGTTCAGAGTTCCGGAATGTTCAGAGTTCCGGAATGCACCAAGGTTCCGGAATGTTTGAAATTCCGGAATGCACCAAGGTTCCGGAATGCACCAAGGTTCCGGAATGTTCAGAGTTCCGGAATGCACCAAGGTTCCGGAATGTTTAGAATTCCGGAATGTTCAGAGTTCCGGAATGCACCAAGGTTCCGGAATGTTCGGAATTCCGGAATGCACAAAGGTTCCGGAATGCACCAAGGTTCCGGAATGTTCGGAATTCCGGAATGCACAAAGGTTCCGGAATGCACCAAGGTTCCGGAATGTTCGGAATTCTGGAATGCACCAACGTTCCGGAATGTTCGGAATTCCGGAATGTTCAGAGTTCCGGAATGTTCAGAGTTCCGGAATGCACCAAGGTTCCGGAATGTTCGGAATTCTGGAATGCACCAAGGTTCCGGAATGTTCAGAGTCCCGGAATGTTCAGAGTTCCGGAATGCACCAAGGTTCCGGAATGTTCGGAATTCCGGAATGCACAAAGGTTCCGGAATGCACCAAGGTTCCGGAATGTTCGGAATTCCGGAATGTTCAGAGTTCCGGAATGTTCAGAGTTCCGGAATGCACCAAGGTTCCGGAATGTTCGGAATTCCGGAACGCACAAAGGTTCCGGAATGCACCAAGGTTCCGGAATGTTCGGAATTCCGGAATGTTCAGAGTTCCGGAATGTTCAGAGTTCCGGAATGCACCAAGGTTCCGGAATGTTCGGAATTCCGGAATGCACAAAGGTTCCGGAATGCACCAAGGTTCCGGAATGTTCGGAATTCCGGAATGTTCAGAGTTCCGGAATGTTCAGAGTTCCGGAATGCACCAAGGTTCCGGAATGCACCAAGGTTCCGGAATGCACCAAGGTTCCGGAATGTTCAGAGTTCCGGAATGCACCAAGGTTCCGGAATGTTCGGAATTCCGGAATGTTCAGAGTTCCGGAATGTTCAGAGTTCCGGAATGCACCAAGGTTCCGGAATGTTCGGAATTCCGGAATGTACCAAGGTTCCGGAATGTTCGGAATTCCGGAATGTTCAGAGTTCCGGAATGTTCAGAGTTCCGGAATGCACCAAGGTTCCGGAATGTTCGGAATTCCGGAATGTTCAGAGTTCCGGAATGCACCAAGGTTCCGGAATGTTCGGAATTCCGGAATGTTCAGAGTTCCGGAATGTTCAGAGTTCCGGAATGCACCAAGGTTCCGGAATGTTCGGAATTCTGGAATGCACCAAGGTTCCGGAATGTTCGGAATTCCGGAATGTTCAGAGTTCCGGAATGCACCAAGGTTCCGGAATGTTCGGAATTCTGGAATGCACCAAGGTTCCGGAATGTTCAGAGTCCCGGAATGTTCAGAGTTCCGGAATGCACCAAGGTTCCGGAATGTTCGGAATTCCGGAATGCACAAAGGTTCCGGAATGCACCAAGGTTCCGGAATGTTCGGAATTCCGGAATGTTCAGAGTTCCGGAATGTTCAGAGTTCCGGAATGCACCAAGGTTCCGGAATGTTCGGAATTCCGGAATGCACAAAGGTTCCGGAATGCACCAAGGTTCCGGAATGCACCAAGGTTCCGGAATGTTCGGAATTCCGGAATGTTCAGAGTTCCGGAATGTTCAGAGTTCCGGAATGCACCAAGGTTCCGGAATGTTCGGAATTCCGGAATGTTCAGAGTTCCGGAATGTTCAGAGTTCCGGAATGCACCAAGGTTCCGGAATGCACCAAGGTTCCGGAATGCACCAAGGTTCCGGAATGTTCAGAGTTCCGGAATGCACCAAGGTTCCGGAATGTTCGGAATTCCGGAATGTTCGGAATTCCGGAATGTTCAGAGTTCCGGAATGTTCAGAGTTCCGGAATGCACCAAGGTTCCGGAATGTTCGGAATTCCGGAATGCACAAAGGTTCCGGAATGCACCAAGGTTCCGGAATGTTCGGAATTCCGGAATGTTCAGAGTTCCGGAATGCACCAAGGTTCCGGAATGTTCGGAATTCCGGAATGTTCAGAGTTCCGGAATGTTCAGAGTTCCGGAATGCACCAAGGTTCCGGAATGTTCGGAATTCTGGAATGCACCAAGGTTCCGGAATGTTCGGAATTCCGGAATGTTCAGAGTTCCGGAATGCACCAAGGTTCCGGAATGTTCGGAATTCTGGAATGCACCAAGGTTCCGGAATGTTCAGAGTCCCGGAATGTTCAGAGTTCCGGAATGTACCAAGGTTCCGGAATGTTCAGAATTCCGGTATGCACCAAGGTTCGGAATGTTCGGAATTCCGGAATGTTCAGAGTTCCGGAATGCACCAAGGTTCCGGAATGTTAAGAGTTCCGGAATGCACCAAGGTTCCGGAATGTTCGGAATTCCGGAATGTTCAGAGTTCCGGAATGTTCAGAGTTCCGGAATGCACCAAGGTTCCGGAATGTTCAGAATTCCGGAATGCACCAAGGTTCCGGAATGCACCAAGGTTCCGGAATGTTCGGAATTCCGGAATGTTCGGAATTCCGGAATGCACCAAGGTTCCGGAATGCACCAAGGTTCCGGAATGTTCGGAATTCCGGAATGTTCAGAGTTGCGGAATGTTCAGAGTTCCGGAATGCACCAAGGTTCCGGAATGCACCAAGGTTCCGGAATGTTCGGAATTCCGGAATGTTCAGAGTTCCGGAATGTTCGGAATTCCGGAATGCACCAAGGTTCCGGAATGCACCAAGGTTCCGGAATGTTCGGAATTCCGGAATGTTCAGAGTTCCGGAATGCACCAAGGTTCCGGAATGTTCGGAATTCTGGAATGCACCAAGGTTCCGGAATGTTCAGAGTCCCGGAATGTTCAGAGTTCCGGAATGTACCAAGGTTCCGGAATGTTCAGAATTCCGGTATGCACCAAGGTTCGGAATGTTCGGAATTCCGGAATGTTCAGAGTTCCGGAATGCACCAAGGTTCCGGAATGTTAAGAGTTCCGGAATGCACCAAGGTTCCGGAATGTTCGGAATTCCGGAATGTTCAGAGTTCCGGAATGTTCAGAGTTCCGGAATGCACCAAGGTTCCGGAATGTTCAGAATTCCGGAATGCACCAAGGTTCCGGAATGCACCAAGGTTCCGGAATGTTCGGAATTCCGGAATGTTCGGAATTCCGGAATGCACCAAGGTTCCGGAATGCACCAAGGTTCCGGAATGTTCGGAATTCCGGAATGTTCAGAGTTGCGGAATGTTCAGAGTTCCGGAATGCACCAAGGTTCCGGAATGCACCAAGGTTCCGGAATGTTCGGAATTCCGGAATGTTCAGAGTTCCGGAATGTTCGGAATTCCGGAATGCACCAAGGTTCCGGAATGCACCAAGGTTCCGGAATGTTCGGAATTCCGGAATGTTCAGAGTTCCGGAATGCACCAAGGTTCCGGAATGTTCAGAATTCCGGTATGCACCAAGGTTCGGAATGTTCGGAATTCCGGAATGTTCAGAGTTCCGGAATGTACCAAGGTTCCGGAATGTTCAGAATTCCGGTATGCACCAAGGTTCGGAATGTTCGGAATTCCGGAATGTTCAGAGTTCCGGAATGCACCAAGGTTCCGGAATGTTAAGAGTTCCGGAATGCACCAAGGTTCCGGAATGTTCGGAATTCCGGAATGTTCAGAGTTCCGGAATGTTCAGAGTTCCGGAATGCACCAAGGTTCCGGAATGTTCAGAATTCCGGAATGCACCAAGGTTCCGGAATGCACCAAGGTTCCGGAATGTTCGGAATTCCGGAATGTTCGGAATTCCGGAATGCACCAAGGTTCCGGAATGCACCAAGGTTCCGGAATGTTCGGAATTCCGGAATGTTCAGAGTTGCGGAATGTTCAGAGTTCCGGAATGCACCAAGGTTCCGGAATGCACCAAGGTTCCGGAATGTTCGGAATTCCGGAATGTTCAGAGTTCCGGAATGCACCAAGGTTCCGGAATGTTTGGAATTCCGGAATGTTCAGAGTTCCGGAATGTTCAGAGTTCCGGAATGCACCAAGGTTCCGGAATGTTCGGAATTCCGGAATGTTCAGAGTTCCGGAATGTTCAGAGTTCCGGAATGCACCAAGGTTCCGGAATGTTCGGAATTCCGGAATGTTCAGAGTTCCGGAATGTTCAGAGTTCCGGAATGCACCAAGGTTCCGGAATGTTCGGAATTCCGGAATGTTCGGAATTCCGGAATGCACCAAGGTTCCGGAATGCACCAAGGTTCCGGAATGCACCAAGGTTCCGGAATGTTCGGAATTCCGGAATGTTCAGAGTTCCGGAATGCACCAAGGTTCCGGAATGTTCGGAATTCCGGAATGTTCAGAGTTCCGGAATGTTCAGAGTTCCGGAATGCACCAAGGTTCCGGAATGTTCGGAATTCTGGAATGCACCAAGGTTCCGGAATGCACCAAGGTTCCGGAATGCACCAAGGTTCCGGAATGTTCAGAGTTCCGGAATGCACCAAGGTTCCGGAATGTTCGGAATTCCAGAATGTTCAGAGTTCCGGAATGCACCAAGGTTCCCGAATGTTCGGAATTCCGGAATGTTCAGAGTTGCGGAATGTTCAGAGTTCCGGAATGCACCAAGGTTCCGGAATGTTCGGAATTCCGGAATGCACAAAGGTTCCGGAATGCACCAAGGTTCCGGAATGTTCAGAGTTCCGGAATGCACCAAGGTTCCGGAATGCACCAAGGTTCCGGAATGTTCAGAGTTCCGGAATGCACAAAGGTTCCGGAATGTTCGGAATTCTGGAATGCACCAAGGTTCCGGAATGTTCAGAATTCCGGAATGTTCAGAGTTCCGGAATGTTCAGAGTTCCGGAATGCACCATGGTTCCGGAATGTTCAGAGTTCCGGAATGCACCGAGGTTCCGGAATGCACCAAGGTTCCGGAATGTTAAGAGTTCCGGAATGCACCAAGGTTCCGGAATGTTCGGAATTCCGGAATGTTCAGAGTTCCGGAATGTTCAGAGTTCCGGAATGCACCAAGGTTCCGGAATGTTCAGAATTCCGGAATGTACCAAGGTTCCGGAATGTTCAGAATTCCGGTATGCACCAAGGTTCGGAATGTTCGGAATTCCGGAATGTTCAGAGTTCCGGAATGCACCAAGGTTCCGGAATGTTAAGAGTTCCGGAATGCACCAAGGTTCCGGAATGTTCGGAATTCCAGAATGTTCAGAGTTCCGGAATGTTCAGAGTTCCGGAATGCACCAAGGTTCCGGAATGTTCAGAATTCCGGAATGCACCAAGGTTCCGGAATGCACCAAGGTTCCGGAATGTTCGGAATTCCGGAATGTTCGGAATTCCGGAATGCACCAAGGTTCCGGAATGCACCAAGGTTCCGGAATGTTCGGAATTCCGGAATGTTCAGAGTTGCGGAATGTTCAGAGTTCCGGAATGCACCAAGGTTCCGGAATGTTCGGAATTCCGGAATGCACAAAGGTTCCGGAATGCACCAAGGTTCCGGAATGTTCGGAATTCCGGAATGCACCAAGGTTCCGGAATGCACCAAGGTTCCGGAATGTTCGGAATTCCGGAATGTTCAGAGTTCCGGAATGCACCAAGGTTCCGGAATGCACCAAGGTTCCGGAATGCACCAAGGTTCCGGAATGTTCGGAATTCCGGAATGCACCAAGGTTCCGGAATGTTCGGAATTCCGGAATGTACCAAAGTTCCGGAATGTTCGGAATTCCGGAATGTTCAGAGTTCCGGAATGCACCAAGGTTCCGGAATGTTCGGAATTCTGGAATGCACCAAGGTTCCGGAATGTTCGGAATTCCGGAATGTTCAGAGTTCCGGAATGCACCAAGGTTCCGGAATGTTCGGAATTCCGGAATGCACCAAGGTTCCGGAATGCACCAAGGTTCCGGAATGTTCGGAATTCCGGAATGTTCAGAGTTCCGGAATGTTCAGAGTTCCGGAATGCACCAAGGTTCCGGAATGCACCAAGGTTCCGGAATGCACCAAGGTTCCGGAATGTTCAGAGTTCCGGAATGCACCAAGGTTCCGGAATGCACCAAGGTTCCGGAATGTTCGGAATTCCGGAATGTTCAGAGTTCCGGAATGTTCAGAGTTCCGGAATGCACCAAGGTTCCGGAATGTTCGGAATTCTGGAATGCACCAAGGTTCCGGAATGCACCAAGGTTCCGGAATGCACCAAGGTTCCGGAATGTTCAGAGTTCCGGAATGCACCAAGGTTCCGGAATGTTCGGAATTCCGGAATGTTCAGAGTTCCGGAATGTTCAGAGTTCCGGAATGCACCAAGGTTCCGGAATGTTCGGAATTCCGGAATGCACCGAGGTTCCGGAATGCACCAAGGTTCCGGAATGTTAAGAGTTCCGGAATGCACCAAGGTTCCGGAATGTTCGGAATTCCGGAATGTTCAGAGTTCCGGAATGTTCGGAATTCCGGAATGTACCAAGGTTCCGGAATGTTCGGAATTCTGGAATGTTCAGAGTTCCGGAATGTTCAGAGTTCCGGAATGTTCGGAATTCCGGAATGTACCAAGGTTCCCGAATGTTCGGAATTCCGGAATGTTCAGAGTTCCGGAATGCACCAAGGTTCCGGAATGTTCGGAATTCCGGAATGCACAAAGGTTCCGGAATGCACCAAGGTTCCGGAATGTTCGGAATTCCGGAATGCACAAAGGTTCCGGAATGCACCAAGGTTCCGGAATGTTCGGAATTCCGGAATGTTCAGAGTTCCGGAATGTTCAGAGTTCCGGAATGCACCAAGGTTCCGGAATGTTCAGAGTTCCGGAATGCACCAAGGTTCCGGAATGCACCAAGGTTCCGGAATGTTCGGAATTCCGGAATGTTCAGAGTTCCGGAATGTTCAGAGTTCCGGAATGCACCAAGGTTCCGGAATGTTCAGAGTTCCGGAATGCACCAAGGTTCCGGAATGTTCGGAATTCCGGAATGCACCAAGGTTCCGGAATGTTCGGAATTCCGGAATGCACCAAGGTTCCGGAATGTTCGGAATAACGGAATGTTCAGAGTTCCGGAATGCACCAAGGTTCCGGAATGTTCGGAATTCCGGAATGCACCAAGGTTCCGGAATGCACCAAGGTTCCGGAATGCACCAAGGTTCCGGAATGTTCAGAGTTCCGGAATGCACCGAGGTTCCGGAATGCACCAAGGTTCCGGAATGTTCGGAATTCCGGAATGCACAAAGGTTCCGGAATGCACCAAGGTTCCGGAATGTTCGGAATTCCGGAATGTTCAGAGTTCCGGAATGTTCAGAGTTCCGGAATGTTCGGAATTCCGGAATGCACCAAGGTTCCGGAATGCACCAAGGTTCCGGAATGTTCGGAATTCCGGAATGTTCGGAATTCCGGAATGCACCAAGGTTCCGGAATGCACCAAGGTTCCGGAATGTTCGGAATTCCGGAATGCACAAAGGTTCCGGAATGCACCAAGGTTCCGGAATGTTCGGAATTCCGGAATGCACCAAGGTTCCGGAATGTTCGGAATTCCGGAATGTTCAGAGTTCCGGAATGTTCAGAGTTCCGGAATGCACCAAGGTTCCGGAATGTTCGGAATTCCGGAATGTTCAGAATTCCGGAATGCACCAAGGTTCCGGAATGCACCAAGGTTCCGGAATGCACCAAGGTTCCGGAATGTTCGGAATTCCGGAATGCACCAAGGTTCCGGAATGTTCGAAATTCCGGAATGCACCAAGGTTCCGGAATGCACCAAGGTTCCGGAATGTTCGGAATTCTGGAATGCACCAAGGTTCCGGAATGTTCGGAATTCCGGAATGTTCGGAATTCCGGAATGCACCAAGGTTCCGGAATGAACCAAGGTTCCGGAATGTTCGGAATTCCGGAATGTTCAGAGTTCCGGAATGTTCAGAGTTCCGGAATGCACCAAGGTTCCGGAATGCACCAAGGTTCCGGAATGTTAAGAGTTCCGGAATGCACCAAGGTTCCGGAATGTTCGGAATTCCGGAATGTTCAGAGTTCCGGAATGTTCGGAATTCCGGAATGCACCAAGGTTCCGGAATGCACCAAGGTTCCGGAATGTTCGGAATTCCGGAATGTTCGGAATTCCGGAATGCACCAAGGTTCCGGAATGCACCAAGGTTCCGGAATGTTCAGAGTTCCGGAATGCACCAAGGTTCCGGAATGTTCGGAATTCCGGAATGCACAAAGGTTCCGGAATGAACCAAGGTTCCGGAATGTTCGGAATTCCGGAATGTTCAGAGTTCCGGAATGTTCAGAGTTCCGGAATGCACCAAGGTTCCGGAATGCACCAAGGTTCCGGAATGTTAAGAGTTCCGGAATGCACCAAGGTTCCGGAATGTTCGGAATTCCGGAATGCACCAAGGTTCCGGAATGCACCAAGGTTCCGGAATGTTCGGAATTCCGGAATGTTCAGAATTCCGGAATGCACCAAGGTTCCGGAATGCACCAAGGTTCCGGAATGTTCGGAATTCCGGAATGCACAAAGGTTCCGGAATGTTCGGAATTCCGGAATGTTCGGAATTCCGGAATGCACCAAGGTTCCGGAATGCACCAAGGTTCCGGAATGTTCGGAATTCCAGAATGTTCAGAGTTCCGGAATGCACCAAGGTTCCGGAATGTTTGGAATTCCGGAATGTTCAGAGTTCCGGAATGTTCAGAGTTCCGGAATGCACCAAGGTTCCGGAATGCACCAAGGTTCCGGAATGTTCGGAATTCCGGAATGTTCAGAGTTCCGGAATGTTCGGAATTCCGGAATGCACCAAGGTTCCGGAATGCACCAAGGTTCCGGAATGTTCGGAATTCCGGAATGTTCAGAGTTCCGGAATGCACCAAGGTTCCGGAATGTTTGGAATTCCGGAATGTTCAGAGTTCCGGAATGTTCAGAGTTCCGGAATGCACCAAGGTTCCGGAATGTTCGGAATTCCGGAATGTTCAGAGTTCCGGAATGTTCAGAGTTCCGGAATGCACCAAGGTTCCGGAATGTTCGGAATTCCGGAATGTTCAGAGTTCCGGAATGCACCAAGGTTCCGGAATGTTCGAAATTCCGGAATGCACCAAGGTTCCGGAATGCACCAAGGTTCCGGAATGTTCAGAGTTCCGGAATGCACCGAGGTTCCGGAATGTTCGGAATTCCGGAATGTACCAAGGTTCCGGAATGTTCGGAATTCCGGAATGTTCAGAGTTCCGGAATGCACCAAGGTTCCGGAATGTTCGGAATTCCGGAATGTTCAGAGTTCCGGAATGTTCAGAGTTCCGGAATGCACCAAGTTTCCGGAATTTTCGGAATTCCGGAATGTTCAGAGTTCCGGAATGCACCAAGGTTCCGGAATGTTCGAAATTCCGGAATGCACCAAGGTTCCGGAATGCACCAAGGTTCCGGAATGTTCAGAGTTCCGGAATGCACCGAGGTTCCGGAATGTTCGGAATTCCGGAATGTACCAAGGTTCCGGAATGTTCGGAATTCCGGAATGTTCAGAGTTCCGGAATGCACCAAGGTTCCGGAATGTTCGGAATTCCGGAATGCACCAAGGTTCCGGAATGCACCAAGGTTCCGGAATGTTCGGAATTCCGGAATGTTCAGAGTTCCGGAATGTTCAGAGTTCCGGAATGCACCAAGGTTCCGGAATGTTCGGAATTCCGGAATGTTCAGAGTTCCGGAATGTTCAGAGTTCCGGAATGCACCAAGGTTCCGGAATGTTCAGAGTTCCGGAATGCACCGAGGTTCCGGAATGCACCAAGGTTCCGGAATGTTCGAAATTCCGGAATGCACAAAGGTTCCGGAATGCACCAAGGTTCCGGAATGTTCGGAATTCCGGAATGTTCAGAGTTCCGGAATGTTCAGAGTTCCGGAATGCACCAAGGTTCCGGAATGTTCGGAATTCCGGAATGTTCAGAGTTCCGGAATGTTCAGAGTTCCGGAATGCACCAAGGTTCCGGAATGTTCAGAGTTCCGGAATGCACCGAGGTTCCGGAATGCACCAAGGTTCCGGAATGTTCGGAATTCCGGAATGCACAAAGGTTCCGGAATGCACCAAGGTTCCGGAATGTTCGGAATTCCGGAATGTTCAGAGTTCCGGAATGTTCAGAGTTCCGGAATGCACCAAGGTTCCGGAATGCACCAAGGTTCCGGAATGCACCAAGGTTCCGGAATGTTCGGAATTCCGGAATGCACCAAGGTTCCGGAATGTTCGGAATTCCGGAATGTACCAAAGTTCCGGAATGTTCGGAATTCCGGAATGTTCAGAGTTCCGGAATGCACCAAGGTTCCGGAATGTTCGGAATTCTGGAATGCACCAAGGTTCCGGAATGTTCGGAATTCCGGAATGTTCAGAGTTCCGGAATGTTCAGAGTTCCGGAATGCACCAAGGTTCCGGAATGCACCAAGGTTCCGGAATGCACCAAGGTTCCGGAATGTTCAGAGTTCCGGAATGCACCAAGGTTCCGGAATGCACCAAGGTTCCGGAATGTTCGGAATTCCGGAATGTTCAGAGTTCCGGAATGTTCAGAGTTCCGGAATGCACCAAGGTTCCGGAATGTTCGGAATTCTGGAATGCACCAAGGTTCCGGAATGCACCAAGGTTCCGGAATGTTCAGTTCCGGAATGCACCAAGGTTCCGGAATGCACCAAGGTTCCGGAATGTTAAGAGTTCCGGAATGCACCAAGGTTCCGGAATGTTCGGAATTCCGGAATGTTCAGAGTTCCGGAATGTTCGGAATTCCGGAATGTACCAAGGTTCCGGAATGTTCGGAATTCTGGAATGTTCAGAGTTCCGGAATGTTCAGAGTTCCGGAATGTTCGGAATTCCGGAATGTACCAAGGTTCCCGAATGTTCGGAATTCCGGAATGTTCAGAGTTCCGGAATGCACCAAGGTTCCGGAATGTTCGGAATTCCGGAATGCACAAAGGTTCCAGAATGCACCAAGGTTCCGGAATGTTCGGAATTCCGGAATGTTCAGAGTTCCGGAATGTTCAGAGTTCCGGAATGTTCGGAATTCCGGAATGCACCAAGGTTCCGGAATGCACCAAGGTTCCGGAATGTTCGGAATTCCGGAATGTTCGGAATTCCGGAATGCACCAAGGTTCCGGAATGTTCGGAATTCCGGAATGTTCGGAATTCCGGAATGCACCAAGGTTCCGGAATGTTAAGAGTTCCGGAATGCACCAAGGTTCCGGAATGTTCGGAATTCCGGAATGTTCAGAGTTCCGGAATGTTCGGAATTCCGGAATGCACCAAGGTTCCGGAATGCACCAAGGTTCCGGAATGTTCGGAATTCCGGAATGTTCGGAATTCCGGAATGCACCAAGGTTCCGGAATGCACCAAGGTTCCGGAATGTTCAGAGTTCCGGAATGCACCAAGGTTCCGGAATGTTCGGAATTCCGGAATGTTCAGAGTTCCGGAATGTTCAGAGTTCCGGAATGCACCAAGGTTCCGGAATGTTCGGAATTCCGGAATGCACCGAGGTTCCGGAATGCACCAAGGTTCCGGAATGTTAAGAGTTCCGGAATGCACCAAGGTTCCGGAATGCACCAAGGTTCCGGAATGTTCGGAATTCCGGAATGCACCAAGGTTCCGGAATGCACCAAGGTTCCGGAATGTTCGGAATTCCGGAATGTTCAGAGTTCCGGAATGTTCAGAGTTCCGGAATGCACCAAGGTTCCGGAATGTTCGGAATTCCGGAATGTTCAGAGTTCCGGAATGTTCAGAGTTCCGGAATGCACCAAGGTTCCGGAATGTTCAGAGTTCCGGAATGCACCGAGGTTCCGGAATGCACCAAGGTTCCGGAATGTTCGAAATTCCGGAATGCACAAAGGTTCCGGAATGCACCAAGGTTCCGGAATGTTCGGAATTCCGGAATGTTCAGAGTTCCGGAATGTTCAGAGTTCCGGAATGCACCAAGGTTCCGGAATGTTCGGAATTCCGGAATGTTCAGAGTTCCGGAATGTTCAGAGTTCCGGAATGCACCAAGGTTCCGGAATGTTCAGAGTTCCGGAATGCACCGAGGTTCCGGAATGCACCAAGGTTCCGGAATGTTCGGAATTCCGGAATGCACAAAGGTTCCGGAATGCACCAAGGTTCCGGAATGTTCGGAATTCCGGAATGTTCAGAGTTCCGGAATGTTCAGAGTTCCGGAATGCACCAAGGTTCCGGAATGCACCAAGGTTCCGGAATGCACCAAGGTTCCGGAATGTTCGGAATTCCGGAATGCACCAAGGTTCCGGAATGTTCGGAATTCCGGAATGTACCAAAGTTCCGGAATGTTCGGAATTCCGGAATGTTCAGAGTTCCGGAATGCACCAAGGTTCCGGAATGTTCGGAATTCTGGAATGCACCAAGGTTCCGGAATGTTCGGAATTCCGGAATGTTCAGAGTTCCGGAATGTTCAGAGTTCCGGAATGCACCAAGGTTCCGGAATGCACCAAGGTTCCGGAATGCACCAAGGTTCCGGAATGTTCAGAGTTCCGGAATGCACCAAGGTTCCGGAATGCACCAAGGTTCCGGAATGTTCGGAATTCCGGAATGTTCAGAGTTCCGGAATGTTCAGAGTTCCGGAATGCACCAAGGTTCCGGAATGTTCGGAATTCTGGAATGCACCAAGGTTCCGGAATGCACCAAGGTTCCGGAATGTTCAGTTCCGGAATGCACCAAGGTTCCGGAATGCACCAAGGTTCCGGAATGTTAAGAGTTCCGGAATGCACCAAGGTTCCGGAATGTTCGGAATTCCGGAATGTTCAGAGTTCCGGAATGTTCGGAATTCCGGAATGTACCAAGGTTCCGGAATGTTCGGAATTCTGGAATGTTCAGAGTTCCGGAATGTTCAGAGTTCCGGAATGTTCGGAATTCCGGAATGTACCAAGGTTCCCGAATGTTCGGAATTCCGGAATGTTCAGAGTTCCGGAATGCACCAAGGTTCCGGAATGTTCGGAATTCCGGAATGCACAAAGGTTCCAGAATGCACCAAGGTTCCGGAATGTTCGGAATTCCGGAATGTTCAGAGTTCCGGAATGTTCAGAGTTCCGGAATGTTCGGAATTCCGGAATGCACCAAGGTTCCGGAATGCACCAAGGTTCCGGAATGTTCGGAATTCCGGAATGTTCGGAATTCCGGAATGCACCAAGGTTCCGGAATGTTCGGAATTCCGGAATGTTCGGAATTCCGGAATGCACCAAGGTTCCGGAATGTTAAGAGTTCCGGAATGCACCAAGGTTCCGGAATGTTCGGAATTCCGGAATGTTCAGAGTTCCGGAATGTTCGGAATTCCGGAATGCACCAAGGTTCCGGAATGCACCAAGGTTCCGGAATGTTCGGAATTCCGGAATGTTCGGAATTCCGGAATGCACCAAGGTTCCGGAATGCACCAAGGTTCCGGAATGTTCAGAGTTCCGGAATGCACCAAGGTTCCGGAATGTTCGGAATTCCGGAATGTTCAGAGTTCCGGAATGTTCAGAGTTCCGGAATGCACCAAGGTTCCGGAATGTTCGGAATTCCGGAATGCACCGAGGTTCCGGAATGCACCAAGGTTCCGGAATGTTAAGAGTTCCGGAATGCACCAAGGTTCCGGAATGCACCAAGGTTCCGGAATGTTCGGAATTCCGGAATGCACAAAGGTTCCGGAATGCACCAAGGTTCCGGAATGTTCGGAATTCCGGAATGCACCAAGGTTCCGGAATGTTCGGAATTCCGGAATGTTCAGAGTTCCGGAATGTTCAGAGTTCCGGAATGCACCAAGGTTCCGGAATGTTCGGAATTCCGGAATGTTCAGAATTCCGGAATGCACCAAGGTTCCGGAATGCACCAAGGTTCCGGAATGCACCAAGGTTCCGGAATGTTCGGAATTCCGGAATGCACCAAGGTTCCGGAATGTTCGAAATTCCGGAATGCACCAAGGTTCCGGAATGCACCAAGGTTCCGGAATGTTCGGAATTCTGGAATGCACCAAGGTTCCGGAATGTTCGGAATTCCGGAATGTTCGGAATTCCGGAATGCACCAAGGTTCCGGAATGAACCAAGGTTCCGGAATGTTCGGAATTCCGGAATGTTCAGAGTTCCGGAATGTTCAGAGTTCCGGAATGCACCAAGGTTCCGGAATGCACCAAGGTTCCGGAATGTTAAGAGTTCCGGAATGCACCAAGGTTCCGGAATGTTCGGAATTCCGGAATGTTCAGAGTTCCGGAATGTTCGGAATTCCGGAATGCACCAAGGTTCCGGAATGCACCAAGGTTCCGGAATGTTCGGAATTCCGGAATGTTCGGAATTCCGGAATGCACCAAGGTTCCGGAATGCACCAAGGTTCCGGAATGTTCAGAGTTCCGGAATGCACCAAGGTTCCGGAATGTTCGGAATTCCGGAATGTTCAGAGTTCCGGAATGTTCAGAGTTCCGGAATGCACCAAGGTTCCGGAATGTTCGGAATTCCGGAATGCACCGAGGTTCCGGAATGCACCAAGGTTCCGGAATGTTAAGAGTTCCGGAATGCACCAAGGTTCCGGAATGTTCGGAATTCCGGAATGTTCAGAGTTCCGGAATGTTCGGAATTCCGGAATGTACCAAGGTTCCGGAATGTTCGGAATTCTGGAATGTTCAGAGTTCCGGAATGTTCAGAGTTCCGGAATGTTCGGAATTCCGGAATGTACCAAGGTTCCCGAATGTTCGGAATTCCGGAATGTTCAGAGTTCCGGAATGCACCAAGGTTCCGGAATGCACCAAGGTTCCGGAATGCACCAAGGTTCCGGAATGTTCAGAGTTCCGGAATGCACCAAGGTTCCGGAATGCACCAAGGTTCCGGAATGTTCGGAATTCCGGAATGTTCAGAGTTCCGGAATGTTCAGAGTTCCGGAATGCACCAAGGTTCCGGAATGTTCGGAATTCTGGAATGCACCAAGGTTCCGGAATGCACCAAGGTTCCGGAATGCACCAAGGTTCCGGAATGTTCAGAGTTCCGGAATGCACCAAGGTTCCGGAACCTTGGTACATTCCGGAATTCCGAACATTCCGGAACCTTGGTGCATTCCGGAACTCTGAACATTCCGGAACTCTGAACACTCCGGAATTCCGAACATTCGAGAATTCCAAACATTCCGGAACCTTGGTGCATTCCGGAACTCTGAACATTCCGGAATTCCGAACATTCCGGAACCTTGGTGCATTCCGGAACTGAACATTCCGGAATTCCGAACATTCCGGAACCTTGGTGCATTCCAGAATTCCGAACATTCCGGAACCTTGGTGCATTCCGGAACTCTGAACATTCCGGAATTCCGAACATTCCGGAACTCTGAACATTCCGGAATTCCGAACATTCCGAACCTTGGTGCATTCCGGAACCTTGGTGCATTCCGGAACTCTGAACATTCCGGAATTCCGAACATTCCGGAACCTTGGTGCATTCCGGAACTCTGAACATTCCGGAACTCTGAACATTCCGGAATTCCGAACATTCCGGAACCTTGGTGCATTCCGGAACTCCGAACATTCCGGAATTCCAAACATTCCGGAACCTTGGTGCATTCCGGAACTCCGAACATTCCGGAATTCCAAACATTCCGGAACCTTGGTGCATTCCGGAACTCTGAACATTCCGGAATTCCGAACATTCCGGAACCTTGGTGCATTCCAGAATTACGAACATTCCGGAACCTTGGTGCATTCCGGAACTCTGAACATTCCGGAATTCCGAACATTCCGGAACTCTGAACATTCCGGAATTCCGAACATTCCGAACCTTGGTGCATTCCGGAACCTTGGTGCATTCCGGAACTCTGAACATTCCGGAATTCCGAACATTCCGGAACCTTGGTGCATTCCGGAACCTTGGTGCATTCCGGAATTCCGAACATTCCGGAACCTTGGTGCATTCCGGAACTCTGAACATTCCGGAATTCCGAACATTCCGGAACCTTGGTGCATTCCGGAACTCTGAACATTCCGGAATTCCGGACATTCCGGAACCTTGGTGCATTCTGGAACCTTGGTGCATTCCGGAATTCCGAACATTCCGGAACCTTGGTGCATTCCGGAATTCCGAACATTCCGGAACCTTGGTACATTCCGGAATTCCGAACATTCCGGAACCTTGGTGCATTCCGGAACTCTGAACATTCCGGAACTCTGAACATTCCGGAGTTCCGAACATTCCGGAATTCCGAACATTCCGGAACCTTGGTGCATTCCGGAACTCTGAACATTCCGGAACTCTGAACATTCCGGAATTCCAAACATTCCGGAACCTTGGTGCATTCCGGAACTCTGAACATTCCGGAACCTTGGTGCATTCCGGAACTCTGAACATTCCGGAACTCTGAACATTCCGGAATTCCGAACATTCCAGAACCTTGGTGCATTCCGGAACCTTGGTGCATTCTGGAATTCCGAACATTCCGGAACCTTGGTGCATTCCGGAACTCTGAACATTCCGGAATTCCAAACATTCCGGAACCTTGGTGCATTCCAGAACTCTGAACATTCCGGAAACTTGGTGCATTCCGGAACCTTGGTGCATTCCGGAATTCCGAACATTCCGGAACCTTGGTGCATTCCGGAACTCTGAACATTCCGGAACCTTGGTGCATTCCGGAACCTTGGTGCATTCCGGCATTCTGAACATTCCGGAATTCCGAACATTCCGGAACCTTGGTGCATTCCGGAACCTTGGTGCATTCCAGAACTCTGAACATTCCGGAACCTTGGTGCATTCCGGAACCTTGGTGCATTCCGGAATTCCGAACATTCCGGAACCTTGGTGCATTCCGGAACTCTGAACATTCCGGAATTCCGAACATTCCGGAACCTTGGTGCATTCCGGAATTCCGAACATTCCGGAACCTTGGTGCATTCCGGAACCTTGGTGCTTTCCGGAATTCTGAACATTCCGGAATTCCGAACATTCCGGAACCTTGGTGCATTCCGGAACCTTGGTGCATTCCAGAACTCTGAACATTCCGGAACCTTGGTGCATTCCGGAACCTTGGTGCATTCCGGAATTCCGAACATTCCGGAACCTTGGTGCATTCCGGAACTCTGAACATTCCGGAATTCCGAACATTCCGGAACCTTGGTACATTCCGGAATTCCGAACATTCCGGAACCTTGGTGCATTCCGGAACCTTGGTGCATTCCGGAATTCCGAACATTCCGGAACCTTGGTGCATTCCAGAACTCTGAACATTCCGGAACCTTGGTGCATTCCGGAACCTTGGTGCATTCCGGAATTCCGAACATTCCGGAACCTTGGTACATTCCGGAATTCCGAACATTCCGGAACCGTGGTGCATTCCGGAACCTTGGTGCATTCCGGAATTCCGAACATTCCGGAACCTTGGTGCATTCCGGAACTCTGAACATTCCGGAATTCCGAACATTCCGGAACCTTGGTGCATTCCGGAACTCTGAACATTCCGGAATTCCGAACATTCCGGAACCTTGGTGCATTCCGGAACTCTGAACATTCCGGAACTCTGAACATTCCGGAATTCCGAACATTCCGGAACCTTGGTGCATTCCGGAACTCCGAACATTCCGGAATTCCAAACATTCCGGAACCTTGGTGCATTCCGGAACTCCGAACATTCCGGAATTCCAAACATTCCGGAACCTTGGTGCATTCCGGAACTCTGAACATTCCGGAATTCCGAACATTCCGGAACCTTGGTGCATTCCAGAATTACGAACATTCAGGAACCTTGGTGCATTCCGGAACTCTGAACATTCCGGAATTCCGAACATTCCGGAACTCTGAACATTCCGGAATTCCGAACATTCCGGAACCTTGGTGCATTCCGGAACTCTGAACATTCCGGAATTCCGAACATTCCGGAACCTTGGTGCATTCCGGAACCTTGGTGCATTCTGGAATTCCAAACATTCCGGAACCTTGGTGCATTCCAGAACTCTGAACATTCCGGAAACTTGGTGCATTCCGGAACTCCGAACATTCCGGAATTCCAAACATTCCGGAACCTTGGTGCATTCCGGAACTCTGAACATTCCGGAATTCCGAACATTCCGGAACCTTGGTGCATTCCAGAATTACGAACATTCCGGAACCTTGGTGCATTCCGGAACTCTGAACATTCCGGAATTCCGAACATTCCGGAACTCTGAACATTCCGGAATTCCGAACATTCCGAACCTTGGTGCATTCCGGAACCTTGGTGCATTCCGGAACTCTGAACATTCCGGAATTCCGAACATTCCGGAACCTTGGTGCATTCCGGAACTCTGAACATTCCGGAATTCCGAACATTCCGGAACCTTGGTGCATTCCGGAACCTTGGTGCATTCTGGAATTCCAAACATTCCGGAACCTTGGTGCATTCCAGAACTCTGAACATTCCGGAAACTTGGTGCATTCCGGAACCTTGGTGCATTCCGGAATTCCGAACATTCCGGAACCTTGGTGCATTCCGGAATTCCGAACATTCCGGAACCTTGGTGCATTCCGGAACTCTGAACATTCCGGAATTCCAAACATTCCGGAACCTTGGTGCATTCCGGAACTCTGAACATTCCGGAATTCCAAACATTCCGGAACCTTGGTGCATTCCGGAACTCTGAACATTCCGGAATTCCAAACATTCCGGAACCTTGGTGCATTCCAGAACTCTGAACATTCCGGAACCTTGGTGCATTCCGGAACCTTGGTGCATTCCGGAATTCCGAACATTCCGGAACCTTGGTGCATTCCAGAACTCTGAACATTCCGGAATTCCGAACATTCCGGAACCTTGGTACATTCCGGAATTCCGAACATTCTGGAACCTTGGTGCATTCCGGAACCTTGGTGCATTCCGGAATTCCGAACATTCCGGAACCTTGGTGCATTCCGTAACCTTGGTGCATTCCGGAATTCCGAACATTCCGGAACCTTGGTGCATTCCGGAACCTTGGTGCATTCCGGAATTCCGAACATTCCGGAACCTTGGTGCATTCCGGAACTCTGAACATTCCGGAATTCCAAACATTCCGGAACCTTGGTGCATTCCGGAATTCCGAACATTCCGGAACCTTGGTGCATTCCGGAACTCTGAACATTCCGGAATTCCGAACATTCCGGAACCTTGGTACATTCCGGAATTCCGAACATTCCGGAACCTTGGTGCATTCCGGAACCTTGGTGCATTCCGGAATTCCGAACATTCCGGAACCTTGGTGCATTCCGGAACCTTGGTGCATTCCGGAATTCCGAACATTCCGGAACCTTGGTGCATTCCGGAACTCTGAACATTCCGGAATTCCGAACATTCCGGAATTCCGAACATTCCGGAACCTTGGTGCATTCCGGAACCTTGGTGCATTCCGGAACTCTGAAGATTCCGGAATTCCAAACATTCCGGAACCTTGGTGCATTCCGGAACTCTGAACATTCCGGAATTCCAAACATTCCGGAACCTTGGTGCATTCCGGAACTCTGAACATTCCGGAATTCCGAACATTCCGGAACCTTGGTGCATTCCGGAACCTTGGTGCATTCCGGAATTCCGAACATTCCGGAACCTTGGTGCATTCCGGAACTCTGAACATTCCGGAATTCCAAACATTCCGGAACCTTGGTGCATTCCGGAACTCCGAACATTCCGGAATTCCAAACATTCCGGAACCTTGGTGCATTCCGGAACTCCGAACATTCCGGAATTCCAAACATTCCGGAACCTTGGTGCATTCCGGAACTCTGAACATTCCGGAATTCCGAACATTCCGGAACCTTGGTGCATTCCAGAATTACGAACATTCCGGAACCTTGGTGCATTCCGGAACTCTGAACATTCCGGAATTCCGAACATTCCGGAACTCTGAACATTCCGGAATTCCGAACATTCCGAACCTTGGTGCATTCCGGAACCTTGGTGCATTCCGGAACTCTGAACATTCCGGAATTCCGAACATTCCGGAACCTTGGTGCATTCCGGAACTCTGAACATTCCGGAATTCCGAACATTCCGGAACCTTGGTGCATTCCGGAACCTTGGTGCATTCTGGAATTCCAAACATTCCGGAACCTTGGTGCATTCCAGAACTCTGAACATTCCGGAAACTTGGTGCATTCCGGAACCTTGGTGCATTCCGGAATTCCGAACATTCCGGAACCTTGGTGCATTCCGGAATTCCGAACATTCCGGAACCTTGGTGCATTCCGGAACTCTGAACATTCCGGAATTCCAAACATTCCGGAACCTTGGTGCATTCCGGAACTCTGAACATTCCGGAATTCCAAACATTCCGGAACCTTGGTGCATTCCGGAACTCTGAACATTCCGGAATTCCGAACATTCCGGAACCTTGGTGCATTCCGGAACCTTGGTGCATTCCGGAATTCCGAACATTCCGGAACCTTGGTGCATTCCGGAACCTTGGTGCATTCCGGAATTCCGAACATTCCGGAACCTTGGTGCATTCCGGAACCTTGGTGCATTCCGGAATTCCGAACATTCCGGAACCTTGGTGCATTCCGGAACTCTGAACATTCCGGAATTCCGAACATTCCGGAACCTTGGTGCATTCCGGAACCTTGGTGCATTCCGGAATTCCGAACATTCCGGAACCTTGGTGCATTCCGGAACCTTGGTGCATTCCGGAATTCCGAACATTCCGGAACCTTGGTGCATTCCAGAACTCTGAACATTCCGGAATTCCGAACATTCCGGAACCTTGGTACATTCCGGAATTCCGAACATTCCGGAACCTTGGTGCATTCCGGAATTCCGAACATTCCGGAACCTTGGTGCATTCCGGAACCTTGGTGCATTCCGGAATTCCGAACATTCCGGAACCTTGGTGCATTCCGGAACTCTGAACATTCCGGAATTCCAAACATTCCGGAACCTTGGTGCATTCCAGAACTCTGAACATTCCGGAACCTTGGTGCATTCCGGAACCTTGGTGCATTCCGGAATTCCGAACATTCCGGAACCTTGGTGCATTCCAGAACTCTGAACATTCCGGAATTCCGAACATTCCGGAACCTTGGTACATTCCGGAATTCCGAACATTCCGGAACCTTGGTGCATTCCGGAATTCCGAACATTCCGGAACCTTGGTGCATTCCGGAACCTTGGTGCATTCCGGAATTCCGAACATTCCGGAACCTTGGTGCATTCCGTAACCTTGGTGCATTCCGGAATTCCGAACATTCCGGAACCTTGGTGCATTCCGGAACCTTGGTGCATTCCGGAATTCCGAACATTCCGGAACCTTGGTGCATTCCGGAACTCTGAACATTCCGGAATTCCAAACATTCCGGAACCTTGGTGCATTCCGGAATTCCGAACATTCCGGAACCTTGGTGCATTCCGGAACTCTGAACATTCCGGAATTCCGAACATTCCGGAACCTTGGTACATTCCGGAATTCCGAACATTCCGGAACCTTGGTGCATTCCGGAACCTTGGTGCATTCCGGAATTCCGAACATTCCGGAACCTTGGTGCATTCCGGAACCTTGGTGCATTCCGGAATTCCGAACATTCCGGAACCTTGGTGCATTCCGGAACTCTGAACATTCCGGAACCTTGGTACATTCCGGAATTCTGAACATTCCGGAACCTTGGTGCATTCCGGAACTCTGAACATTCCGGAACTCTGAACATTCCGGAATTCCGAACATTCCGGAACCTTGGTGCATTCCGGAACCTTGGTGCATTCCGGAATTCCGAACATTCCGGAATTCCGAACATTCCGGAACCTTGGTGCATTCCGGAACCTTGGTGCATTCCGGAATTCCGAACATTCCGGAACCTTGGTGCATTCCGGAACTCTGAACATTCCGGAATTCCAAACATTCCGGAACCTTGGTGCATTCCGGAACTCTGAACATTCCGGAATTCCGAACATTCCGGAACCTTGGTGCATTCCGGAACCTTGGTGCATTCCGGAATTCCGAACATTCCGGAACCTTGGTGCATTCCGGAACCTTGGTGCATTCCGGAATTCCGAACATTCCGGAACCTTGGTGCATTCCGGAACCTTGGTGCATTCCGGAATTCCGAACATTCCGGAACCTTGGTGCATTCCGGAACTCTGAACATTCCGGAATTCCAAACATTCCGGAACCTTGCTGCATTCCAGAACTCTGAACATTCCGGAACCTTGGTGCATTCCGGAACCTTGGTGCATTCCGGAATTCCGAACATTCCGGAACCTTGGTGCATTCCAGAACTCTGAACATTCCGGAATTCCGAACATTCCGGAACCTTGGTACATTCCGGAATTCCGAACATTCCGGAACCTTGGTGCATTCCGGAACCTTGGTGCATTCCGGAATTCCGAACATTCCGGAACCTTGGTGCATTCCGTAACCTTGGTGCATTCCGGAATTCCGAACATTCCGGAACCTTGGTGCATTCCGGAACCTTGGTGCATTCCGGAATTCCGAACATTCCGGAATTCCAAACATTCCGGAACCTTGGTACATTCCGGAATTCCGAACATTCCGGAACCTTGGTGCATTCCGGAACCTTGGTGCATTCCGGAATTCCAAACATTCCGGAACCTTGGTACATTCCGGAATTCCGAACATTCCGGAACCTTGGTGCATTCCGTAACCTTGGTGCATTCCGGAATTCCGAACATTCCGGAACCTTGGTGCATTCCGGAACCTTGGTGCATTCCGGAATTCCGAACATTCCGGAACCTTGGTGCATTCCGGAACTCTGAACATTCCGGAATTCCGAACATTCCGGAACCTTGGTACATTCCGGAATTCCGAACATTCCGGAACCTTGGTGCATTCCGGAACCTTGGTGCATTCCGGAATTCCGAACATTCCGGAACCTTGGTGCATTCCGGAACCTTGGTGCATTCCGGAATTCCGAACATTCCGGAACCTTGGTGCATTCCGGAACTCTGAACATTCCGGAATTCCGAACATTCCGGAATTCCGAACATTCCGGAACCTTGGTGCATTCCGGAACCTTGGTGCATTCCGGAACTCTGAACATTCCGGAATTCCAAACATTCCGGAACCTTGGTGCATTCCGGAACTCTGAACATTCCGGAATTCCAAACATTCCGGAACCTTGGTGCATTCCGGAACTCTGAACATTCCGGAATTCCGAACATTCCGGAACCTTGGTGCATTCCGGAACCTTGGTGCATTCTGGAATTCCGAACATTCCGGAACCTTGGTGCATTCCGGAACCTTGGTGCATTCCGGAATTCCGAACATTCCGGAACCTTGGTGCATTCCGGAATCTTGGTGCATTCCGGAATTCCGAACATTCCGGAACCTTGGTGCATTCCGGAACTCTGAACATTCCGGAATTCCAAACATTCCGGAACCTTGGTGCATTCCAGAACTCTGAACATTCCGGAACCTTGGTGCATTCCGGAACCTTGGTGCATTCCGGAATTCCGAACATTCCGGAACCTTGGTGCATTCCAGAACTCTGAACATTCCGGAATTCCGAACATTCCGGAACCTTGGTACATTCCGGAATTCCGAACATTCCGGAACCTTGGTGCATTCCGGAACCTTGGTTCAGAGTTCCGGAATGTTCAGAGTTCCGGAATGCACCAAGGTTCCGGAAAGTTCGGAATTCCGGAACGCACAAAGGTTCCGGAATGCACCAAGGTTCCGGAATGTTCGGAATTCCGGAATGTTCAGAGTTCCGGAATGTTCAGAGTTCCGAAATGCACCAAGGTTCCGGAATGTTCGGAATTCCGGAATGCACAAAGGTTCCGGAATGCACCAAGGTTCCGGAATGTTCGGAATTCCGGAATGTTCAGAGTTCCGGAATGTTCAGAGTTCCGGAATGCACCAAGGTTCCGGAATGCACCAAGGTTCCGGAATGTTCGGAATTCCGGAATGTTCAGAGTTCCGGAATGCACCAAGGTTCCGGAATGTTCGGAATTCCGGAATGTTCAGAGTTCCGGAATGTTCAGAGTTCCGGAATGCACCAAGGTTCCGGAATGCACCAAGGTTCCGGAATGCACCAAGGTTCCGGAATGTTCAGAGTTCCGGAATGCACCAAGGTTCCGGAATGTTCGGAATTCCGGAATGCAGAAAGGTTCCGGAATGTTCAGAGTTCCGGAATGCACCAAGGTTCCGGAATTTTCGGAATTCCGGAATGTTCAGAGTTCCGGAATGCACCGAGGTTCCGGAATGCACCAAGGTTCCGGAATGTTCGGAATTCCGGAATGTTCAGAGTTCCGGAATGTTCAGAGTTCCGGAATGCACCAAGGTTCCGGAATGTTTGAAATTCCGGAATGCACCAAGGTTCCGGAATGCACCAAGGTTCCGGAATGTTCAGAGTTCCGGAATGCACCAAGGTTCCGGAATGCACCAAGGTTCCGGAATGTTCGGAATTCCGGAATGCACCAAGGTTCCGGAATGCACCAAGGTTCCGGAATGTTCGGAATTCCGGAATGTACCAAGGTTCCGGAATGTTCGGAATTCCGGAATGCACAAAGGTTCCGGAATGTTCGGAATTCCGGAATGTTCAGAGTTCCGGAATGCACCAAGGTTCCGGAATGTTCGGAATTCCGGAATGCACAAAGGTTCCGGAATGCACCAAGGTTCCGGAATGTTCGGAATTCCGGAATGCACAAAGGTTCCGGAATGCACCAAGGTTCCGGAATGTTCGGAATTCCGGAATGTTCAGAGTTCCGGAATGTTCAGAGTTCCGGAATGCACCAAGGTTCCGGAATGCACCAAGGTTCTGGAATGCACCAAGGTTCCGGAATGTTCAGAGTTCCGGAATGCACCAAGGTTCCGGAATGTTCGGAATTCCGGAATGTTCGGAATTCCGGAATGTTCAGAGTTCCGGAATGTTCAGAGTTCCGGAATGCACCAAGGTTCCGGAATGTTCGGAATTCCGGAATGCACAAAGGTTCCGGAATGCACCAAGGTTCCGGAATGTTCGGAATTCCGGAATGTTCAGAGTTCCGGAATGCACCAAGGTTCCGGAATGTTCGGAATTCCGGAATGTTCAGAGTTCCGGAATGCACCAAGGTTCCGGAATGTTCGGAATTCCGGAATGTTCAGAGTTCCGGAATGTTCAGAGTTCCGGAATGCACCAAGGTTCCGGAATGTTCGGAATTCTGGAATGCACCAAGGTTCCGGAATGTTCGGAATTCCGGAATGTTCAGAGTTCCGGAATGCACCAAGGTTCCGGAATGTTCGGAATTCCGGAATGTTCAGAGTTCCGGAATGTTCAGAGTTCCGGAATGCACCAAGGTTCCGGAATGTTCGGAATTCTGGAATGCACCAAGGTTCCGGAATGTTCAGAGTCCCGGAATGTTCAGAGTTCCGGAATGCACCAAGGTTCCGGAATGTTCGGAATTCCGGAATGCACAAAGGTTCCGGAATGCACCAAGGTTCCGGAATGTTCGGAATTCCGGAATGTTCAGAGTTCCGGAATGTTCAGCGTTCCGGAATGCACCAAGGTTCCGGAATGTTCGGAATTCCGGAATGCACAAAGGTTCCGGAATGCACCAAGGTTCCGGAATGTTCGGAATTCCGGAATGCACAAAGGTTCCGGAATGCACCAAGGTTCCGGAATGTTCGGAATTCCGGAATGTTCAGAGTTCCGGAATGTTCAGAGTTCCGGAATGCACCAAGGTTCCGGAATGTTCGGAATTCCGGAATGCACAAAGGTTCCGGAATGCACCAAGGTTCCGGAATGTTCGGAATTCCGGAATGTTCAGAGTTCCGGAATGTTCAGAGTTCCGGAATGCACCAAGGTTCCGGAATGTTCGGAATTCCGGAATGTTCAGAGTTCCGGAATGCACCAAGGTTCCGGAATGTTCGGAATTCCGGAATGTTCAGAGTTCCGGAATGTTCAGAATTCCGGAATGCACCAAGGTTCCGGAATGTTCGGAATTCTGGAATGCACCAAGGTTCCGGAATGTTCGGAATTCCGGAATGTTCAGAGTTCCGGAATGCACCAAGGTTCCGGAATGTTCGGAATTCCGGAATGTTCAGAGTTCCGGAATGTTCAGAGTTCCGGAATGCACCAAGGTTCCGGAATGTTCGGAATTCTGGAATGCACCAAGGTTCCGGAATGTTCAGAGTCCCGGAATGTTCAGAGTTCCGGAATGCACCAAGGTTCCGGAATGTTCGGAATTCCGGAATGCACAAAGGTTCCGGAATGCACCAAGGTTCCGGAATGTTCGGAATTCCGGAATGTTCAGAGTTCCGGAATGTTCAGAGTTCCAGAATGCACCAAGGTTCCGGAATGTTCGGAATTCCGGAATGCACAAAGGTTCCGGAATGCACCAAGGTTCCGGAATGTTCGGAATTCCGGAATGCACAAAGGTTCCGGAATGCACCAAGGTTCCGGAATGTTCGGAATTCCGGAATGTTCAGAGTTCCGGAATGTTCAGAGTTCCGGAATGCACCAAGGTTCCGGAATGTTCGGAATTCCGGAATGCACAAAGGTTCCGGAATGCACCAAGGTTCCGGAATGTTCGGAATTCCGGAATGCACCAAGGTTCCGGAATGCACCAAGGTTCCGGAATGTTCGGAATTCCGGAATGTTCAGAGTTCCGGAATGTTCAGAGTTCCGGAATGCACCAAGGTTCCGGAATGTTCGGAATTCCGGAATGCACAAAGGTTCCGGAATGCACCAAGGTTCCGGAATGTTCGGAATTCCGGAATGTTCAGAGTTCCGGAATGTTCAGAGTTCCGGAATGCACCAAGGTTCCGGAATGTTCGGAATTCCGGAATGCACAAAGGTTCCGGAATGCACCAAGGTTCCGGAATGTTCGGAATTCCGGAATGCACAAAGGTTCCGGAATGCACCAAGGTTCCGGAATGTTCGGAATTCCGGAATGCACAAAGGTTCCGGAATGCACCAAGGTTCCGGAATGTTCGGAATTCCGGAATGTTCAGAGTTCCGGAATGTTCAGAGTTCCGGAATGCACCAAGGTTCCGGAATGTTCGGAATTCCGGAATGCACCAAGGTTCCGGAATGTTCGGAATTCCGGAATGCAGAAAGGTTCCGGAATGCACCAAGGTTCCGGAATGTTCGGAATTCCGGAATGTTCAGAGTTCCGGAATGCACCAAGGTTCCGGAATGTTTGGAATTCCGGAATGTTCAGAGTTCCGGAATGTTCAGAGTTCCGGAATGCACCAAGGTTCCGGAATGTTCGGAATTCCGGAATGTTCAGAGTTCCGGAATGTTCAGAGTTCCGGAATGCACCAAGGTTCCGGAATGTTCGGAATTCCGGAATGTACCAAGGTTCCGGAATGTTCGGAATTCCGGAATGTTCAGAGTTCCGGAATGTTCAGAGTTCCGGAATGCACCAAGGTTCCGGAATGTTCGGAATTCCGGAATGCACCAAGGTTCCGGAATGTTCGGAATTCCGGAATGCACAAAGGTTCCGGAATGCACCAAGGTTCCGGAATGTTCGGAATTCCGGAATGTTCAGAGTTCCGGAATGCACCAAGGTTCCGGAATGTTTGGAATTCCGGAATGTTCAGAGTTCCGGAATGTTCAGAGTTCCGGAATGCACCAAGGTTCCGGAATGTTCGGAATTCCGGAATGTTCAGAGTTCCGGAATGTTCAGAGTTCCGGAATGCACCAAGGTTCCGGAATGTTCGGAATTCCGGAATGTTCAGAGTTCCGGAATGCACCGAGGTTCCGGAATGCACCAAGGTTCCGGAATGTTCGGAATTCCGGAATGTACCAAGGTTCCGGAATGTTCGGAATTCCGGAATGTTCAGAGTTCCGGAATGTTCAGAGTTCCGGAATGTACCAAGGTTCCGGAATGTTCGGAATTCCGGAATGCACAAAGGTTCCGGAATGTTCGGAATTCCGGAATGTTCAGAGTTCCGGAATGCACCAAGGTTCCGGAATGTTCGGAATTCCAGAATGCACCAAGGTTCCGGAATGCACCAAGGTTCCGGAAAGTTCGGAATTCCGGAACGCACAAAGGTTCCGGAATGCACCAAGGTTCCGGAATGTTCGGAATTCCGGAACGCACAAAGGTTCCGGAATGCACCAAGGTTCCGGAATGTTCGGAATTCCGGAATGCACAAAGGTTCCGGAATGCACCAAGGTTCCGGAATGCACCAAGGTTCCGGAATGTTCAGAGTTCCGGAATGTACCAAGGTTCCGGAATGTTCGGAATTCCGGAATGCACAAAGGTTCCGGAATGTTCGGAATTCCGGAATGTTCAGAGTTCCGGAATGCACCAAGGTTCCGGAATGTTCGGAATTCCGGAATGCACAAAGGTTCCGGAATGCACCAAGGTTCCGGAATGTTCGGAATTCCGGAATGCACAAAGGTTCCGGAATGCACCAAGGTTCCGGAATGTTCGGAATTCCGGAATGCACAAAGGTTCCGGAATGCACCAAGGTTCCGGAATGTTCGGAATTCCGGAATGTTCAGAGTTCCGGAATGTTCAGAGTTCCGGAATGCACCAAGGTTCCGGAATGTTCAGAGTTCCGGAATGCACCGAGGTTCCGGAATGTTCGGAATTCCGGAATGTACCAAGGTTCCGGAATGTTCGGAATTCCGGAATGTTCAGAGTTCCGGAATGCACCAAGGTTCCGGAATGTTCGGAATTCCGGAATGCACCAAGGTTCCGGAATGCACCAAGGTTCCGGAATGTTCGGAATTCCGGAATGTTCAGAGTTCCGGAATGTTCAGAGTTCCGGAATGCACCAAGGTTCCGGAATGTTCGGAATTCCGGAATGCACAAAGGTTCTGGAATGCACCAAGGTTCCGGAATGTTCGGAATTCCGGAATGCACAAAGGTTCCGGAATGCACCAAGGTTCCGGAATGTTCGGAATTCCGGAATGTTCAGAGTTCCGGAATGTTCAGAGTTCCGGAATGCACCAAGGTTCCGGAATGTTCGGAATTCCGGAATGCACCAAGGTTCCGGAATGTTCGGAATTCCGGAATGTTCAGAGTTCCGGAATGTTCAGAGTTCCGGAATGCACCAAGGTTCCGGAATGTTCGGAATTCCGGAATGCACAAAGGTTCCGGAATGCACCAAGGTTCCGGAATGTTCGGAATTCCGGAATGTTCAGAGTTCCGGAATGTTCAGAGTTCCGGAATGCACCAAGGTTCCGGAATGTTCGGAATTCCGGAATGCACAAAGGTTCCGGAATGCACCAAGGTTCCGGAATGTTCGGAATTCCGGAATGCACAAAGGTTCCGGAATGCACCAAGGTTCCGGAATGTTCGGAATTCCGGAATGTTCAGAGTTCCGGAATGTTCAGAGTTCCGGAATGCACCAAGGTTCCGGAATGCACCAAGGTTCCGGAATGCACCAAGGTTCCGGAATGTTCAGAGTTCCGGAATGCACCAAGGTTCCGGAATGTTCGGAATTCCGGAATGCACAAAGGTTCCGGAATGCACCAAGGTTCCGGAAAGTTCGGAATTCCGGAATGCACAAAGGTTCCGGAATGCACCAAGGTTCCGGAATGTTCGGAATTCCGGAATGTTCAGAGTTCCGGAATGTTCAGAGTTCCGGAATGCACCAAGGTTCCGGAATGTTCGGAATTCCGGAACGCACAAAGGTTCCGGAATGCACCAAGGTTCCGGAATGTTCGGAATTCCGGAATGTTCAGAGTTCCGGAATGTTCAGAGTTCCGGAATGCACCAAGGTTCCGGAATGTTCAGAGTTCCGGAATGCACCGAGGTTCCGGAATGTTCGGAATTCCGGAATGTTCAGAGTTCCGGAATGTTCAGAGTTCCGGAATGCACCAAGGTTCCGGAATGTTCGGAATTCCGGAATGTTCAGAGTTCCGGAATGCACCAAGGTTCCGGAATGTTCGGAATTCCGGAATGTTCAGAGTTCCGGAATGTTCAGAGTTCCGGAATGCACCAAGGTTCCGGAATGTTCGGAATTCTGGAATGCACCAAGGTTCCGGAATGTTCAGAGTCCCGGAATGTTCAGAGTTCCGGAATGCACCAAGGTTCCGGAATGTTCGGAATTCCGGAATGCACAAAGGTTCCGGAATGCACCAAGGTTCCGGAATGTTCGGAATTCCGGAATGTTCAGAGTTCCGGAATGTTCAGCGTTCCGGAATGCACCAAGGTTCCGGAATGTTCGGAATTCCGGAATGCACAAAGGTTCCGGAATGCACCAAGGTTCCGGAATGTTCGGAATTCCGGAATGCACAAAGGTTCCGGAATGCACCAAGGTTCCGGAATGTTCGGAATTCCGGAATGTTCAGAGTTCCGGAATGTTCAGAGTTCCGGAATGCACCAAGGTTCCGGAATGTTCGGAATTCCGGAATGCACAAAGGTTCCGGAATGCACCAAGGTTCCGGAATGTTCGGAATTCCGGAATGTTCAGAGTTCCGGAATGTTCAGAGTTCCGGAATGCACCAAGGTTCCGGAATGTTCGGAATTCCGGAATGTTCAGAGTTCCGGAATGCACCAAGGTTCCGGAATGTTCGGAATTCCGGAATGTTCAGAGTTCCGGAATGTTCAGAGTTCCGGAATGCACCAAGGTTCCGGAATGTTCGGAATTCTGGAATGCACCAAGGTTCCGGAATGTTCGGAATTCCGGAATGTTCAGAGTTCCGGAATGCACCAAGGTTCCGGAATGTTCGGAATTCCGGAATGTTCAGAGTTCCGGAATGTTCAGAGTTCCGGAATGCACCAAGGTTCCGGAATGTTCGGAATTCTGGAATGCACCAAGGTTCCGGAATGTTCAGAGTCCCGGAATGTTCAGAGTTCCGGAATGCACCAAGGTTCCGGAATGTTCGGAATTCCGGAATGCACAAAGGTTCCGGAATGCACCAAGGTTCCGGAATGTTCGGAATTCCGGAATGTTCAGAGTTCCGGAATGTTCAGAGTTCCGGAATGCACCAAGGTTCCGGAATGTTCGGAATTCCGGAATGCACAAAGGTTCCGGAATGCACCAAGGTTCCGGAATGTTCGGAATTCCGGAATGCACAAAGGTTCCGGAATGCACCAAGGTTCCGGAATGTTCGGAATTCCGGAATGTTCAGAGTTCCGGAATGTTCAGAGTTCCGGAATGCACCAAGGTTCCGGAATGTTCGGAATTCCGGAATGCACAAAGGTTCCGGAATGCACCAAGGTTCCGGAATGTTCGGAATTCCGGAATGCACCAAGGTTCCGGAATGCACCAAGGTTCCGGAATGTTCGGAATTCCGGAATGTTCAGAGTTCCGGAATGTTCAGAGTTCCGGAATGCACCAAGGTTCCGGAATGTTCGGAATTCCGGAATGCACAAAGGTTCCGGAATGCACCAAGGTTCCGGAATGTTCGGAATTCCGGAATGTTCAGAGTTCCGGAATGTTCAGAGTTCCGGAATGCACCAAGGTTCCGGAATGTTCGGAATTCCGGAATGCACAAAGGTTCCGGAATGCACCAAGGTTCCGGAATGTTCGGAATTCCGGAATGCACAAAGGTTCCGGAATGCACCAAGGTTCCGGAATGTTCGGAATTCCGGAATGCACAAAGGTTCCGGAATGCACCAAGGTTCCGGAATGTTCGGAATTCCGGAATGTTCAGAGTTCCGGAATGTTCAGAGTTCCGGAATGCACCAAGGTTCCGGAATGTTCGGAATTCCGGAATGCACCAAGGTTCCGGAATGTTCGGAATTCCGGAATGCAGAAAGGTTCCGGAATGCACCAAGGTTCCGGAATGTTCGGAATTCCGGAATGTTCAGAGTTCCGGAATGCACCAAGGTTCCGGAATGTTTGGAATTCCGGAATGTTCAGAGTTCCGGAATGTTCAGAGTTCCGGAATGCACCAAGGTTCCGGAATGTTCGGAATTCCGGAATGCACAAAGGTTCCGGAATGCACCAAGGTTCCGGAATGTTCGGAATTCCGGAATGTTCAGAGTTCCGGAATGTTCAGAGTTCCGGAATGCACCAAGGTTCCGGAATGTTCGGAATTCCGGAATGCACAAAGGTTCCGGAATGCACCAAGGTTCCGGAATGTTCGGAATTCCGGAATGTTCAGAGTTCCGGAATGTTCAGAGTTCCGGAATGCACCAAGGTTCCGGAATGTTCGGAATTCCGGAATGCACAAAGGTTCCGGAATGCACCAAGGTTCCGGAATGTTCGGAATTCCGGAATGTTCAGAGTTCCGGAATGTTCAGAGTTCCGGAATGCACCAAGGTTCCGGAATGTTCGGAATTCCGGAATGCACAAAGGTTCCGGAATGCACCAAGGTTCCGGAATGTTCGGAATTCCGGAATGTTCAGAGTTCCGGAATGTTCAGAGTTCCGGAATGCACCAAGGTTCCGGAATGTTCGGAATTCCGGAACGCACAAAGGTTCCGGAATGCACCAAGGTTCCGGAATGTTCGGAATTCCGGAATGTTCAGAGTTCCGGAATGTTCAGAGTTCCGGAATGCACCAAGGTTCCGGAATGTTCAGAGTTCCGGAATGCACCGAGGTTCCGGAATGTTCGGAATTCCGGAATGTTCAGAGTTCCGGAATGTTCAGAGTTCCGGAATGCACCAAGGTTCCGGAATGTTCGGAATTCCGGAATGTTCAGAGTTCCGGAATGCACCAAGGTTCCGGAATGTTCGGAATTCCGGAATGTTCAGAGTTCCGGAATGTTCAGAGTTCCGGAATGCACCAAGGTTCCGGAATGTTCGGAATTCTGGAATGCACCAAGGTTCCGGAATGTTCAGAGTCCCGGAATGTTCAGAGTTCCGGAATGCACCAAGGTTCCGGAATGTTCGGAATTCCGGAATGCACAAAGGTTCCGGAATGCACCAAGGTTCCGGAATGTTCGGAATTCCGGAATGTTCAGAGTTCCGGAATGTTCAGCGTTCCGGAATGCACCAAGGTTCCGGAATGTTCGGAATTCCGGAATGCACAAAGGTTCCGGAATGCACCAAGGTTCCGGAATGTTCGGAATTCCGGAATGCACAAAGGTTCCGGAATGCACCAAGGTTCCGGAATGTTCGGAATTCCGGAATGTTCAGAGTTCCGGAATGTTCAGAGTTCCGGAATGCACCAAGGTTCCGGAATGTTCGGAATTCCGGAATGCACAAAGGTTCCGGAATGCACCAAGGTTCCGGAATGTTCGGAATTCCGGAATGTTCAGAGTTCCGGAATGTTCAGAGTTCCGGAATGCACCAAGGTTCCGGAATGTTCGGAATTCCGGAATGTTCAGAGTTCCGGAATGCACCAAGGTTCCGGAATGTTCGGAATTCCGGAATGTTCAGAGTTCCGGAATGTTCAGAGTTCCGGAATGCACCAAGGTTCCGGAATGTTCGGAATTCTGGAATGCACCAAGGTTCCGGAATGTTCGGAATTCCGGAATGTTCAGAGTTCCGGAATGCACCAAGGTTCCGGAATGTTCGGAATTCCGGAATGTTCAGAGTTCCGGAATGTTCAGAGTTCCGGAATGCACCAAGGTTCCGGAATGTTCGGAATTCTGGAATGCACCAAGGTTCCGGAATGTTCAGAGTCCCGGAATGTTCAGAGTTCCGGAATGCACCAAGGTTCCGGAATGTTCGGAATTCCGGAATGCACAAAGGTTCCGGAATGCACCAAGGTTCCGGAATGTTCGGAATTCCGGAATGTTCAGAGTTCCGGAATGTTCAGAGTTCCGGAATGCACCAAGGTTCCGGAATGTTCGGAATTCCGGAATGCACAAAGGTTCCGGAATGCACCAAGGTTCCGGAATGTTCGGAATTCCGGAATGTTCAGAGTTCCGGAATGTTCAGAGTTCCGGAATGCACCAAGGTTCCGGAATGTTCGGAATTCCGGAATGCACAAAGGTTCCGGAATGCACCAAGGTTCCGGAATGTTCGGAATTCCGGAATGCACCAAGGTTCCGGAATGCACCAAGGTTCCGGAATGTTCGGAATTCCGGAATGTTCAGAGTTCCGGAATGTTCAGAGTTCCGGAATGCACCAAGGTTCCGGAATGTTCGGAATTCCGGAATGCACAAAGGTTCCGGAATGCACCAAGGTTCCGGAATGTTCGGAATTCCGGAATGTTCAGAGTTCCGGAATGTTCAGAGTTCCGGAATGCACCAAGGTTCCGGAATGTTCGGAATTCCGGAATGCACAAAGGTTCCGGAATGCACCAAGGTTCCGGAATGTTCGGAATTCCGGAATGCACAAAGGTTCCGGAATGCACCAAGGTTCCGGAATGTTCGGAATTCCGGAATGCACAAAGGTTCCGGAATGCACCAAGGTTCCGGAATGTTCGGAATTCCGGAATGTTCAGAGTTCCGGAATGTTCAGAGTTCCGGAATGCACCAAGGTTCCGGAATGTTCGGAATTCCGGAATGCACCAAGGTTCCGGAATGTTCAGAATTCCGGAATGCAGAAAGGTTCCGGAATGCACCAAGGTTCCGGAATGTTCGGAATTCCGGAATGTTCAGAGTTCCGGAATGCACCAAGGTTCCGGAATGTTTGGAATTCCGGAATGTTCAGAGTTCCGGAATGTTCAGAGTTCCGGAATGCACCAAGGTTCCGGAATGTTCGGAATTCCGGAATGTTCAGAGTTCCGGAATGTTCAGAGTTCCGGAATGCACCAAGGTTCCGGAATGTTCGGAATTCCGGAATGTACCAAGGTTCCGGAATGTTCGGAATTCCGGAATGTTCAGAGTTCCGGAATGTTCAGAGTTCCGGAATGCACCAAGGTTCCGGAATGTTCGGAATTCCGGAATGCACCAAGGTTCCGGAATGTTCGGAATTCCGGAATGCACAAAGGTTCCGGAATGCACCAAGGTTCCGGAATGTTCGGAATTCCGGAATGTTCAGAGTTCCGGAATGCACCAAGGTTCCGGAATGTTTGGAATTCCGGAATGTTCAGAGTTCCGGAATGTTCAGAGTTCCGGAATGCACCAAGGTTCCGGAATGTTCGGAATTCCGGAATGTTCAGAGTTCCGGAATGTTCAGAGTTCCGGAATGCACCAAGGTTCCGGAATGTTCGGAATTCCGGAATGCACAAAGGTTCCGGAATGCACCAAGGTTCCGGAATGTTCGGAATTCCGGAATGCACCAAGGTTCCGGAATGTTCGGAATTCCGGAATGTTCAGAGTTCCGGAATGTTCAGAGTTCCGGAATGCACCAAGGTTCCGGAATGTTCGGAATTCCGGAATGCACAAAGGTTCCGGAATGCACCAAGGTTCCGGAATGTTCGGAATTCCGGAATGTTCAGAGTTCCGGAATGTTCAGAGTTCCGGAATGCACCAAGGTTCCGGAATGTTCGGAATTCCGGAATGCACAAAGGTTCCGGAATGCACCAAGGTTCCGGAATGTTCGGAATTCCGGAATGCACAAAGGTTCCGGAATGCACCAAGGTTCCGGAATGTTCGGAATTCCGGAATGTTCAGAGTTCCGGAATGTTCAGAGTTCCGGAATGCACCAAGGTTCCGGAATGTTCGGAATTCCGGAATGCACCAAGGTTCCGGAATGTTCGGAATTCCGGAATGCACAAAGGTTCCGGAATGCACCAAGGTTCCGGAATGTTCGGAATTCCGGAATGTTCAGAGTTCCGGAATGCACCAAGGTTCCGGAATGTTTGGAATTCCGGAATGTTCAGAGTTCCGGAATGTTCAGAGTTCCGGAATGCACCAAGGTTCCGGAATGTTCGGAATTCCGGAATGTTCAGAGTTCCGGAATGTTCAGAGTTCCGGAATGCACCAAGGTTCCGGAATGTTCGGAATTCCGGAATGTTCAGAGTTCCGGAATGCACCGAGGTTCCGGAATGCACCAAGGTTCCGGAATGTTCGGAATTCCGGAATGTACCAAGGTTCCGGAATGTTCGGAATTCCGGAATGTTCAGAGTTCCGGAATGTTCAGAGTTCCGGAATGCACCAAGGTTCCGGAATGTTTGAAATTCCAGAATGCACCAAGGTTCCGGAATGCACCAAGGTTCCGGAATGTTCAGAGTTCCGGAATGCACCAAGGTTCCGGAATGCACCAAGGTTCCGGAATGTTCGGAATTCCAGAATGCACCAAGGTTCCGGAATGCACCAAGGTTCCGGAAAGTTCGGAATTCCGGAACGCACAAAGGTTCCGGAATGCACCAAGGTTCCGGAATGTTCGGAATTCCGGAACGCACAAAGGTTCCGGAATGCACCAAGGTTCCGGAATGTTCGGAATTCCGGAATGCACAAAGGTTCCGGAATGCACCAAGGTTCCGGAATGCACCAAGGTTCCGGAATGTTCAGAGTTCCGGAATGTACCAAGGTTCCGGAATGTTCGGAATTCCGGAATGCACAAAGGTTCCGGAATGTTCGGAATTCCGGAATGCACCAAGGTTCCGGAATGTTCGGAATTCCGGAATGCACCAAGGTTCCGGAATGTTCGGAATTCCGGAATGCAGAAAGGTTCCGGAATGCACCAAGGTTCCGGAATGTTCGGAATTCCGGAATGTTCAGAGTTCCGGAATGCACCAAGGTTCCGGAATGTTTGGAATTCCGGAATGTTCAGAGTTCCGGAATGTTCAGAGTTCCGGAATGCACCAAGGTTCCGGAATGTTCGGAATTCCGGAATGCACAAAGGTTCCGGAATGCACCAAGGTTCCGGAATGTTCGGAATTCCGGAATGTTCAGAGTTCCGGAATGTTCAGAGTTCCGGAATGCACCAAGGTTCCGGAATGTTCGGAATTCCGGAATGCACAAAGGTTCCGGAATGCACCAAGGTTCCGGAATGTTCGGAATTCCGGAATGTTCAGAGTTCCGGAATGTTCAGAGTTCCGGAATGCACCAAGGTTCCGGAATGTTCGGAATTCCGGAATGCACAAAGGTTCCGGAATGCACCAAGGTTCCGGAATGTTCGGAATTCCGGAATGTTCAGAGTTCCGGAATGTTCAGAGTTCCGGAATGCACCAAGGTTCCGGAATGTTCGGAATTCCGGAATGCACAAAGGTTCCGGAATGCACCAAGGTTCCGGAATGTTCGGAATTCCGGAATGTTCAGAGTTCCGGAATGTTCAGAGTTCCGGAATGCACCAAGGTTCCGGAATGTTCGGAATTCCGGAACGCACAAAGGTTCCGGAATGCACCAAGGTTCCGGAATGTTCGGAATTCCGGAATGTTCAGAGTTCCGGAATGTTCAGAGTTCCGGAATGCACCAAGGTTCCGGAATGTTCAGAGTTCCGGAATGCACCGAGGTTCCGGAATGTTCGGAATTCCGGAATGTTCAGAGTTCCGGAATGTTCAGAGTTCCGGAATGCACCAAGGTTCCGGAATGTTCGGAATTCCGGAATGTTCAGAGTTCCGGAATGCACCAAGGTTCCGGAATGTTCGGAATTCCGGAATGTTCAGAGTTCCGGAATGTTCAGAGTTCCGGAATGCACCAAGGTTCCGGAATGTTCGGAATTCTGGAATGCACCAAGGTTCCGGAATGTTCAGAGTCCCGGAATGTTCAGAGTTCCGGAATGCACCAAGGTTCCGGAATGTTCGGAATTCCGGAATGCACAAAGGTTCCGGAATGCACCAAGGTTCCGGAATGTTCGGAATTCCGGAATGTTCAGAGTTCCGGAATGTTCAGCGTTCCGGAATGCACCAAGGTTCCGGAATGTTCGGAATTCCGGAATGCACAAAGGTTCCGGAATGCACCAAGGTTCCGGAATGTTCGGAATTCCGGAATGCACAAAGGTTCCGGAATGCACCAAGGTTCCGGAATGTTCGGAATTCCGGAATGTTCAGAGTTCCGGAATGTTCAGAGTTCCGGAATGCACCAAGGTTCCGGAATGTTCGGAATTCCGGAATGCACAAAGGTTCCGGAATGCACCAAGGTTCCGGAATGTTCGGAATTCCGGAATGTTCAGAGTTCCGGAATGTTCAGAGTTCCGGAATGCACCAAGGTTCCGGAATGTTCGGAATTCCGGAATGTTCAGAGTTCCGGAATGCACCAAGGTTCCGGAATGTTCGGAATTCCGGAATGTTCAGAGTTCCGGAATGTTCAGAGTTCCGGAATGCACCAAGGTTCCGGAATGTTCGGAATTCTGGAATGCACCAAGGTTCCGGAATGTTCGGAATTCCGGAATGTTCAGAGTTCCGGAATGCACCAAGGTTCCGGAATGTTCGGAATTCCGGAATGTTCAGAGTTCCGGAATGTTCAGAGTTCCGGAATGCACCAAGGTTCCGGAATGTTCGGAATTCTGGAATGCACCAAGGTTCCGGAATGTTCAGAGTCCCGGAATGTTCAGAGTTCCGGAATGCACCAAGGTTCCGGAATGTTCGGAATTCCGGAATGCACAAAGGTTCCGGAATGCACCAAGGTTCCGGAATGTTCGGAATTCCGGAATGTTCAGAGTTCCGGAATGTTCAGAGTTCCGGAATGCACCAAGGTTCCGGAATGTTCGGAATTCCGGAATGCACAAAGGTTCCGGAATGCACCAAGGTTCCGGAATGTTCGGAATTCCGGAATGTTCAGAGTTCCGGAATGTTCAGAGTTCCGGAATGCACCAAGGTTCCGGAATGTTCGGAATTCCGGAATGCACAAAGGTTCCGGAATGCACCAAGGTTCCGGAATGTTCGGAATTCCGGAATGCACCAAGGTTCCGGAATGCACCAAGGTTCCGGAATGTTCGGAATTCCGGAATGTTCAGAGTTCCGGAATGTTCAGAGTTCCGGAATGCACCAAGGTTCCGGAATGTTCGGAATTCCGGAATGCACAAAGGTTCCGGAATGCACCAAGGTTCCGGAATGTTCGGAATTCCGGAATGTTCAGAGTTCCGGAATGTTCAGAGTTCCGGAATGCACCAAGGTTCCGGAATGTTCGGAATTCCGGAATGCACAAAGGTTCCGGAATGCACCAAGGTTCCGGAATGTTCGGAATTCCGGAATGCACAAAGGTTCCGGAATGCACCAAGGTTCCGGAATGTTCGGAATTCCGGAATGCACAAAGGTTCCGGAATGCACCAAGGTTCCGGAATGTTCGGAATTCCGGAATGTTCAGAGTTCCGGAATGTTCAGAGTTCCGGAATGCACCAAGGTTCCGGAATGTTCGGAATTCCGGAATGCACCAAGGTTCCGGAATGTTCAGAATTCCGGAATGCAGAAAGGTTCCGGAATGCACCAAGGTTCCGGAATGTTCGGAATTCCGGAATGTTCAGAGTTCCGGAATGCACCAAGGTTCCGGAATGTTTGGAATTCCGGAATGTTCAGAGTTCCGGAATGTTCAGAGTTCCGGAATGCACCAAGGTTCCGGAATGTTCGGAATTCCGGAATGTTCAGAGTTCCGGAATGTTCAGAGTTCCGGAATGCACCAAGGTTCCGGAATGTTCGGAATTCCGGAATGTACCAAGGTTCCGGAATGTTCGGAATTCCGGAATGTTCAGAGTTCCGGAATGTTCAGAGTTCCGGAATGCACCAAGGTTCCGGAATGTTCGGAATTCCGGAATGCACCAAGGTTCCGGAATGTTCGGAATTCCGGAATGCACAAAGGTTCCGGAATGCACCAAGGTTCCGGAATGTTCGGAATTCCGGAATGTTCAGAGTTCCGGAATGCACCAAGGTTCCGGAATGTTTGGAATTCCGGAATGTTCAGAGTTCCGGAATGTTCAGAGTTCCGGAATGCACCAAGGTTCCGGAATGTTCGGAATTCCGGAATGTTCAGAGTTCCGGAATGTTCAGAGTTCCGGAATGCACCAAGGTTCCGGAATGTTCGGAATTCCGGAATGCACAAAGGTTCCGGAATGCACCAAGGTTCCGGAATGTTCGGAATTCCGGAATGCACCAAGGTTCCGGAATGTTCGGAATTCCGGAATGTTCAGAGTTCCGGAATGTTCAGAGTTCCGGAATGCACCAAGGTTCCGGAATGTTCGGAATTCCGGAATGCACAAAGGTTCCGGAATGCACCAAGGTTCCGGAATGTTCGGAATTCCGGAATGTTCAGAGTTCCGGAATGTTCAGAGTTCCGGAATGCACCAAGGTTCCGGAATGTTCGGAATTCCGGAATGCACAAAGGTTCCGGAATGCACCAAGGTTCCGGAATGTTCGGAATTCCGGAATGCACAAAGGTTCCGGAATGCACCAAGGTTCCGGAATGTTCGGAATTCCGGAATGTTCAGAGTTCCGGAATGTTCAGAGTTCCGGAATGCACCAAGGTTCCGGAATGTTCGGAATTCCGGAATGCACCAAGGTTCCGGAATGTTCGGAATTCCGGAATGCACAAAGGTTCCGGAATGCACCAAGGTTCCGGAATGTTCGGAATTCCGGAATGTTCAGAGTTCCGGAATGCACCAAGGTTCCGGAATGTTTGGAATTCCGGAATGTTCAGAGTTCCGGAATGTTCAGAGTTCCGGAATGCACCAAGGTTCCGGAATGTTCGGAATTCCGGAATGTTCAGAGTTCCGGAATGTTCAGAGTTCCGGAATGCACCAAGGTTCCGGAATGTTCGGAATTCCGGAATGTTCAGAGTTCCGGAATGCACCGAGGTTCCGGAATGCACCAAGGTTCCGGAATGTTCGGAATTCCGGAATGTACCAAGGTTCCGGAATGTTCGGAATTCCGGAATGTTCAGAGTTCCGGAATGTTCAGAGTTCCGGAATGCACCAAGGTTCCGGAATGTTTGAAATTCCAGAATGCACCAAGGTTCCGGAATGCACCAAGGTTCCGGAATGTTCAGAGTTCCGGAATGCACCAAGGTTCCGGAATGCACCAAGGTTCCGGAATGTTCGGAATTCCAGAATGCACCAAGGTTCCGGAATGCACCAAGGTTCCGGAAAGTTCGGAATTCCGGAACGCACAAAGGTTCCGGAATGCACCAAGGTTCCGGAATGTTCGGAATTCCGGAACGCACAAAGGTTCCGGAATGCACCAAGGTTCCGGAATGTTCGGAATTCCGGAATGCACAAAGGTTCCGGAATGCACCAAGGTTCCGGAATGCACCAAGGTTCCGGAATGTTCAGAGTTCCGGAATGTACCAAGGTTCCGGAATGTTCGGAATTCCGGAATGCACAAAGGTTCCGGAATGTTCGGAATTCCGGAATGTTCAGAGTTCCGGAATGCACCAAGGTTCCGGAATGTTCGGAATTCCGGAATGCACAAAGGTTCCGGAATGCACCAAGGTTCCGGAATGTTCGGAATTCCGGAATGCACAAAGGTTCCGGAATGCACCAAGGTTCCGGAATGTTCGGAATTCCGGAATGCACAAAGGTTCCGGAATGCACCAAGGTTCCGGAATGTTCGGAATTCCGGAATGTTCAGAGTTCCGGAATGTTCAGAGTTCCGGAATGCACCAAGGTTCCGGAATGTTCGGAATTCCGGAATGCACAAAGGTTCCGGAATGCACCAAGGTTCCGGAATGTTCGGAATTCCGGAATGTTCAGAGTTCCGGAATGTTCAGAGTTCCGGAATGCACCAAGGTTCCGGAATGTTCGGAATTCCGGAATGCACAAAGGTTCCGGAATGCACCAAGGTTCCGGAATGTTCGGAATTCCGGAATGTTCAGAGTTCCGGAATGTTCAGAGTTCCGGAATGCACCAAGGTTCCGGAATGTTCGGAATTCCGGAATGCACAAAGGTTCCGGAATGCACCAAGGTTCCGGAATGTTCGGAATTCCGGAATGCACAAAGGTTCCGGAATGCACCAAGGTTCCGGAATGTTCGGAATTCCGGAATGTTCAGAGTTCCGGAATGTTCAGAGTTCCGGAATGCACCAAGGTTCCGGAATGCACCAAGGTTCCGGAATGCACCAAGGTTCCGGAATGTTCAGAGTTCCGGAATGCACCAAGGTTCCGGAATGTTCGGAATTCCGGAATGCACAAAGGTTCCGGAATGCACCAAGGTTCCGGAAAGTTCGGAATTCCGGAATGCACAAAGGTTCCGGAATGCACCAAGGTTCCGGAATGTTCGGAATTCCGGAATGCACAAAGGTTCCGGAATGCACCAAGGTTCCGGAATGTTCGGAATTCCGGAATGTTCAGAGTTCCGGAATGTTCAGAGTTCCGGAATGCACCAAGGTTCCGGAATGTTCGGAATTCCGGAATGTTCAGAGTTCCGGAATGTTCAGAGTTCCGGAATGCACCAAGGTTCCGGAATGTTCGGAATTCCGGAATGCACAAAGGTTCCGGAATGCACCAAGGTTCCGGAATGTTCGGAATTCCGGAATGTTCAGAGTTCCGGAATGTTCAGAGTTCCGGAATGCACCAAGGTTCCGGAATGTTCGGAATTCCGGAATGCACAAAGGTTCCGGAATGCACCAAGGTTCCGGAATGTTCGGAATTCCGGAATGTTCAGAGTTCCGGAATGTTCAGAGTTCCGGAATGCACCAAGGTTCCGGAATGTTCGGAATTCCGGAATGCACCAAGGTTCCGGAATGTTCGGAATTCCGGAATGTTCAGAGTTCCGGAATGTTCAGAGTTCCGGAATGCACCAAGGTTCCGGAATGTTCGGAATTCCGGAATGCACAAAGGTTCCGGAATGCACCAAGGTTCCGGAATGTTCGGAATTCCGGAATGTTCAGAGTTCCGGAATGTTCAGAGTTCCGGAATGCACCAAGGTTCCGGAATGTTCGGAATTCCGGAATGCACAAAGGTTCCGGAATGCACCAAGGTTCCGGAATGTTCGGAATTCCGGAATGCACAAAGGTTCCGGAATGCACCAAGGTTCCGGAATGTTCGGAATTCCGGAATGTTCAGAGTTCCGGAATGTTCAGAGTTCCGGAATGCACCAAGGTTCCGGAATGTTCGGAATTCCGGAATGCACAAAGGTTCCGGAATGCACCAAGGTTCCGGAATGTTCGGAATTCCGGAATGTTCAGAGTTCCGGAATGTTCAGAGTTCCGGAATGCACCAAGGTTCCGGAATGTTCGGAATTCCGGAATGCACAAAGGTTCCGGAATGCACCAAGGTTCCGGAATGTTCGGAATTCCGGAATGTTCAGAGTTCCGGAATGTTCAGAGTTCCGGAATGCACCAAGGTTCCGGAATGTTCGGAATTCCGGAATGCACCAAGGTTCCGGAATGTTCGGAATTCCGGAATGTTCAGAGTTCCGGAATGTTCAGAGTTCCGGAATGCACCAAGGTTCCGGAATGTTCGGAATTCCGGAATGCACAAAGGTTCCGGAATGCACCAAGGTTCCGGAATGTTCGGAATTCCGGAATGTTCAGAGTTCCGGAATGTTCAGAGTTCCGGAATGCACCAAGGTTCCGGAATGTTCGGAATTCCGGAATGCACAAAGGTTCCGGAATGCACCAAGGTTCCGGAATGTTCGGAATTCCGGAATGCACAAAGGTTCCGGAATGCACCAAGGTTCCGGAATGTTCGGAATTCCGGAATGCACAAAGGTTCCGGAATGCACCAAGGTTCCGGAATGTTCGGAATTCCGGAATGTTCAGAGTTCCGGAATGTTCAGAGTTCCGGAATGCACCAAGGTTCCGGAATGTTCGGAATTCCGGAATGCACCAAGGTTCCGGAATGTTCGGAATTCCGGAATGCACAAAGGTTCCGGAATGCACCAAGGTTCCGGAATGTTCGGAATTCCGGAATGTTCAGAGTTCCGGAATGCACCAAGGTTCCGGAATGTTTGGAATTCCGGAATGTTCAGAGTTCCGGAATGTTCAGAGTTCCGGAATGCACCAAGGTTCCGGAATGTTCGGAATTCCGGAATGTTCAGAGTTCCGGAATGTTCAGAGTTCCGGAATGCACCAAGGTTCCGGAATGTTCGGAATTCCGGAATGTTCAGAGTTCCGGAATGCACCGAGGTTCCGGAATGCACCAAGGTTCCGGAATGTTCGGAATTCCGGAATGTACCAAGGTTCCGGAATGTTCGGAATTCCGGAATGTTCAGAGTTCCGGAATGTTCAGAGTTCCGGAATGCACCAAGGTTCCGGAATGTTTGAAATTCCAGAATGCACCAAGGTTCCGGAATGCACCAAGGTTCCGGAATGTTCAGAGTTCCGGAATGCACCAAGGTTCCGGAATGCACCAAGGTTCCGGAATGTTCGGAATTCCAGAATGCACCAAGGTTCCGGAATGCACCAAGGTTCCGGAAAGTTCGGAATTCCGGAACGCACAAAGGTTCCGGAATGCACCAAGGTTCCGGAATGTTCGGAATTCCGGAACGCACAAAGGTTCCGGAATGCACCAAGGTTCCGGAATGTTCGGAATTCCGGAATGCACAAAGGTTCCGGAATGCACCAAGGTTCCGGAATGCACCAAGGTTCCGGAATGTTCAGAGTTCCGGAATGTACCAAGGTTCCGGAATGTTCGGAATTCCGGAATGCACAAAGGTTCCGGAATGTTCGGAATTCCGGAATGTTCAGAGTTCCGGAATGCACCAAGGTTCCGGAATGTTCGGAATTCCGGAATGCACAAAGGTTCCGGAATGCACCAAGGTTCCGGAATGTTCGGAATTCCGGAATGCACAAAGGTTCCGGAATGCACCAAGGTTCCGGAATGTTCGGAATTCCGGAATGCACAAAGGTTCCGGAATGCACCAAGGTTCCGGAATGTTCGGAATTCCGGAATGTTCAGAGTTCCGGAATGTTCAGAGTTCCGGAATGCACCAAGGTTCCGGAATGTTCAGAGTTCCGGAATGCACCGAGGTTCCGGAATGTTCGGAATTCCGGAATGTACCAAGGTTCCGGAATGTTCGGAATTCCGGAATGTTCAGAGTTCCGGAATGCACCAAGGTTCCGGAATGTTCGGAATTCCGGAATGCACCAAGGTTCCGGAATGCACCAAGGTTCCGGAATGTTCGGAATTCCGGAATGTTCAGAGTTCCGGAATGTTCAGAGTTCCGGAATGCACCAAGGTTCCGGAATGTTCGGAATTCCGGAATGCACAAAGGTTCTGGAATGCACCAAGGTTCCGGAATGTTCGGAATTCCGGAATGCACAAAGGTTCCGGAATGCACCAAGGTTCCGGAATGTTCGGAATTCCGGAATGTTCAGAGTTCCGGAATGTTCAGAGTTCCGGAATGCACCAAGGTTCCGGAATGTTCGGAATTCCGGAATGCACCAAGGTTCCGGAATGTTCGGAATTCCGGAATGTTCAGAGTTCCGGAATGTTCAGAGTTCCGGAATGCACCAAGGTTCCGGAATGTTCGGAATTCCGGAATGCACAAAGGTTCCGGAATGCACCAAGGTTCCGGAATGTTCAGAGTTCCGGAATGTTCAGAGTTCCGGAATGCACCAAGGTTCCGGAATGTTCGGAATTCCGGAATGCACAAAGGTTCCGGAATGCACCAAGGTTCCGGAATGTTCGGAATTCCGGAATGCACAAAGGTTCCGGAATGCACCAAGGTTCCGGAATGTTCGGAATTCCGGAATGTTCAGAGTTCCGGAATGTTCAGAGTTCCGGAATGCACCAAGGTTCCGGAATGTTCGGAATTCCGGAATGCACCAAGGTTCCGGAATGTTCGGAATTCCGGAATGCACAAAGGTTCCGGAATGCACCAAGGTTCCGGAATGTTCGGAATTCCGGAATGTTCAGAGTTCCGGAATGCACCAAGGTTCCGGAATGTTTGGAATTCCGGAATGTTCAGAGTTCCGGAATGTTCAGAGTTCCGGAATGCACCAAGGTTCCGGAATGTTCGGAATTCCGGAATGTTCAGAGTTCCGGAATGTTCAGAGTTCCGGAATGCACCAAGGTTCCGGAATGTTCGGAATTCCGGAATGTTCAGAGTTCCGGAATGCACCGAGGTTCCGGAATGCACCAAGGTTCCGGAATGTTCGGAATTCCGGAATGTACCAAGGTTCCGGAATGTTCGGAATTCCGGAATGTTCAGAGTTCCGGAATGTTCAGAGTTCCGGAATGCACCAAGGTTCCGGAATGTTTGAAATTCCAGAATGCACCAAGGTTCCGGAATGCACCAAGGTTCCGGAATGTTCAGAGTTCCGGAATGCACCAAGGTTCCGGAATGCACCAAGGTTCCGGAATGTTCGGAATTCCAGAATGCACCAAGGTTCCGGAATGCACCAAGGTTCCGGAAAGTTCGGAATTCCGGAACGCACAAAGGTTCCGGAATGCACCAAGGTTCCGGAATGTTCGGAATTCCGGAACGCACAAAGGTTCCGGAATGCACCAAGGTTCCGGAATGTTCGGAATTCCGGAATGCACAAAGGTTCCGGAATGCACCAAGGTTCCGGAATGCACCAAGGTTCCGGAATGTTCAGAGTTCCGGAATGTACCAAGGTTCCGGAATGTTCGGAATTCCGGAATGCACAAAGGTTCCGGAATGTTCGGAATTCCGGAATGTTCAGAGTTCCGGAATGCACCAAGGTTCCGGAATGTTCGGAATTCCGGAATGCACAAAGGTTCCGGAATGCACCAAGGTTCCGGAATGTTCGGAATTCCGGAATGCACAAAGGTTCCGGAATGCACCAAGGTTCCGGAATGTTCGGAATTCCGGAATGCACAAAGGTTCCGGAATGCACCAAGGTTCCGGAATGTTCGGAATTCCGGAATGTTCAGAGTTCCGGAATGTTCAGAGTTCCGGAATGCACCAAGGTTCCGGAATGTTCGGAATTCCGGAATGCACAAAGGTTCCGGAATGCACCAAGGTTCCGGAATGTTCGGAATTCCGGAATGTTCAGAGTTCCGGAATGTTCAGAGTTCCGGAATGCACCAAGGTTCCGGAATGTTCGGAATTCCGGAATGCACAAAGGTTCCGGAATGCACCAAGGTTCCGGAATGTTCGGAATTCCGGAATGTTCAGAGTTCCGGAATGTTCAGAGTTCCGGAATGCACCAAGGTTCCGGAATGTTCGGAATTCCGGAATGCACAAAGGTTCCGGAATGCACCAAGGTTCCGGAATGTTCGGAATTCCGGAATGCACAAAGGTTCCGGAATGCACCAAGGTTCCGGAATGTTCGGAATTCCGGAATGTTCAGAGTTCCGGAATGTTCAGAGTTCCGGAATGCACCAAGGTTCCGGAATGCACCAAGGTTCCGGAATGCACCAAGGTTCCGGAATGTTCAGAGTTCCGGAATGCACCAAGGTTCCGGAATGTTCGGAATTCCGGAATGCACAAAGGTTCCGGAATGCACCAAGGTTCCGGAAAGTTCGGAATTCCGGAATGCACAAAGGTTCCGGAATGCACCAAGGTTCCGGAATGTTCGGAATTCCGGAATGCACAAAGGTTCCGGAATGCACCAAGGTTCCGGAATGTTCGGAATTCCGGAATGTTCAGAGTTCCGGAATGTTCAGAGTTCCGGAATGCACCAAGGTTCCGGAATGTTCGGAATTCCGGAATGTTCAGAGTTCCGGAATGTTCAGAGTTCCGGAATGCACCAAGGTTCCGGAATGTTCGGAATTCCGGAATGCACAAAGGTTCCGGAATGCACCAAGGTTCCGGAATGTTCGGAATTCCGGAATGTTCAGAGTTCCGGAATGTTCAGAGTTCCGGAATGCACCAAGGTTCCGGAATGTTCGGAATTCCGGAATGCACAAAGGTTCCGGAATGCACCAAGGTTCCGGAATGTTCGGAATTCCGGAATGTTCAGAGTTCCGGAATGTTCAGAGTTCCGGAATGCACCAAGGTTCCGGAATGTTCGGAATTCCGGAATGCACCAAGGTTCCGGAATGTTCGGAATTCCGGAATGTTCAGAGTTCCGGAATGTTCAGAGTTCCGGAATGCACCAAGGTTCCGGAATGTTCGGAATTCCGGAATGCACAAAGGTTCCGGAATGCACCAAGGTTCCGGAATGTTCGGAATTCCGGAATGTTCAGAGTTCCGGAATGTTCAGAGTTCCGGAATGCACCAAGGTTCCGGAATGTTCGGAATTCCGGAATGCACAAAGGTTCCGGAATGCACCAAGGTTCCGGAATGTTCGGAATTCCGGAATGCACAAAGGTTCCGGAATGCACCAAGGTTCCGGAATGTTCGGAATTCCGGAATGTTCAGAGTTCCGGAATGTTCAGAGTTCCGGAATGCACCAAGGTTCCGGAATGTTCGGAATTCCGGAATGCACAAAGGTTCCGGAATGCACCAAGGTTCCGGAATGTTCGGAATTCCGGAATGTTCAGAGTTCCGGAATGTTCAGAGTTCCGGAATGCACCAAGGTTCCGGAATGTTCGGAATTCCGGAATGCACAAAGGTTCCGGAATGCACCAAGGTTCCGGAATGTTCGGAATTCCGGAATGTTCAGAGTTCCGGAATGTTCAGAGTTCCGGAATGCACCAAGGTTCCGGAATGTTCGGAATTCCGGAATGCACCAAGGTTCCGGAATGTTCGGAATTCCGGAATGTTCAGAGTTCCGGAATGTTCAGAGTTCCGGAATGCACCAAGGTTCCGGAATGTTCGGAATTCCGGAATGCACAAAGGTTCCGGAATGCACCAAGGTTCCGGAATGTTCGGAATTCCGGAATGTTCAGAGTTCCGGAATGTTCAGAGTTCCGGAATGCACCAAGGTTCCGGAATGTTCGGAATTCCGGAATGCACAAAGGTTCCGGAATGCACCAAGGTTCCGGAATGTTCGGAATTCCGGAATGCACAAAGGTTCCGGAATGCACCAAGGTTCCGGAATGTTCGGAATTCCGGAATGCACAAAGGTTCCGGAATGCACCAAGGTTCCGGAATGTTCGGAATTCCGGAATGTTCAGAGTTCCGGAATGTTCAGAGTTCCGGAATGCACCAAGGTTCCGGAATGTTCGGAATTCCGGAATGCACCAAGGTTCCGGAATGTTCGGAATTCCGGAATGCACAAAGGTTCCGGAATGCACCAAGGTTCCGGAATGTTCGGAATTCCGGAATGTTCAGAGTTCCGGAATGCACCGAGGTTCCGGAATGCACCAAGGTTCCGGAATGTTCGGAATTCCGGAATGTACCAAGGTTCCGGAATGTTCGGAATTCCGGAATGTTCAGAGTTCCGGAATGTTCAGAGTTCCGGAATGCACCAAGGTTCCGGAATGTTTGAAATTCCAGAATGCACCAAGGTTCCGGAATGCACCAAGGTTCCGGAATGTTCAGAGTTCCGGAATGCACCAAGGTTCCGGAATGCACCAAGGTTCCGGAATGTTCGGAATTCCAGAATGCACCAAGGTTCCGGAATGCACCAAGGTTCCGGAAAGTTCGGAATTCCGGAACGCACAAAGGTTCCGGAATGCACCAAGGTTCCGGAATGTTCGGAATTCCGGAACGCACAAAGGTTCCGGAATGCACCAAGGTTCCGGAATGTTCGGAATTCCGGAATGCACAAAGGTTCCGGAATGCACCAAGGTTCCGGAATGCACCAAGGTTCCGGAATGTTCAGAGTTCCGGAATGTACCAAGGTTCCGGAATGTTCGGAATTCCGGAATGCACAAAGGTTCCGGAATGTTCGGAATTCCGGAATGTTCAGAGTTCCGGAATGCACCAAGGTTCCGGAATGTTCGGAATTCCGGAATGCACAAAGGTTCCGGAATGCACCAAGGTTCCGGAATGTTCGGAATTCCGGAATGCACAAAGGTTCCGGAATGCACCAAGGTTCCGGAATGTTCGGAATTCCGGAATGCACAAAGGTTCCGGAATGCACCAAGGTTCCGGAATGTTCGGAATTCCGGAATGTTCAGAGTTCCGGAATGTTCAGAGTTCCGGAATGCACCAAGGTTCCGGAATGTTCAGAGTTCCGGAATGCACCGAGGTTCCGGAATGTTCGGAATTCCGGAATGTACCAAGGTTCCGGAATGTTCGGAATTCCGGAATGTTCAGAGTTCCGGAATGCACCAAGGTTCCGGAATGTTCGGAATTCCGGAATGCACCAAGGTTCCGGAATGCACCAAGGTTCCGGAATGTTCGGAATTCCGGAATGTTCAGAGTTCCGGAATGTTCAGAGTTCCGGAATGCACCAAGGTTCCGGAATGTTCGGAATTCCGGAATGCACAAAGGTTCTGGAATGCACCAAGGTTCCGGAATGTTCGGAATTCCGGAATGCACAAAGGTTCCGGAATGCACCAAGGTTCCGGAATGTTCGGAATTCCGGAATGTTCAGAGTTCCGGAATGTTCAGAGTTCCGGAATGCACCAAGGTTCCGGAATGTTCGGAATTCCGGAATGCACCAAGGTTCCGGAATGTTCGGAATTCCGGAATGTTCAGAGTTCCGGAATGTTCAGAGTTCCGGAATGCACCAAGGTTCCGGAATGTTCGGAATTCCGGAATGCACAAAGGTTCCGGAATGCACCAAGGTTCCGGAATGTTCGGAATTCCGGAATGTTCAGAGTTCCGGAATGTTCAGAGTTCCGGAATGCACCAAGGTTCCGGAATGTTCGGAATTCCGGAATGCACAAAGGTTCCGGAATGCACCAAGGTTCCGGAATGTTCGGAATTCCGGAATGCACAAAGGTTCCGGAATGCACCAAGGTTCCGGAATGTTCGGAATTCCGGAATGTTCAGAGTTCCGGAATGTTCAGAGTTCCGGAATGCACCAAGGTTCCGGAATGCACCAAGGTTCCGGAATGCACCAAGGTTCCGGAATGTTCAGAGTTCCGGAATGCACCAAGGTTCCGGAATGTTCGGAATTCCGGAATGCACAAAGGTTCCGGAATGCACCAAGGTTCCGGAAAGTTCGGAATTCCGGAATGCACAAAGGTTCCGGAATGCACCAAGGTTCCGGAATGTTCGGAATTCCGGAATGTTCAGAGTTCCGGAATGTTCAGAGTTCCGGAATGCACCAAGGTTCCGGAATGTTCGGAATTCCGGAACGCACAAAGGTTCCGGAATGCACCAAGGTTCCGGAATGTTCGGAATTCCGGAATGTTCAGAGTTCCGGAATGTTCAGAGTTCCGGAATGCACCAAGGTTCCGGAATGTTCAGAGTTCCGGAATGCACCGAGGTTCCGGAATGTTCGGAATTCCGGAATGTACCAAGGTTCCGGAATGTTCGGAATTCCGGAATGTTCAGAGTTCCGGAATGCACCAAGGTTCCGGAATGTTCGGAATTCCGGAATGCACCAAGGTTCCGGAATGCACCAAGGTTCCGGAATGTTCGGAATTCCGGAATGTTCAGAGTTCCGGAATGTTCAGAGTTCCGGAATGCACCAAGGTTCCGGAATGTTCGGAATTCCGGAATGCACAAAGGTTCCGGAATGCACCAAGGTTCCGGAATGTTCGGAATTCCGGAATGTTCAGAGTTCCGGAATGTTCAGAGTTCCGGAATGCACCAAGGTTCCGGAATGTTCGGAATTCCGGAATGCACAAAGGTTCTGGAATGCACCAAGGTTCCGGAATGTTCGGAATTCCGGAATGCACAAAGGTTCCGGAATGCACCAAGGTTCCGGAATGTTCGGAATTCCGGAATGTTCAGAGTTCCGGAATGTTCAGAGTTCCGGAATGCACCAAGGTTCCGGAATGTTCGGAATTCCGGAATGCACCAAGGTTCCGGAATGTTCGGAATTCCGGAATGTTCAGAGTTGCGGAATGTTCAGAGTTCCGGAATGCACCAAGGTTCCGGAATGTTCGGAATTCCGGAATGCACAAAGGTTCCGGAATGCACCAAGGTTCCGGAATGTTCGGAATTCCGGAATGTTCAGAGTTCCGGAATGTTCAGAGTTCCGGAATGCACCAAGGTTCCGGAATGTTCGGAATTCCGGAATGCACAAAGGTTCCGGAATGCACCAAGGTTCCGGAATGTTCGGAATTCCGGAATGCACAAAGGTTCCGGAATGCACCAAGGTTCCGGAATGTTCGGAATTCCGGAATGCACAAAGGTTCCGGAATGCACCAAGGTTCCGGAATGTTCGGAATTCCGGAATGTTCAGAGTTCCGGAATGTTCAGAGTTCCGGAATGCACCAAGGTTCCGGAATGTTCGGAATTCCGGAATGCACCAAGGTTCCGGAATGTTCGGAATTCCGGAATGCACAAAGGTTCCGGAATGCACCAAGGTTCCGGAATGTTCGGAATTCCGGAATGTTCAGAGTTCCGGAATGCACCAAGGTTCCGGAATGTTTGGAATTCCGGAATGTTCAGAGTTCCGGAATGTTCAGAGTTCCGGAATGCACCAAGGTTCCGGAATGTTCGGAATTCCGGAATGTTCAGAGTTCCGGAATGTTCAGAGTTCCGGAATGCACCAAGGTTCCGGAATGTTCGGAATTCCGGAATGTACCAAGGTTCCGGAATGTTCGGAATTCCGGAATGTTCAGAGTTCCGGAATGTTCAGAGTTCCGGAATGCACCAAGGTTCCGGAATGTTCGGAATTCCGGAATGCACCAAGGTTCCGGAATGTTCGGAATTCCGGAATGCACAAAGGTTCCGGAATGCACCAAGGTTCCGGAATGTTCGGAATTCCGGAATGTTCAGAGTTCCGGAATGCACCAAGGTTCCGGAATGTTTGGAATTCCGGAATGTTCAGAGTTCCGGAATGTTCAGAGTTCCGGAATGCACCAAGGTTCCGGAATGTTCGGAATTCCGGAATGTTCAGAGTTCCGGAATGTTCAGAGTTCCGGAATGCACCAAGGTTCCGGAATGTTTGAAATTCCAGAATGCACCAAGGTTCCGGAATGCACCAAGGTTCCGGAATGTTCAGAGTTCCGGAATGCACCAAGGTTCCGGAATGCACCAAGGTTCCGGAATGTTCGGAATTCCAGAATGCACCAAGGTTCCGGAATGCACCAAGGTTCCGGAAAGTTCGGAATTCCGGAACGCACAAAGGTTCCGGAATGCACCAAGGTTCCGGAATGTTCGGAATTCCGGAACGCACAAAGGTTCCGGAATGCACCAAGGTTCCGGAATGTTCGGAATTCCGGAATGCACAAAGGTTCCGGAATGCACCAAGGTTCCGGAATGTTCGGAATTCCGGAATGTTCAGAGTTCCGGAATGTTCAGAGTTCCGGAATGTACCAAGGTTCCGGAATGTTCGGAATTCCGGAATGCACAAAGGTTCCGGAATGTTCGGAATTCCGGAATGTTCAGAGTTCCGGAATGCACCAAGGTTCCGGAATGTTCGGAATTCCGGAATGCACAAAGGTTCCGGAATGCACCAAGGTTCCGGAATGTTCGGAATTCCGGAATGCACAAAGGTTCCGGAATGCACCAAGGTTCCGGAATGTTCGGAATTCCGGAATGTTCAGAGTTCCGGAATGTTCAGAGTTCCGGAATGCACCAAGGTTCCGGAATGTTCGGAATTCCGGAATGCACAAAGGTTCCGGAATGCACCAAGGTTCCGGAATGTTCGGAATTCCGGAATGTTCAGAGTTCCGGAATGTTCAGAGTTCCGGAATGCACCAAGGTTCCGGAATGTTCGGAATTCCGGAATGCACAAAGGTTCCGGAATGCACCAAGGTTCCGGAATGTTCGGAATTCCGGAATGCACAAAGGTTCCGGAATGCACCAAGGTTCCGGAATGTTCGGAATTCCGGAATGTTCAGAGTTCCGGAATGTTCAGAGTTCCGGAATGCACCAAGGTTCCGGAATGCACCAAGGTTCCGGAATGCACCAAGGTTCCGGAATGTTCAGAGTTCCGGAATGCAACAAGGTTCCGGAATGTTCGGAATTCCGGAATGCACAAAGGTTCCGGAATGCACCAAGGTTCCGGAAAGTTCGGAATTCCGGAATGCACAAAGGTTCCGGAATGCACCAAGGTTCCGGAATGTTCGGAATTCCGGAATGCACAAAGGTTCCGGAATGCACCAAGGTTCCGGAATGTTCGGAATTCCGGAATGTTCAGAGTTCCGGAATGTTCAGAGTTCCGGAATGCACAAAGGTTCCGGAATGCACCAAGGTTCCGGAATGTTCGGAATTCCGGAATGTTCAGAGTTCCGGAATGTTCAGAGTTCCGGAATGCACCAAGGTTCCGGAATGTTCGGAATTCCGGAACGCACAAAGGTTCCGGAATGCACCAAGGTTCCGGAATGTTCGGAATTCCGGAATGTTCAGAGTTCCGGAATGTTCAGAGTTCCGGAATGCACCAAGGTTCCGGAATGTTCGGAGTTCCGGAATGTTCAGAGTTCCGGAATGCACCAAGGTTCCGGAATGTTCAGAGTTCCGGAATGCACCGAGGTTCCGGAATGTTCGGAATTCCGGAATGTACCAAGGTTCCGGAATGTTCGGAATTCCGGAATGCACAAAGGTTCCGGAATGCACCAAGGTTCCGGAATGTTCGGAATTCCGGAATGTTCAGAGTTCCGGAATGTTCAGAGTTCCGGAATGCACCAAGGTTCCGGAATGTTCGGAATTCCGGAATGCACAAAGGTTCCGGAATGCACCAAGGTTCCGGAATGTTCGGAATTCCGGAATGCACAAAGGTTCCGGAATGCACCAAGGTTCCGGAATGTTCGGAATTCCGGAATGCACAAAGGTTCCGGAATGCACCAAGGTTCCGGAATGTTCGGAATTCCGGAATGTTCAGAGTTCCGGAATGTTCGGAATTCCGGAATGTTCAGAGTTCCGGAATGTTCAGAGTTCCGGAATGCACCAAGGTTCCGGAATGCACCAAGGTTCCGGAATGCACCAAGGTTCCGGAATGTTCAGAGTTCCGGAATGCACCAAGGTTCCGGAATGTTTGGAATTCCGGAATGTTCAGAGTTCCGGAATGCACCAAGGTTCCGGAATGTTCGGAATTCCGGAATGCACAAAGGTTCCGGAATGCACCAAGGTTCCGGAATGTTCGGAATTCCGGAATGTACCAAGGTTCCGGAATGTTCGGAATTCCGGAATGCACAAAGTTTCCGGAATGCACCAAGGTTCCGGAATGTTCCGGAATGTACCAAGGTTCCGGAATGTTCGGAATTCCGGAATGTTCAGAGTTCCGGAATGCACCAAGGTTCCGGAATGTTCGGAATTCCGGAATGTTCAGAGTTCCGGAATGTTCAGAGTTCCGGAATGCACCAAGGTTCCGGAATGTTCGGAATTCCGGAATGCACAAAGGTTCTGGAATGCACCAAGGTTCCGGAATGTTCGGAATTCCGGAATGCACAAAGGTTCCGGAATGCACCAAGGTTCCGGAATGTTCGGAATTCCGGAATGTTCAGAGTTCCGGAATGTTCAGAGTTCCGGAATGCACCAAGGTTCCGGAATGTTCGGAATTCCGGAATGCACCAAGGTTCCGGAATGTTCGGAATTCCGGAATGCACAAAGGTTCCGGAATGCACCAAGGTTCCGGAATGTTCGGAATTCCGGAATGCACAAAGGTTCCGGAATGCACCAAGGTTCCGGAATGTTCGGAATTCCGGAATGTTCAGAGTTCCGGAATGTTCAGAGTTCCGGAATGCACCAAGGTTCCGGAATGTTCGGAATTCCGGAATGCACCAAGGTTCCGGAATGTTCGGAATTCCGGAATGCACAAAGGTTCCGGAATGCACCAAGGTTCCGGAATGTTCGGAATTCCGGAATGTTCAGAGTTCCGGAATGCACCAAGGTTCCGGAATGTTCGGAATTCCGGAATGTTCAGAGTTCCGGAATGTTCAGAGTTCCGGAATGCACCAAGGTTCCGGAATGTTCGGAATTCCGGAATGTACCAAGGTTCCGGAATGTTCGGAATTCCGGAATGTTCAGAGTTCCGGAATGTTCAGAGTTCCGGAATGCACCAAGGTTCCGGAATGTTCGGAATTCCGGAATGCACCAAGGTTCCGGAATGTTCGGAATTCCGGAATGCACAAAGGTTCCGGAATGCACCAAGGTTCCGGAATGTTCGGAATTCCGGAATGTTCAGAGTTCCGGAATGCACCAAGGTTCCGGAATGTTTGGAATTCCGGAATGTTCAGAGTTCCGGAATGTTCAGAGTTCCGGAATGCACCAAGGTTCCGGAATGTTCGGAATTCCGGAATGTTCAGAGTTCCGGAATGTTCAGAGTTCCGGAATGCACCAAGGTTCCGGAATGTTTGAAATTCCAGAATGCACCAAGGTTCCGGAATGCACCAAGGTTCCGGAATGTTCAGAGTTCCGGAATGCACCAAGGTTCCGGAATGCACCAAGGTTCCGGAATGTTCGGAATTCCAGAATGCACCAAGGTTCCGGAATGCACCAAGGTTCCGGAAAGTTCGGAATTCCAGAACGCACAAAGGTTCCGGAATGCACCAAGGTTCCGGAATGTTCGGAATTCCGGAACGCACAAAGGTTCCGGAATGCACCAAGGTTCCGGAATGTTCGGAATTCCGGAATGCACAAAGGTTCCGGAATGCACCAAGGTTCCGGAATGCACCAAGGTTCCGGAATGTTCAGAGTTCCGGAATGTACCAAGGTTCCGGAATGTTCGGAATTCCGGAATGCACAAAGGTTCCGGAATGTTCGGAATTCCGGAATGTTCAGAGTTCCGGAATGCACCAAGGTTCCGGAATGTTCGGAATTCCGGAATGCACAAAGGTTCCGGAATGCACCAAGGTTCCGGAATGTTCGGAATTCCGGAATGCACAAAGGTTCCGGAATGCACCAAGGTTCCGGAATGTTCGGAATTCCGGAATGCACAAAGGTTCCGGAATGCACCAAGGTTCCGGAATGTTCGGAATTCCGGAATGTTCAGAGTTCCGGAATGTTCAGAGTTCCGGAATGCACCAAGGTTCCGGAATGTTCGGAATTCCGGAATGCACAAAGGTTCCGGAATGCACCAAGGTTCCGGAATGTTCGGAATTCCGGAATGTTCAGAGTTCCGGAATGTTCAGAGTTCCGGAATGCACCAAGGTTCCGGAATGTTCGGAATTCCGGAATGCACAAAGGTTCCGGAATGCACCAAGGTTCCGGAATGTTCGGAATTCCGGAATGCACAAAGGTTCCGGAATGCACCAAGGTTCCGGAATGTTCGGAATTCCGGAATGCACAAAGGTTCCGGAATGCACCAAGGTTCCGGAATGTTCGGAATTCCGGAATGTTCAGAGTTCCGGAATGTTCAGAGTTCCGGAATGCACCAAGGTTCCGGAATGCACCAAGGTTCCGGAATGCACCAAGGTTCCGGAATGTTCAGAGTTCCGGAATGCACCAAGGTTCCGGAATGTTCGGAATTCCGGAATGCACAAAGGTTCCGGAATGCACCAAGGTTCCGGAAAGTTCGGAATTCCGGAATGCACAAAGGTTCCGGAATGCACCAAGGTTCCGGAATGTTCGGAATTCCGGAATGCACAAAGGTTCCGGAATGCACCAAGGTTCCGGAATGTTCGGAATTCCGGAATGTTCAGAGTTCCGGAATGTTCAGAGTTCCGGAATGCACCAAGGTTCCGGAATGTTCGGAATTCCGGAACGCACAAAGGTTCCGGAATGCACCAAGGTTCCGGAATGTTCGGAATTCCGGAATGTTCAGAGTTCCGGAATGTTCAGAGTTCCGGAATGCACCAAGGTTCCGGAATGTTCAGAGTTCCGGAATGCACCGAGGTTCCGGAATGTTCGGAATTCCGGAATGTACCAAGGTTCCGGAATGTTCGGAATTCCGGAATGTTCAGAGTTCCGGAATGCACCAAGGTTCCGGAATGTTCGGAATTCCGGAATGCACCAAGGTTCCGGAATGCACCAAGGTTCCGGGATGTTCGGAATTCCGGAATGTTCAGAGTTCCGGAATGTTCAGAGTTCCGGAATGCACCAAGGTTCCGGAATGTTCGGAATTCCGGAATGCACAAAGGTTCCGGAATGCACCAAGGTTCCGGAATGTTCGGAATTCCGGAATGTTCAGAGTTCCGGAATGTTCAGAGTTCCGGAATGCACCAAGGTTCCGGAATGTTCGGAATTCCGGAATGCACCAAGGTTCCGGAATGTTCGGAATTCCGGAATGTTCAGAGTTCCGGAATGTTCAGAGTTCCGGAATGCACCAAGGTTCCGGAATGTTCGGAATTCCGGAATGCACAAAGGTTCCGGAATGCACCAAGGTTCCGGAATGTTCGGAATTCCGGAATGTTCAGAGTTCCGGAATGTTCAGAATTCCGGAATGCACCAAGGTTCCGGAATGTTCGGAATTCCGGAATGCACCAAGGTTCCGGAATGTTCGGAATTCCGGAATGCACAAAGGTTCCGGAATGCACCAAGGTTCCGGAATGTTCGGAATTCCGGAATGCACAAAGGTTCCGGAATGCACCAAGGTTCCGGAATGTTCGGAATTCCGGAATGCACAAAGGTTCCGGAATGCACCAAGGTTCCGGAATGTTCGGAATTCCGGAATGTTCAGAGTTCCGGAATGTTCGGAATTCCGGAATGTTCAGAGTTCCGGAATGTTCAGAGTTCCGGAATGCACCAAGGTTCCGGAATGCACCAAGGTTCCGGAATGCACCAAGGTTCCGGAATGTTCAGAGTTCCGGAATGCACCAAGGTTCCGGAATGTTTGGAATTCCGGAATGTTCAGAGTTCCGGAATGCACCAAGGTTCCGGAATGTTCGGAATTCCGGAATGCACAAAGGTTCCGGAATGCACCAAGGTTCCGGAATGTTCGGAATTCCGGAATGTACCAAGGTTCCGGAATGTTCGGAATTCCGGAATGCACAAAGGTTCCGGAATGCACCAAGGTTCCGGAATGTTCGGAATTCCGGAATGTTCAGAGTTCCGGAATGTTCAGAGTTCCGGAATGCACCAAGGTTCCGGAATGTTCGGAATTCCGGAATGCACAAAGGTTCCGGAATGCACCAAGGTTCCGGAATGTTCGGAATTCCGGAATGCACAAAGGTTCCGGAATGCACCAAGGTTCCGGAATGTTCGGAATTCCGGAATGTTCAGAGTTCCGGAATGCACCAAGGTTCCGGAATGTTCGGAATTCCGGAATGCACAAAGGTTCCGGAATGCACCAAGGTTCCGGAATGTTCGGAATTCCGGAATGTACCAAGGTTCCGGAATGTTCGGAATTCCGGAATGCACAAAGGTTCCGGAATGCACCAAGGTTCCGGAATGTTCGGAATTCCGGAATGTTCAGAGTTCCGGAATGTTCAGAGTTCCGGAATGCACCAAGGTTCCGGAATGTTCGGAATTCCGGAATGCACAAAGGTTCCGGAATGCACCAAGGTTCCGGAATGTTCGGAATTCCGGAATGCACAAAGGTTCCGGAATGCACCAAGGTTCCGGAATGTTCGGAATTCCGGAATGTTCAGAGTTCCGGAATGTTCAGAGTTCCGGAATGCACCAAGGTTCCGGAATGCACCAAGGTTCCGGAATGTACCAAGGTTCCGGAATGTTCGGAATTCCGGAATGTTCAGAGTTCCGGAATGCACCAAGGTTCCGGAATGTTCGGAATTCCGGAATGCACAAAGGTTCCGGAATGCACCAAGGTTCCGGAATGTTCGGAATTCCGGAATGCACAAAGGTTCCGGAATGCACCAAGGTTCCGGAATGTTCGGAATTCCGGAATGCACAAAGGTTCCGGAATGCACCAAGGTTCCGGAATGTTCGGAATTCCGGAATGTTCAGAGTTCCGGAATGTTCATAGTTCCGGAATGCACCAAGGTTCCGGAATGTTCGGAATTCCGGAATGCACCAAGGTTCCGGAATGTTCGGAATTCCGGAATGCACAAAGGTTCCGGAATGCACCAAGGTTCCGGAATGTTCGGAATTCCGGAATGTTCAGAGTTCCGGAATGCACCAAGGTTCCGGAATGTTTGGAATTCCGGAATGTTCAGAGTTCCGGAATGTTCAGAGTTCCGGAATGCACCAAGGTTCCGGAATGTTCGGAATTCCGGAATGTTCAGAGTTCCGGAATGTTCAGAGTTCCGGAATGCACCAAGGTTCCGGAATGTTCGGAATTCCGGAATGTACCAAGGTTCCGGAATGTTCGGAATTCCGGAATGTTCAGAGTTCCGGAATGTTCAGAGTTCCGGAATGCACCAAGGTTCCGGAATGTTTGAAATTCCGGAATGCACCAAGGTTCCGGAATGCACCAAGGTTCCGGAATGTTCAGAGTTCCGGAATGCACCAAGGTTCCGGAATGCACCAAGGTTCCGGAATGTTCGGAATTCCAGAATGTTCAGAGTTCCGGAATGCACCAAGGTTCCGGAATGTTTGGAATTCCGGAATGTTCAGAGTTCCGGAATGCACCAAGGTTCCGGAATGTTCGGAATTCCGGAATGCACAAAGGTTCCGGAATGCACCAAGGTTCCGGAATGTTCGGAATTCCGGAATGCACAAAGGTTCCGGAATGCACCAAGGTTCCGGAATGTTCGGAATTCCGGAATGCACAAAGGTTCCGGAATGTACCAAGGTTCCGGAATGTTCGGAATTCCGGAATGCACAAAGGTTCCGGAATGCACCAAGGTTCCGGAATGTTCGGAATTCCGGAATGTTCAGAGTTCCGGAATGTTCAGAGTTCCGGAATGCACCAAGGTTCCGGAATGCACCAAGGTTCCGGAATGCACCAAGGTTCCGGAATGTTCAGAGTTCCGGAATGCACCAAGGTTCCGGAATGTTTGGAATTCCGGAATGTTCAGAGTTCCGGAATGCACCAAGGTTCCGGAATGTTCGGAATTCCGGAATGCACAAAGGTTCCGGAATGCACCAAGGTTCCGGAATGTTCGGAATTCCGGAATGTACCAAGGTTCCGGAATGTTCGGAATTCCGGAATGCACAAAGGTTCCGGAATGCACCAAGGTTCCGGAATGTTCGGAATTCCGGAATGCACAAAGGTTCCGGAATGCACCAAGGTTCCGGAATGTTCGGAATTCCGGAATGCACCAAGGTTCCGGAATGTTCGGAATTCCGGAATGCACAAAGGTTCCGGAATGCACCAAGGTTCCGGAATGTTCGGAATTCCGGAATGTTCAGAGTTCCGGAATGTTCAGAGTTCCGGAATGCACCAAGGTTCCGGAATGTTCGGAATTCCGGAATGCACAAAGGTTCCGGAATGCACCAAGGTTCCGGAATGTTCGGAATTCCGGAATGTACCAAGGTTCCGGAATGCACCAAGGTTCCGGAATGTTCGGAATTCCGGAATGTTCAGAGTTCCGGAATGTTCAGAGTTCCGGAATGCACCAAGGTTCCGGAATGTTCGGAATTCCGGAATGCACAAAGGTTCCGGAATGCACCAAGGTTCCGGAATGTTCGGAATTCCGGAATGCACAAAGGTTCCGGAATGTTCGGAATTCCGGAATGCACAAAGGTTCCGGAATGCACCAAGGTTCCGGAATGTTCGGAATTCCGGAATGCACCAAGGTTCCGGAATGTTCGGAATTCCGGAATGTTCAGAGTTCCGGAATGTTCAGAGTTCCGGAATGCACCAAGGTTCCGGAATGTTCGGAATTCCGGAATGCACAAAGGTTCCGGAATGCACCAAGGTTCCGGAATGTTCGGAATTCCGGAATGTTCAGAGTTCCGGAATGTTCAGAGTTCCGGAATGCACCAAGGTTCCGGAATGTTCGGAATTCCAGAATGCACAAAGGTTCCGGAATGCACCAAGGTTCCGGAATGTTCGGAATTCCGGAATGTACCAAGGTTCCGGAATGCACCAAGGTTCCGGAATGTTCAGAGTTCCGGAATGCACCAAGGTTCCGGAATGTTCGGAATTCCGGAATGTTCAGAGTTCCGGAATGTTCAGAGTTCCGGAATGCACCAAGGTTCCGGAATGTTCGGAATTCCGGAATGTTCAGAGTTCCGGAATGCACCAAGGTTCCGGAATGTTCGGAATTCCGGAATGTCCAGAGTTCCGGAATGCACCAAGGTTCCGGAATGCACCAAGGTTCCGGAATGTTCGGAATTCCGGAATGTTCAGAGTTCCGGAATGTTCAGAGTTCCGGAATGCACCAAGGTTCCGGAATGTTCGGAATTCCGGAATGTTCAGAGTTCCGGAATGCACCAAGGTTCCGGAATGTTCGGAATTCCGGAATGTTCAGAGTTCCGGAATGTTCAGAGTTCCGGAATGCACCAAGGTTCCGGAATGTTCGGAATTCTGGAATGCACCAAGGTTCCGGAATGTTCGGAATTCCGGAATGTTCAGAGTTCCGGAATGCACCAAGGTTCCGGAATGTTCGGAATTCTGGAATGCACCAAGGTTCCGGAATGTTCAGAGTCCCGGAATGTTCAGAGTTCCGGAATGCACCAAGGTTCCGGAATGTTCGGAATTCCGGAACGCACAAAGGTTCCGGAATGCACCAAGGTTCCGGAATGTTCGGAATTCCGGAATGCACAAAGGTTCCGGAATGCACCAAGGTTCCGGAATGCACCAAGGTTCCGGAATGTTCAGAGTTCCGGAATGTACCAAGGTTCCGGAATGTTCGGAATTCCGGAATGCACAAAGGTTCCGGAATGTTCGGAATTCCGGAATGTTCAGAGTTCCGGAATGCACCAAGGTTCCGGAATGTTCGGAATTCCGGAATGCACAAAGGTTCCGGAATGCACCAAGGTTCCGGAATGTTCGGAATTCCGGAATGCACAAAGGTTCCGGAATGCACCAAGGTTCCGGAATGTTCGGAATTCCGGAATGCACAAAGGTTCCGGAATGCACCAAGGTTCCGGAATGTTCGGAATTCCGGAATGTTCAGAGTTCCGGAATGTTCAGAGTTCCGGAATGCACCAAGGTTCCGGAATGTTCGGAATTCCGGAATGCACAAAGGTTCCGGAATGCACCAAGGTTCCGGAATGTTCGGAATTCCGGAATGTTCAGAGTTCCGGAATGTTCAGAGTTCCGGAATGCACCAAGGTTCCGGAATGTTCGGAATTCCGGAATGCACAAAGGTTCCGGAATGCACCAAGGTTCCGGAATGTTCGGAATTCCGGAATGTTCAGAGTTCCGGAATGTTCAGAGTTCCGGAATGCACCAAGGTTCCGGAATGTTCGGAATTCCGGAATGCACAAAGGTTCCGGAATGCACCAAGGTTCCGGAATGTTCGGAATTCCGGAATGCACAAAGGTTCCGGAATGCACCAAGGTTCCGGAATGTTCGGAATTCCGGAATGTTCAGAGTTCCGGAATGTTCAGAGTTCCGGAATGCACCAAGGTTCCGGAATGCACCAAGGTTCCGGAATGCACCAAGGTTCCGGAATGTTCAGAGTTCCGGAATGCACCAAGGTTCCGGAATGTTCGGAATTCCGGAATGCACAAAGGTTCCGGAATGCACCAAGGTTCCGGAAAGTTCGGAATTCCGGAATGCACAAAGGTTCCGGAATGCACCAAGGTTCCGGAATGTTCGGAATTCCGGAATGCACAAAGGTTCCGGAATGCACCAAGGTTCCGGAATGTTCGGAATTCCGGAATGTTCAGAGTTCCGGAATGTTCAGAGTTCCGGAATGCACCAAGGTTCCGGAATGTTCGGAATTCCGGAACGCACAAAGGTTCCGGAATGCACCAAGGTTCCGGAATGTTCGGAATTCCGGAATGTTCAGAGTTCCGGAATGTTCAGAGTTCCGGAATGCACCAAGGTTCCGGAATGTTCAGAGTTCCGGAATGCACCGAGGTTCCGGAATGTTCGGAATTCCGGAATGTACCAAGGTTCCGGAATGTTCGGAATTCCGGAATGTTCAGAGTTCCGGAATGCACCAAGGTTCCGGAATGTTCGGAATTCCGGAATGCACCAAGGTTCCGGAATGCACCAAGGTTCCGGGATGTTCGGAATTCCGGAATGTTCAGAGTTCCGGAATGTTCAGAGTTCCGGAATGCACCAAGGTTCCGGAATGTTCGGAATTCCGGAATGCACAAAGGTTCCGGAATGCACCAAGGTTCCGGAATGTTCGGAATTCCGGAATGTTCAGAGTTCCGGAATGTTCAGAGTTCCGGAATGCACCAAGGTTCCGGAATGTTCGGAATTCCGGAATGCACCAAGGTTCCGGAATGTTCGGAATTCCGGAATGTTCAGAGTTCCGGAATGTTCAGAGTTCCGGAATGCACCAAGGTTCCGGAATGTTCGGAATTCCGGAATGCACAAAGGTTCCGGAATGCACCAAGGTTCCGGAATGTTCGGAATTCCGGAATGTTCAGAGTTCCGGAATGTTCAGAGTTCCGGAATGCACCAAGGTTCCGGAATGTTCGGAATTCCGGAATGCACCAAGGTTCCGGAATGTTCGGAATTCCGGAATGCACAAAGGTTCCGGAATGCACCAAGGTTCCGGAATGTTCGGAATTCCGGAATGCACAAAGGTTCCGGAATGCACCAAGGTTCCGGAATGTTCGGAATTCCGGAATGCACAAAGGTTCCGGAATGCACCAAGGTTCCGGAATGTTCGGAATTCCGGAATGTTCAGAGTTCCGGAATGTTCGGAATTCCGGAATGTTCAGAGTTCCGGAATGTTCAGAGTTCCGGAATGCACCAAGGTTCCGGAATGCACCAAGGTTCCGGAATGCACCAAGGTTCCGGAATGTTCAGAGTTCCGGAATGCACCAAGGTTCCGGAATGTTTGGAATTCCGGAATGTTCAGAGTTCCGGAATGCACCAAGGTTCCGGAATGTTCGGAATTCCGGAATGCACAAAGGTTCCGGAATGCACCAAGGTTCCGGAATGTTCGGAATTCCGGAATGTACCAAGGTTCCGGAATGTTCGGAATTCCGGAATGCACAAAGGTTCCGGAATGCACCAAGGTTCCGGAATGTTCGGAATTCCGGAATGTTCAGAGTTCCGGAATGTTCAGAGTTCCGGAATGCACCAAGGTTCCGGAATGTTCGGAATTCCGGAATGCACAAAGGTTCCGGAATGCACCAAGGTTCCGGAATGTTCGGAATTCCGGAATGCACAAAGGTTCCGGAATGCACCAAGGTTCCGGAATGTTCGGAATTCCGGAATGTTCAGAGTTCCGGAATGCACCAAGGTTCCGGAATGTTCGGAATTCCGGAATGCACAAAGGTTCCGGAATGCACCAAGGTTCCGGAATGTTCGGAATTCCGGAATGTACCAAGGTTCCGGAATGTTCGGAATTCCGGAATGCACAAAGGTTCCGGAATGCACCAAGGTTCCGGAATGTTCGGAATTCCGGAATGTTCAGAGTTCCGGAATGTTCAGAGTTCCGGAATGCACCAAGGTTCCGGAATGTTCGGAATTCCGGAATGCACAAAGGTTCCGGAATGCACCAAGGTTCCGGAATGTTCGGAATTCCGGAATGCACAAAGGTTCCGGAATGCACCAAGGTTCCGGAATGTTCGGAATTCCGGAATGTTCAGAGTTCCGGAATGTTCAGAGTTCCGGAATGCACCAAGGTTCCGGAATGCACCAAGGTTCCGGAATGTACCAAGGTTCCGGAATGTTCGGAATTCCGGAATGTTCAGAGTTCCGGAATGCACCAAGGTTCCGGAATGTTCGGAATTCCGGAATGCACAAAGGTTCCGGAATGCACCAAGGTTCCGGAATGTTCGGAATTCCGGAATGCACAAAGGTTCCGGAATGCACCAAGGTTCCGGAATGTTCGGAATTCCGGAATGCACAAAGGTTCCGGAATGCACCAAGGTTCCGGAATGTTCGGAATTCCGGAATGTTCAGAGTTCCGGAATGTTCATAGTTCCGGAATGCACCAAGGTTCCGGAATGTTCGGAATTCCGGAATGCACCAAGGTTCCGGAATGTTCGGAATTCCGGAATGCACAAAGGTTCCGGAATGCACCAAGGTTCCGGAATGTTCGGAATTCCGGAATGTTCAGAGTTCCGGAATGCACCAAGGTTCCGGAATGTTTGGAATTCCGGAATGTTCAGAGTTCCGGAATGTTCAGAGTTCCGGAATGCACCAAGGTTCCGGAATGTTCGGAATTCCGGAATGTTCAGAGTTCCGGAATGTTCAGAGTTCCGGAATGCACCAAGGTTCCGGAATGTTCGGAATTCCGGAATGTACCAAGGTTCCGGAATGTTCGGAATTCCGGAATGTTCAGAGTTCCGGAATGTTCAGAGTTCCGGAATGCACCAAGGTTCCGGAATGTTTGAAATTCCGGAATGCACCAAGGTTCCGGAATGCACCAAGGTTCCGGAATGTTCAGAGTTCCGGAATGCACCAAGGTTCCGGAATGCACCAAGGTTCCGGAATGTTCGGAATTCCAGAATGTTCAGAGTTCCGGAATGCACCAAGGTTCCGGAATGTTTGGAATTCCGGAATGTTCAGAGTTCCGGAATGCACCAAGGTTCCGGAATGTTCGGAATTCCGGAATGCACAAAGGTTCCGGAATGCACCAAGGTTCCGGAATGTTCGGAATTCCGGAATGCACAAAGGTTCCGGAATGCACCAAGGTTCCGGAATGTTCGGAATTCCGGAATGCACAAAGGTTCCGGAATGTACCAAGGTTCCGGAATGTTCGGAATTCCGGAATGCACAAAGGTTCCGGAATGCACCAAGGTTCCGGAATGTTCGGAATTCCGGAATGTTCAGAGTTCCGGAATGTTCAGAGTTCCGGAATGCACCAAGGTTCCGGAATGCACCAAGGTTCCGGAATGCACCAAGGTTCCGGAATGTTCAGAGTTCCGGAATGCACCAAGGTTCCGGAATGTTTGGAATTCCGGAATGTTCAGAGTTCCGGAATGCACCAAGGTTCCGGAATGTTCGGAATTCCGGAATGCACAAAGGTTCCGGAATGCACCAAGGTTCCGGAATGTTCGGAATTCCGGAATGTACCAAGGTTCCGGAATGTTCGGAATTCCGGAATGCACAAAGGTTCCGGAATGCACCAAGGTTCCGGAATGTTCGGAATTCCGGAATGTTCAGAGTTCCGGAATGTTCAGAGTTCCGGAATGCACCAAGGTTCCGGAATGTTCGGAATTCCGGAATGCACAAAGGTTCCGGAATGCACCAAGGTTCCGGAATGTTCGGAATTCCGGAATGCACCAAGGTTCCGGAATGTTCGGAATTCCGGAATGCACAAAGGTTCCGGAATGCACCAAGGTTCCGGAATGTTCGGAATTCCGGAATGTTCAGAGTTCCGGAATGTTCAGAGTTCCGGAATGCACCAAGGTTCCGGAATGTTCGGAATTCCGGAATGCACAAAGGTTCCGGAATGCACCAAGGTTCCGGAATGTTCGGAATTCCGGAATGTACCAAGGTTCCGGAATGCACCAAGGTTCCGGAATGTTCGGAATTCCGGAATGTTCAGAGTTCCGGAATGTTCAGAGTTCCGGAATGCACCAAGGTTCCGGAATGTTCGGAATTCCGGAATGCACAAAGGTTCCGGAATGCACCAAGGTTCCGGAATGTTCGGAATTCCGGAATGCACAAAGGTTCCGGAATGTTCGGAATTCCGGAATGCACAAAGGTTCCGGAATGCACCAAGGTTCCGGAATGTTCGGAATTCCGGAATGCACCAAGGTTCCGGAATGTTCGGAATTCCGGAATGCACAAAGGTTCCGGAATGCACCAAGGTTCCGGAATGTTCGGAATTCCGGAATGTTCAGAGTTCCGGAATGTTCAGAGTTCCGGAATGCACCAAGGTTCCGGAATGTTCGGAATTCCAGAATGCACAAAGGTTCCGGAATGCACCAAGGTTCCGGAATGTTCGGAATTCCGGAATGTACCAAGGTTCCGGAATGCACCAAGGTTCCGGAATGTTCAGAGTTCCGGAATGCACCAAGGTTCCGGAATGTTCGGAATTCCGGAATGTTCAGAGTTCCGGAATGTTCAGAGTTCCGGAATGCACCAAGGTTCCGGAATGTTCGGAATTCCGGAATGTTCAGAGTTCCGGAATGCACCAAGGTTCCGGAATGTTCGGAATTCCGGAATGTCCAGAGTTCCGGAATGCACCAAGGTTCCGGAATGCACCAAGGTTCCGGAATGTTCGGAATTCCGGAATGTTCAGAGTTCCGGAATGTTCAGAGTTCCGGAATGCACCAAGGTTCCGGAATGTTCGGAATTCCGGAATGTTCAGAGTTCCGGAATGCACCAAGGTTCCGGAATGTTCGGAATTCCGGAATGTTCAGAGTTCCGGAATGTTCAGAGTTCCGGAATGCACCAAGGTTCCGGAATGTTCGGAATTCTGGAATGCACCAAGGTTCCGGAATGTTCGGAATTCCGGAATGTTCAGAGTTCCGGAATGCACCAAGGTTCCGGAATGTTCGGAATTCTGGAATGCACCAAGGTTCCGGAATGTTCAGAGTCCCGGAATGTTCAGAGTTCCGGAATGCACCAAGGTTCCGGAATGTTCGGAATTCCGGAATGCACAAAGGTTCCGGAATGCACCAAGGTTCCGGAATGTTCGGAATTCCGGAATGTTCAGAGTTCCGGAATGTTCAGAGTTCCGGAATGCACCAAGGTTCCGGAATGTTCGGAATTCCGGAATGCACAAAGGTTCCGGAATGCACCAAGGTTCCGGAATGTTCGGAATTCCGGAATGCACAAAGGTTCCGGAATGCACCAAGGTTCCGGAATGTTCGGAATTCCGGAATGTTCAGAGTTCCGGAATGTTCAGAGTTCCGGAATGCACCAAGGTTCCGGAATGTTCGGAATTCCGGAATGCACAAAGGTTCCGGAATGCACCAAGGTTCCGGAATGTTCGGAATTCCGGAATGTTCAGAGTTCCGGAATGTTCAGAGTTCCGGAATGCACCAAGGTTCCGGAATGTTCGGAATTCCGGAATGCACAAAGGTTCCGGAATGCACCAAGGTTCCGGAATGTTCGGAATTCCGGAATGCACAAAGGTTCCGGAATGCACCAAGGTTCCGGAATGTTCGGAATTCCGGAATGCACAAAGGTTCCGGAATGCACCAAGGTTCCGGAATGTTCGGAATTCCGGAATGTTCAGAGTTCCGGAATGCACCAAGGTTCCGGAATGCACCAAGGTTCCGGAATGTTCGGAATTCCGGAATGTTCAGAGTTCCGGAATGTTCAGAGTTCCGGAATGCACCAAGGTTCCGGAATGTTCGGAATTCCGGAACGCACAAAGGTTCCGGAATGCACCAAGGTTCCGGAATGTTCGGAATTCCGGAATGTTCAGAGTTCCGGAATGTTCAGAGTTCCGGAATGCACCAAGGTTCCGGAATGTTCGGAATTCCGGAATGCACAAAGGTTCCGGAATGCACCAAGGTTCCGGAATGTTCGGAATTCCGGAACGCACAAAGGTTCCGGAATGCACCAAGGTTCCGGAATGTTCGGAATTCCGGAATGTTCAGAGTTCCGGAATGTTCAGAGTTCCGGAATGCACCAAGGTTCCGGAATGTTCGGAATTCCGGAATGCACAAAGGTTCCGGAATGCACCAAGGTTCCGGAATGTTCGGAATTCCGGAATGTTCAGAGTTCCGGAATGTTCAGAGTTCCGGAATGCACCAAGGTTCCGGAATGCACCAAGGTTCCGGAATGCACCAAGGTTCCGGAATGTTCAGAGTTCCGGAATGCACCAAGGTTCCGGAATGTTCGGAATTCCGGAATGTTCGGAATTCCGGAATGTTCAGAGTTCCGGAATGTTCAGAGTTCCGGAATGCACCAAGGTTCCGGAATGTTCGGAATTCCGGAATGCACAAAGGTTCCGGAATGCACCAAGGTTCCGGAATGTTCGGAATTCCGGAATGTTCAGAGTTCCGGAATGCACCAAGGTTCCGGAATGTTCGGAATTCCGGAATGTTCAGAGTTCCGGAATGCACCAAGGTTCCGGAATGTTCGGAATTCCGGAATGTTCAGAGTTCCGGAATGTTCAGAGTTCCGGAATGCACCAAGGTTCCGGAATGTTCGGAATTCCGGAATGTTCGGAATTCCGGAATGTTCAGAGTTCCGGAATGTTCAGAGTTCCGGAATGCACCAAGGTTCCGGAATGTTCGGAATTCCGGAATGCACAAAGGTTCCGGAATGCACCAAGGTTCCGGAATGTTCGGAATTCCGGAATGTTCAGAGTTCCGGAATGCACCAAGGTTCCGGAATGTTCGGAATTCCGGAATGTTCAGAGTTCCGGAATGTTCAGAGTTCCGGAATGCACCAAGGTTCCGGAATGTTCGGAATTCTGGAATGCACCAAGGTTCCGGAATGTTCGGAATTCCGGAATGTTCAGAGTTCCGGAATGCACCAAGGTTCCGGAATGTTCGGAATTCTGGAATGCACCAAGGTTCCGGAATGTTCAGAGTCCCGGAATGTTCAGAGTTCCGGAATGCACCAAGGTTCCGGAATGTTCGGAATTCCGGAATGCACAAAGGTTCCGGAATGCACCAAGGTTCCGGAATGTTCGGAATTCCGGAATGTTCAGAGTTCCGGAATGTTCAGAGTTCCGGAATGCACCAAGGTTCCGGAATGTTCGGAATTCCGGAATGCACAAAGGTTCCGGAATGCACCAAGGTTCCGGAATGTTCGGAATTCCGGAATGCACAAAGGTTCCGGAATGCACCAAGGTTCCGGAATGTTCGGAATTCCGGAATGTTCAGAGTTCCGGAATGTTCAGAGTTCCGGAATGCACCAAGGTTCCGGAATGTTCGGAATTCCGGAATGCACAAAGGTTCCGGAATGCACCAAGGTTCCGGAATGTTCGGAATTCCGGAATGCTCAGAGTTCCGGAATGTTCAGAGTTCCGGAATGCACCAAGGTTCCGGAATGTTCGGAATTCCGGAATGCACAAAGGTTCCGGAATGCACCAAGGTTCCGGAATGTTCGGAATTCCGGAATGTTCAGAGTTCCGGAATGTTCAGAGTTCCGGAATGCACCAAGGTTCCGGAATGTTCGGAATTCCGGAATGCACAAAGATTCCGGAATGCACCAAGGTTCCGGAATGTTCGGAATTCCGGAATGTTCGGAATTCCGGAATGTTCAGAGTTCCGGAATGTTCAGAGTTCCGGAATGCACCAAGGTTCCGGAATGTTCGGAATTCCGGAATGCACAAAGGTTCCGGAATGCACCAAGGTTCCGGAATGTTCGGAATTCCGGAATGCACAAAGGTTCCGGAATGCACCAAGGTTCCGGAATGTTCGGAATTCCGGAATGTTCAGAGTTCCGGAATGTTCAGAGTTCCGGAATGCACCAAGGTTCCGGAATGCACCAAGGTTCCGGAATGTTCAGAGTTCCGGAATGCACCAAGGTTCCGGAATGTTCGGAATTCCGGAATGCACAAAGGTTCCGGAATGCACCAAGGTTCCGGAAAGTTCGGAATTCCGGAATGCACAAAGGTTCCGGAATGCACCAAGGTTCCGGAATGTTCGGAATTCCGGAATGCACAAAGGTTCCGGAATGCACCAAGGTTCCGGAATGTTCGGAATTCCGGAATGCACAAAGGTTCCGGAATGCACCAAGGTTCCGGAATGTTCGGAATTCCGGAATGTTCAGAGTTCCGGAATGCACCAAGGTTCCGGAATGTTTGGAATTCCGGAATGTTCAGAGTTCCGGAATGTTCAGAGTTCCGGAATGCACCAAGGTTCCGGAATGTTCGGAATTCCGGAATGTTCAGAGTTCCGGAATGTTCAGAGTTCCGGAATGCACCAAGGTTCCGGAATGTTCGGAATTCCGGAATGTACCAAGGTTCCGGAATGTTCGGAATTCCGGAATGTTCAGAGTTCCGGAATGTTCAGAGTTCCGGAATGCACCAAGGTTCCGGAATGTTTGAAATTCCGGAATGCACCAAGGTTCCGGAATGCACCAAGGTTCCGGAATGTTCAGAGTTCCGGAATGCACCAAGGTTCCGGAATGTTTAGAATTCCGGAATGTTCAGAGTTCCGGAATGCACCAAGGTTCCGGAATGTTCGGAATTCCGGAATGCACAAAGGTTCCGGAATGCACCAAGGTTCCGGAATGTTCGGAATTCCGGAATGCACAAAGGTTCCGGAATGCACCAAGGTTCCGGAATGTTCGGAATTCTGGAATGCACCAAGGTTCCGGAATGTTCGGAATTCCGGAATGTTCAGAGTTCCGGAATGTTCAGAGTTCCGGAATGCACCAAGGTTCCGGAATGTTCGGAATTCTGGAATGCACCAAGGTTCCGGAATGTTCAGAGTCCCGGAATGTTCAGAGTTCCGGAATGCACCAAGGTTCCGGAATGTTCGGAATTCCGGAATGCACAAAGGTTCCGGAATGCACCAAGGTTCCGGAATGTTCGGAATTCCGGAATGTTCAGAGTTCCGGAATGTTCAGAGTTCCGGAATGCACCAAGGTTCCGGAATGTTCGGAATTCCGGAATGCACAAAGGTTCCGGAATGCACCAAGGTTCCGGAATGTTCGGAATTCCGGAACGCACAAAGGTTCCGGAATGCACCAAGGTTCCGGAATGTTCGGAATTCCGGAATGTTCAGAGTTCCGGAATGTTCAGAGTTCCGGAATGCACCAAGGTTCCGGAATGTTCGGAATTCCGGAATGCACAAAGGTTCCGGAATGCACCAAGGTTCCGGAATGTTCGGAATTCCGGAATGTTCAGAGTTCCGGAATGCACCAAGGTTCCGGAATGCACCAAGGTTCCGGAATGCACCAAGGTTCCGGAATGTTCAGAGTTCCGGAATGCACCAAGGTTCCGGAATGTTCGGAATTCCGGAATGTTCGGAATTCCGGAATGTTCAGAGTTCCGGAATGTTCAGAGTTCCGGAATGCACCAAGGTTCCGGAATGTTCGGAATTCCGGAATGCACAAAGGTTCCGGAATGCACCAAGGTTCCGGAATGTTCGGAATTCCGGAATGTTCAGAGTTCCGGAATGCACCAAGGTTCCGGAATGTTCGGAATTCCGGAATGTTCAGAGTTCCGGAATGCACCAAGGTTCCGGAATGTTCGGAATTCCGGAATGTTCAGAGTTCCGGAATGTTCAGAGTTCCGGAATGCACCAAGGTTCCGGAATGTTCGGAATTCTGGAATGCACCAAGGTTCCGGAATGTTCGGAATTCCGGAATGTTCAGAGTTCCGGAATGCACCAAGGTTCCGGAATGTTCGGAATTCTGGAATGCACCAAGGTTCCGGAATGTTCAGAGTCCCGGAATGTTCAGAGTTCCGGAATGCACCAAGGTTCCGGAATGTTCGGAATTCCGGAATGCACAAAGGTTCCGGAATGCACCAAGGTTCCGGAATGTTCGGAATTCCGGAATGTTCAGAGTTCCGGAATGTTCAGAGTTCCGGAATGCACCAAGGTTCCGGAATGTTCGGAATTCCGGAATGCACAAAGGTTCCGGAATGCACCAAGGTTCCGGAATGCACCAAGGTTCCGGAATGTTCGGAATTCCGGAATGTTCAGAGTTCCGGAATGCACCAAGGTTCCGGAATGCACCAAGGTTCCGGAATGTTCGGAATTCCGGAATGCACAAAGGTTCCGGAATGCACCAAGGTTCCGGAATGTTCGGAATTCCGGAATGTTCAGAGTTCCGGAATGTTCAGAGTTCCGGAATGCACCAAGGTTCCGGAATGTTCGGAATTCCGGAATGTTCAGAGTTCCGGAATGTTCAGAGTTCCGGAATGCACCAAGGTTCCGGAATGCACCAAGGTTCCGGAATGCACCAAGGTTCCGGAATGTTCAGAGTTCCGGAATGCACCAAGGTTCCGGAATGTTCGGAATTCCGGAATGTTCAGAGTTCCGGAATGCACCAAGGTTCCGGAATGTTCGGAATTCCGGAATGTTCAGAGTTCCGGAATGTTCAGAGTTCCGGAATGCACCAAGGTTCCGGAATGTTCGGAATTCTGGAATGCACCAAGGTTCCGGAATGTTCGGAATTCCGGAATGTTCAGAGTTCCGGAATGCACCAAGGTTCCGGAATGTTCGGAATTCTGGAATGCACCAAGGTTCCGGAATGTTCAGAGTCCCGGAATGTTCAGAGTTCCGGAATGCACCAAGGTTCCGGAATGTTCAGAATTCCGGAATGCACCAAGGTTCCGGAATGCACCAAGGTTCCGGAATGTTCGGAATTCCGGAATGTTCGGAATTCCGGAATGCACCAAGGTTCCGGAATGCACCAAGGTTCCGGAATGTTCGGAATTCCGGAATGTTCAGAGTTGCGGAATGTTCAGAGTTCCGGAATGCACCAAGGTTCCGGAATGCACCAAGGTTCCGGAATGTTCGGAATTCCGGAATGTTCAGAGTTCCGGAATGTTCGGAATTCCGGAATGCACCAAGGTTCCGGAATGCACCAAGGTTCCGGAATGTTCGGAATTCCGGAATGTTCAGAGTTCCGGAATGCACCAAGGTTCCGGAATGTTCGGAATTCCGGAATGTTCAGAGTTCCGGAATGTTCAGAGTTCCGGAATGCACCAAGGTTCCGGAATGTTCGGAATTCCGGAATGTTCAGAGTTCCGGAATGCACCAAGGTTCCGGAATGTTTGGAATTCCGGAATGTTCAGAGTTCCGGAATGTTCAGAGTTCCGGAATGCACCAAGGTTCCGGAATGTTCGGAATTCCGGAATGTTCAGAGTTCCGGAATGTTCAGAGTTCCGGAATGCACCAAGGTTCCGGAATGTTCGGAATTCCGGAATGTTCAGAGTTCCGGAATGTTCAGAGTTCCGGAATGCACCAAGGTTCCGGAATGTTCGGAATTCCGGAATGTTCGGAATTCCGGAATGCACCAAGGTTCCGGAATGCACCAAGGTTCCGGAATGCACCAAGGTTCCGGAATGTTCGGAATTCCGGAATGTTCAGAGTTCCGGAATGCACCAAGGTTCCGGAATGTTCGGAATTCCGGAATGTTCAGAGTTCCGGAATGTTCAGAGTTCCGGAATGCACCAAGGTTCCGGAATGTTCGGAATTCTGGAATGCACCAAGGTTCCGGAATGCACCAAGGTTCCGGAATGCACCAAGGTTCCGGAATGTTCAGAGTTCCGGAATGCACCAAGGTTCCGGAATGTTCGGAATTCCAGAATGTTCAGAGTTCCGGAATGCACCAAGGTTCCGGAATGTTCGGAATTCCGGAATGTTCAGAGTTGCGGAATGTTCAGAGTTCCGGAATGCACCAAGGTTCCGGAATGTTCGGAATTCCGGAATGCACAAAGGTTCCGGAATGCACCAAGGTTCCGGAATGTTCGGAATTCCGGAATGTACCAAGGTTCCGGAATGTTCGGAATTCCGGAATGTTCAGAGTTCCGGAATGTTCAGAGTTCCGGAATGCACCAAGGTTCCGGAATGCACCAAGGTTCCGGAATGTTAAGAGTTCCGGAATGCACCAAGGTTCCGGAATGTTCGGAATTCCGGAATGTTCAGAGTTCCGGAATGTTCAGAGTTCCGGAATGCACCAAGGTTCCGGAATGTTCAGAATTCCGGAATGTACCAAGGTTCCGGAATGTTCAGAATTCCGGTATGCACCAAGGTTCGGAATGTTCGGAATTCCGGAATGTTCAGAGTTCCGGAATGCACCAAGGTTCCGGAATGTTAAGAGTTCCGGAATGCACCAAGGTTCCGGAATGTTCGGAATTCCAGAATGTTCAGAGTTCCGGAATGTTCAGAGTTCCGGAATGCACCAAGGTTCCGGAATGTTCAGAATTCCGGAATGCACCAAGGTTCCGGAATGCACCAAGGTTCCGGAATGTTCGGAATTCCGGAATGTTCGGAATTCCGGAATGCACCAAGGTTCCGGAATGCACCAAGGTTCCGGAATGTTCGGAATTCCGGAATGTTCAGAGTTGCGGAATGTTCAGAGTTCCGGAATGCACCAAGGTTCCGGAATGCACCAAGGTTCCGGAATGTTCAGAGTTCCGGAATGTTCAGAGTTCCGGAATGCACAAAGGTTCCGGAATGCACCAAGGTTCCGGAAAGTTCGGAATTCCGGAATGCACAAAGGTTCCGGAATGCACCAAGGTTCCGGAATGTTCGGAATTCCGGAATGCACAAAGGTTCCGGAATGCACCAAGGTTCCGGAATGTTCGGAATTCCGGAATGTTCAGAGTTCCGGAATGTTCAGAGTTCCGGAATGTTCAGAGTTCCGGAATGCACCAAGGTTCCGGAATGTTCGGAATTCCGGAATGTTCAGAGTTCCGGAATGTTCAGAGTTCCGGAATGCACCAAGGTTCCGGAATGCACCAAGGTTCCGGAATGCACCAAGGTTCCGGAATGTTCAGAGTTCCGGAATGCACCAAGGTTCCGGAATGTTCGGAATTCCGGAATGTTCAGAGTTCCGGAATGCACCAAGGTTCCGGAATGTTCGGAATTCCGGAATGTTCAGAGTTCCGGAATGTTCAGAGTTCCGGAATGCACCAAGGTTCCGGAATGTTCGGAATTCTGGAATGCACCAAGGTTCCGGAATGTTCGGAATTCCGGAATGTTCAGAGTTCCGGAATGCACCAAGGTTCCGGAATGTTCGGAATTCTGGAATGCACCAAGGTTCCGGAATGTTCAGAGTCCCGGAATGTTCAGAGTTCCGGAATGCACCAAGGTTCCGGAATGTTCGGAATTCCGGAATGCACCAAGGTTCCGGAATGCACCAAGGTTCCGGAATGTTCGGAATTCCGGAATGTTCAGAGTTGCGGAATGTTCAGAGTTCCGGAATGCACCAAGGTTCCGGAATGCACCAAGGTTCCGGAATGTTCGGAATTCCGGAATGTTCAGAGTTCCGGAATGTTCGGAATTCCGGAATGCACCAAGGTTCCGGAATGCACCAAGGTTCCGGAATGTTCGGAATTCCGGAATGTTCAGAGTTCCGGAATGCACCAAGGTTCCGGAATGTTTGGAATTCCGGAATGTTCAGAGTTCCGGAATGTTCAGAGTTCCGGAATGCACCAAGGTTCCGGAATGTTCGGAATTCCGGAATGTTCAGAGTTCCGGAATGTTCAGAGTTCCGGAATGCACCAAGGTTCCGGAATGTTCGGAATTCCGGAATGTTCAGAGTTCCGGAATGCACCAAGGTTCCGGAATGTTTGGAATTCCGGAATGTTCAGAGTTCCGGAATGTTCAGAGTTCCGGAATGCACCAAGGTTCCGGAATGTTCGGAATTCCGGAATGTTCAGAGTTCCGGAATGTTCAGAGTTCCGGAATGCACCAAGGTTCCGGAATGTTCGGAATTCCGGAATGTTCAGAGTTCCGGAATGTTCAGAGTTCCGGAATGCACCAAGGTTCCGGAATGTTCGGAATTCCGGAATGTTCGGAATTCCGGAATGCACCAAGGTTCCGGAATGCACCAAGGTTCCGGAATGCACCAAGGTTCCGGAATGTTCGGAATTCCGGAATGTTCAGAGTTCCGGAATGCACCAAGGTTCCGGAATGTTCGGAATTCCGGAATGTTCAGAGTTCCGGAATGTTCAGAGTTCCGGAATGCACCAAGGTTCCGGAATGTTCGGAATTCTGGAATGCACCAAGGTTCCGGAATGCACCAAGGTTCCGGAATGCACCAAGGTTCCGGAATGTTCAGAGTTCCGGAATGCACCAAGGTTCCGGAATGTTCGGAATTCCAGAATGTTCAGAGTTCCGGAATGCACCAAGGTTCCGGAATGTTCGGAATTCCGGAATGTTCAGAGTTGCGGAATGTTCAGAGTTCCGGAATGCACCAAGGTTCCGGAATGTTCGGAATTCCGGAATGCACAAAGGTTCCGGAATGCACCAAGGTTCCGGAATGTTCGGAATTCCGGAATGTACCAAGGTTCCGGAATGTTCGGAATTCCGGAATGTTCAGAGTTCCGGAATGTTCAGAGTTCCGGAATGCACCAAGGTTCCGGAATGCACCAAGGTTCCGGAATGTTAAGAGTTCCGGAATGCACCAAGGTTCCGGAATGTTCGGAATTCCGGAATGTTCAGAGTTCCGGAATGTTCAGAGTTCCGGAATGCACCAAGGTTCCGGAATGTTCAGAATTCCGGAATGTACCAAGGTTCCGGAATGTTCAGAATTCCGGTATGCACCAAGGTTCGGAATGTTCGGAATTCCGGAATGTTCAGAGTTCCGGAATGCACCAAGGTTCCGGAATGTTAAGAGTTCCGGAATGCACCAAGGTTCCGGAATGTTCGGAATTCCAGAATGTTCAGAGTTCCGGAATGTTCAGAGTTCCGGAATGCACCAAGGTTCCGGAATGTTCAGAATTCCGGAATGCACCAAGGTTCCGGAATGCACCAAGATTCCGGAATGTTCGGAATTCCGGAATGTTCGGAATTCCGGAATGCACCAAGGTTCCGGAATGCACCAAGGTTCCGGAATGTTCGGAATTCCGGAATGTTCAGAGTTGCGGAATGTTCAGAGTTCCGGAATGCACCAAGGTTCCGGAATGCACCAAGGTTCCGGAATGTTCAGAGTTCCGGAATGTTCAGAGTTCCGGAATGCACAAAGGTTCCGGAATGCACCAAGGTTCCGGAAAGTTCGGAATTCCGGAATGCACAAAGGTTCCGGAATGCACCAAGGTTCCGGAATGTTCGGAATTCCGGAATGCACAAAGGTTCCGGAATGCACCAAGGTTCCGGAATGTTCGGAATTCCGGAATGTTCAGAGTTCCGGAATGTTCAGAGTTCCGGAATGCACCAAGGTTCCGGAATGTTCGGAATTCCGGAATGTTCAGAGTTCCGGAATGTTCAGAGTTCCGGAATGCACCAAGGTTCCGGAATGTTCGGAATTCCGGAATGCACAAAGGTTCCGGAATGCACCAAGGTTCCGGAATGTTCGGAATTCCGGAATGTTCAGAGTTCCGGAATGTTCAGAGTTCCGGAATGCACCAAGGTTCCGGAATGTTCGGAATTCCGGAATGCACAAAGGTTCCGGAATGCACCAAGGTTCCGGAATGTTCGGAATTCCGGAATGTTCAGAGTTCCGGAATGTTCAGAGTTCCGGAATGCACCAAGGTTCCGGAATGTTCGGAATTCCGGAATGCACCAAGGTTCCGGAATGTTCGGAATTCCGGAATGTTCAGAGTTCCGGAATGTTCAGAGTTCCGGAATGCACCAAGGTTCCGGAATGTTCGGAATTCCGGAATGCACAAAGGTTCCGGAATGCACCAAGGTTCCGGAATGTTCGGAATTCCGGAATGTTCAGAGTTCCGGAATGTTCAGAGTTCCGGAATGCACCAAGGTTCCGGAATGTTCGGAATTCCGGAATGCACAAAGGTTCCGGAATGCACCAAGGTTCCGGAATGTTCGGAATTCCGGAATGCACAAAGGTTCCGGAATGCACCAAGGTTCCGGAATGTTCGGAATTCCGGAATGTTCAGAGTTCCGGAATGTTCAGAGTTCCGGAATGCACCAAGGTTCCGGAATGTTCGGAATTCCGGAATGCACAAAGGTTCCGGAATGCACCAAGGTTCCGGAATGTTCGGAATTCCGGAATGTTCAGAGTTCCGGAATGTTCAGAGTTCCGGAATGCACCAAGGTTCCGGAATGTTCGGAATTCCGGAATGCACAAAGGTTCCGGAATGCACCAAGGTTCCGGAATGTTCGGAATTCCGGAATGTTCAGAGTTCCGGAATGTTCAGAGTTCCGGAATGCACCAAGGTTCCGGAATGTTCGGAATTCCGGAATGTTCAGAGTTCCGGAATGTTCAGAGTTCCGGAATGCACCAAGGTTCCGGAATGTTCGGAATTCCGGAATGCACAAAGGTTCCGGAATGCACCAAGGTTCCGGAATGTTCGGAATTCCGGAATGTTCAGAGTTCCGGAATGTTCAGAGTTCCGGAATGCACCAAGGTTCCGGAATGTTCGGAATTCCGGAATGCACAAAGGTTCCGGAATGCACCAAGGTTCCGGAATGTTCGGAATTCCGGAATGTTCAGAGTTCCGGAATGTTCAGAGTTCCGGAATGCACCAAGGTTCCGGAATGTTCGGAATTCCGGAATGCACCAAGGTTCCGGAATGTTCGGAATTCCGGAATGCACAAAGGTTCCGGAATGCACCAAGGTTCCGGAATGTTCGGAATTCCGGAATGTTCAGAGTTCCGGAATGCACCAAGGTTCCGGAATGTTTGGAATTCCGGAATGTTCAGAGTTCCGGAATGTTCAGAGTTCCGGAATGCACCAAGGTTCCGGAATGTTCGGAATTCCGGAATGTTCAGAGTTCCGGAATGTTCAGAGTTCCGGAATGCACCAAGGTTCCGGAATGTTCGGAATTCCGGAATGTTCAGAGTTCCGGAATGCACCGAGGTTCCGGAATGCACCAAGGTTCCGGAATGTTCGGAATTCCGGAATGTACCAAGGTTCCGGAATGTTCGGAATTCCGGAATGTTCAGAGTTCCGGAATGTTCAGAGTTCCGGAATGCACCAAGGTTCCGGAATGTTTGAAATTCCAGAATGCACCAAGGTTCCGGAATGCACCAAGGTTCCGGAATGTTCAGAGTTCCGGAATGCACCAAGGTTCCGGAATGCACCAAGGTTCCGGAATGTTCGGAATTCCAGAATGCACCAAGGTTCCGGAATGCACCAAGGTTCCGGAAAGTTTGGAATTCCGGAACGCACAAAGGTTCCGGAATGCACCAAGGTTCCGGAATGTTCGGAATTCCGGAACGCACAAAGGTTCCGGAATGCACCAAGGTTCCGGAATGTTCGGAATTCCGGAATGCACAAAGGTTCCGGAATGCACCAAGGTTCCGGAATGCACCAAGGTTCCGGAATATTCAGAGTTCCGGAATGTACCAAGGTTCCGGAATGTTCGGAATTCCGGAATGCACAAAGGTTCCGGAATGTTCGGAATTCCGGAATGTTCAGAGTTCCGGAATGCACCAAGGTTCCGGAATGTTCGGAATTCCGGAATGCACAAAGGTTCCGGAATGCACCAAGGTTCCGGAATGTTCGGAATTCCGGAATGCACAAAGGTTCCGGAATGCACCAAGGTTCCGGAATGTTCGGAATTCCGGAATGCACAAAGGTTCCGGAATGCACCAAGGTTCCGGAATGTTCGGAATTCCGGAATGTTCAGAGTTCCGGAATGTTCAGAGTTCCGGAATGCACCAAGGTTCCGGAATGTTCAGAGTTCCGGAATGCACCGAGGTTCCGGAATGTTCGGAATTCCGGAATGTACCAAGGTTCCGGAATGTTCGGAATTCCGGAATGTTCAGAGTTCCGGAATGCACCAAGGTTCCGGAATGTTCGGAATTCCGGAATGCACCAAGGTTCCGGAATGCACCAAGGTTCCGGAATGTTCGGAATTCCGGAATGTTCAGAGTTCCGGAATGTTCAGAGTTCCGGAATGCACCAAGGTTCCGGAATGTTCGGAATTCCGGAATGCACAAAGGTTCTGGAATGCACCAAGGTTCCGGAATGTTCGGAATTCCGGAATGCACAAAGGTTCCGGAATGCACCAAGGTTCCGGAATGCACCAAGGTTCCGGAATGTTCAGAGTTCCGGAATGCACCAAGGTTCCGGAATGTTTGGAATTCCGGAATGTTCAGAGTTCCGGAATGCACCAAGGTTCCGGAATGTTCGGAATTCCGGAATGCACAAAGGTTCCGGAATGCACCAAGGTTCCGGAATGTTCGGAATTCCGGAATGTACCAAGGTTCCGGAATGTTCGGAATTCCGGAATGCACAAAGGTTCCGGAATGCACCAAGGTTCCGGAATGTTCGGAATTCCGGAATGTTCAGAGTTCCGGAATGTTCGGAATTCCGGAATGTTCAGAGTTCCGGAATGTTCAGAGTTCCGGAATGCACCAAGGTTCCGGAATGCACCAAGGTTCCGGAATGCACCAAGGTTCCGGAATGTTCAGAGTTCCGGAATGCACCAAGGTTCCGGAATGTTTGGAATTCCGGAATGTTCAGAGTTCCGGAATGCACCAAGGTTCCGGAATGTTCGGAATTCCGGAATGCACAAAGGTTCCGGAATGCACCAAGGTTCCGGAATGTTCGGAATTCCGGAATGTACCAAGGTTCCGGAATGTTCGGAATTCCGGAATGCACAAAGTTTCCGGAATGCACCAAGGTTCCGGAATGTTCCGGAATGTACCAAGGTTCCGGAATGTTCGGAATTCCGGAATGTTCAGAGTTCCGGAATGCACCAAGGTTCCGGAATGTTCGGAATTCCGGAATGTTCAGAGTTCCGGAATGTTCAGAGTTCCGGAATGCACCAAGGTTCCGGAATGTTCGGAATTCCGGAATGCACAAAGGTTCTGGAATGCACCAAGGTTCCGGAATGTTCGGAATTCCGGAATGCACAAAGGTTCCGGAATGCACCAAGGTTCCGGAATGTTCGGAATTCCGGAATGTTCAGAGTTCCGGAATGTTCAGAGTTCCGGAATGCACCAAGGTTCCGGAATGTTCGGAATTCCGGAATGCACCAAGGTTCCGGAATGTTCGGAATTCCGGAATGCACAAAGGTTCCGGAATGCACCAAGGTTCCGGAATGTTCGGAATTCCGGAATGCACAAAGGTTCCGGAATGCACCAAGGTTCCGGAATGTTCGGAATTCCGGAATGTTCAGAGTTCCGGAATGTTCAGAGTTCCGGAATGCACCAAGGTTCCGGAATGTTCGGAATTCCGGAATGCACCAAGGTTCCGGAATGCACCAAGGTTCCGGAATGTTCGGAATTCCGGAATGTACCAAGGTTCCGGAATGTTCGGAATTCCGGAATGCACAAAGGTTCCGGAATGTTCGGAATTCCGGAATGCACAAAGGTTCCGGAATGCACCAAGGTTCCGGAATGTTCAGAGTTCCGGAATGTTCAGAGTTCCGGAATGCACCAAGGTTCCGGAATGTTCGGAATTCCGGAATGTACCAAGGTTCCGGAATGTTCGGAATTCCGGAATGTTCAGAGTTCCGGAATGTTCAGAGTTCCGGAATGCACCAAGGTTCCGGAATGTTCGGAATTCCGGAATGCACCAAGGTTCCGGAATGTTCGGAATTCCGGAATGCACAAAGGTTCCGGAATGCACCAAGGTTCCGGAATGTTCGGAATTCCGGAATGTTCAGAGTTCCGGAATGCACCAAGGTTCCGGAATGTTTGGAATTCCGGAATGTTCAGAGTTCCGGAATGTTCAGAGTTCCGGAATGCACCAAGGTTCCGGAATGTTCGGAATTCCGGAATGTTCAGAGTTCCGGAATGTTCAGAGTTCCGGAATGCACCAAGGTTCCGGAATGTTTGAAATTCCAGAATGCACCAAGGTTCCGGAATGCACCAAGGTTCCGGAATGTTCAGAGTTCCGGAATGCACCAAGGTTCCGGAATGCACCAAGGTTCCGGAATGTTCGGAATTCCGGAACGCACAAAGGTTCCGGAATGCACCAAGGTTCCGGAATGTTCGGAATTCCGGAATGCACAAAGGTTCCGGAATGCACCAAGGTTCCGGAATGCACCAAGGTTCCGGAATGTTCAGAGTTCCGGAATGTACCAAGGTTCCGGAATGTTCGGAATTCCGGAATGCACAAAGGTTCCGGAATGTTCGGAATTCCGGAATGTTCAGAGTTCCGGAATGCACCAAGGTTCCGGAATGTTCGGAATTCCGGAATGCACAAAGGTTCCGGAATGCACCAAGGTTCCGGAATGTTCGGAATTCCGGAATGCACAAAGGTTCCGGAATGCACCAAGGTTCCGGAATGTTCGGAATTCCGGAATGCACAAAGGTTCCGGAATGCACCAAGGTTCCGGAATGTTCGGAATTCCGGAATGTTCAGAGTTCCGGAATGTTCAGAGTTCCGGAATGCACCAAGGTTCCGGAATGTTCGGAATTCCGGAATGCACAAAGGTTCCGGAATGCACCAAGGTTCCGGAATGTTCGGAATTCCGGAATGTTCAGAGTTCCGGAATGTTCAGAGTTCCGGAATGCACCAAGGTTCCGGAATGTTCGGAATTCCGGAATGCACAAAGGTTCCGGAATGCACCAAGGTTCCGGAATGTTCGGAATTCCGGAATGTTCAGAGTTCCGGAATGTTCAGAGTTCCGGAATGCACCAAGGTTCCGGAATGTTCGGAATTCCGGAATGCACAAAGGTTCCGGAATGCACCAAGGTTCCGGAATGTTCGGAATTCCGGAATGCACAAAGGTTCCGGAATGCACCAAGGTTCCGGAATGTTCGGAATTCCGGAATGTTCAGAGTTCCGGAATGTTCAGAGTTCCGGAATGCACCAAGGTTCCGGAATGCACCAAGGTTCCGGAATGCACCAAGGTTCCGGAATGTTCAGAGTTCCGGAATGCACCAAGGTTCCGGAATGTTCGGAATTCCGGAATGCACAAAGGTTCCGGAATGCACCAAGGTTCCGGAAAGTTCGGAATTCCGGAATGCACAAAGGTTCCGGAATGCACCAAGGTTCCGGAATGTTCGGAATTCCGGAATGCACAAAGGTTCCGGAATGCACCAAGGTTCCGGAATGTTCGGAATTCCGGAATGTTCAGAGTTCCGGAATGTTCAGAGTTCCGGAATGCACCAAGGTTCCGGAATGTTCGGAATTCCGGAACGCACAAAGGTTCCGGAATGCACCAAGGTTCCGGAATGTTCGGAATTCCGGAATGTTCAGAGTTCCGGAATGTTCAGAGTTCCGGAATGCACCAAGGTTCCGGAATGTTCAGAGTTCCGGAATGCACCGAGGTTCCGGAATGTTCGGAATTCCGGAATGTACCAAGGTTCCGGAATGTTCGGAATTCCGGAATGTTCAGAGTTCCGGAATGCACCAAGGTTCCGGAATGTTCGGAATTCCGGAATGCACCAAGGTTCCGGAATGCACCAAGGTTCCGGGATGTTCGGAATTCCGGAATGTTCAGAGTTCCGGAATGTTCAGAGTTCCGGAATGCACCAAGGTTCCGGAATGTTCGGAATTCCGGAATGCACAAAGGTTCTGGAATGCACCAAGGTTCCGGAATGTTCGGAATTCCGGAATGCACAAAGGTTCCGGAATGCACCAAGGTTCCGGAATGTTCGGAATTCCGGAATGTTCAGAGTTCCGGAATGTTCAGAGTTCCGGAATGCACCAAGGTTCCGGAATGTTCGGAATTCCGGAATGCACCAAGGTTCCGGAATGTTCGGAATTCCGGAATGTTCAGAGTTCCGGAATGTTCAGAGTTCCGGAATGCACCAAGGTTCCGGAATGTTCGGAATTCCGGAATGCACAAAGGTTCCGGAATGCACCAAGGTTCCGGAATGTTCGGAATTCCGGAATGTTCAGAGTTCCGGAATGTTCAGAGTTCCGGAATGCACCAAGGTTCCGGAATGTTCGGAATTCCGGAATGCACAAAGGTTCCGGAATGCACCAAGGTTCCGGAATGTTCGGAATTCCGGAATGTTCAGAGTTCCGGAATGTTCAGAGTTCCGGAATGCACCAAGGTTCCGGAATGCACCAAGGTTCCGGAATGTACCAAGGTTCCGGAATGTTCGGAATTCCGGAATGTTCAGAGTTCCGGAATGCACCAAGGTTCCGGAATGTTCGGAATTCCGGAATGCACAAAGGTTCCGGAATGCACCAAGGTTCCGGAATGTTCGGAATTCCGGAATGCACAAAGGTTCCGGAATGCACCAAGGTTCCGGAATGTTCGGAATTCCGGAATGCACAAAGGTTCCGGAATGCACCAAGGTTCCGGAATGTTCGGAATTCCGGAATGTTCAGAGTTCCGGAATGTTCATAGTTCCGGAATGCACCAAGGTTCCGGAATGTTCGGAATTCCGGAATGCACCAAGGTTCCGGAATGTTCGGAATTCCGGAATGCACAAAGGTTCCGGAATGCACCAAGGTTCCGGAATGTTCGGAATTCCGGAATGTTCAGAGTTCCGGAATGCACCAAGGTTCCGGAATGTTTGGAATTCCGGAATGTTCAGAGTTCCGGAATGTTCAGAGTTCCGGAATGCACCAAGGTTCCGGAATGTTCGGAATTCCGGAATGTTCAGAGTTCCGGAATGTTCAGAGTTCCGGAATGCACCAAGGTTCCGGAATGTTCGGAATTCCGGAATGTACCAAGGTTCCGGAATGTTCGGAATTCCGGAATGTTCAGAGTTCCGGAATGTTCAGAGTTCCGGAATGCACCAAGGTTCCGGAATGTTTGAAATTCCGGAATGCACCAAGGTTCCGGAATGCACCAAGGTTCCGGAATGTTCAGAGTTCCGGAATGCACCAAGGTTCCGGAATGCACCAAGGTTCCGGAATGTTCGGAATTCCAGAATGTTCAGAGTTCCGGAATGCACCAAGGTTCCGGAATGTTTGGAATTCCGGAATGTTCAGAGTTCCGGAATGCACCAAGGTTCCGGAATGTTCGGAATTCCGGAATGCACAAAGGTTCCGGAATGCACCAAGGTTCCGGAATGTTCGGAATTCCGGAATGCACAAAGGTTCCGGAATGCACCAAGGTTCCGGAATGTTCGGAATTCCGGAATGCACAAAGGTTCCGGAATGTACCAAGGTTCCGGAATGTTCGGAATTCCGGAATGCACAAAGGTTCCGGAATGCACCAAGGTTCCGGAATGTTCGGAATTCCGGAATGTTCAGAGTTCCGGAATGTTCAGAGTTCCGGAATGCACCAAGGTTCCGGAATGCACCAAGGTTCCGGAATGCACCAAGGTTCCGGAATGTTCAGAGTTCCGGAATGCACCAAGGTTCCGGAATGTTTGGAATTCCGGAATGTTCAGAGTTCCGGAATGCACCAAGGTTCCGGAATGTTCGGAATTCCGGAATGCACAAAGGTTCCGGAATGCACCAAGGTTCCGGAATGTTCGGAATTCCGGAATGTACCAAGGTTCCGGAATGTTCGGAATTCCGGAATGCACAAAGGTTCCGGAATGCACCAAGGTTCCGGAATGTTCGGAATTCCGGAATGTTCAGAGTTCCGGAATGTTCAGAGTTCCGGAATGCACCAAGGTTCCGGAATGTTCGGAATTCCGGAATGCACAAAGGTTCCGGAATGCACCAAGGTTCCGGAATGTTCGGAATTCCGGAATGCACAAAGGTTCCGGAATGTTCGGAATTCCGGAATGCACAAAGGTTCCGGAATGCACCAAGGTTCCGGAATGTTCGGAATTCCGGAATGCACCAAGGTTCCGGAATGTTCGGAATTCCGGAATGTTCAGAGTTCCGGAATGTTCAGAGTTCCGGAATGCACCAAGGTTCCGGAATGTTCGGAATTCCGGAATGCACAAAGGTTCCGGAATGCACCAAGGTTCCGGAATGTTCGGAATTCCGGAATGTTCAGAGTTCCGGAATGTTCAGAGTTCCGGAATGCACCAAGGTTCCGGAATGTTCGGAATTCCAGAATGCACAAAGGTTCCGGAATGCACCAAGGTTCCGGAATGTTCGGAATTCCGGAATGCACAAAGGTTCCGGAATGCACCAAGGTTCCGGAATGTTCGGAATTCCGGAATGCACAAAGGTTCCGGAATGCACCAAGGTTCCGGAATGTTCGGAATTCCGGAATGTTCAGAGTTCCGGAATGTTCAGAGTTCCGGAATGCACCAAGGTTCCGGAATGTTCGGAATTCCGGAATGCACAAAGGTTCCGGAATGCACCAAGGTTCCGGAATGTTCGGAATTCCGGAATGTTCAGAGTTCCGGAATGTTCAGTTCCGGAATGCACCAAGGTTCCGGAATGTTCGGAATTCCGGAATGCACAAAGATTCCAGAATGCACCAAGGTTCCGGAATGTTCGGAATTCCGGAATGTTCGGAATTCCGGAATGTTCAGAGTTCCGGAATGTTCAGAGTTCCGGAATGCACCAAGGTTCCGGAATGTTCGGAATTCCGGAATGCACAAAGGTTCCGGAATGCACCAAGGTTCCGGAATGTTCGGAATTCCGGAATGCACAAAGGTTCCGGAATGCACCAAGGTTCCGGAATGTTCGGAATTCCGGAATGCACAAAGGTTCCGGAATGCACCAAGGTTCCGGAATGTTCGGAATTCCGGAATGTTCAGAGTTCCGGAATGCACCAAGGTTCCGGAATGCACCAAGGTTCCGGAATGTTCGGAATTCCGGAATGTTCAGAGTTCCGGAATGTTCAGAGTTCCGGAATGCACCAAGGTTCCGGAATGTTCGGAATTCCGGAACGCACAAAGGTTCCGGAATGCACCAAGGTTCCGGAATGTTCGGAATTCCGGAATGTTCAGAGTTCCGGAATGTTCAGAGTTCCGGAATGCACCAAGGTTCCGGAATGTTCGGAATTCCGGAATGCACAAAGGTTCCGGAATGCACCAAGGTTCCGGAATGTTCGGAATTCCGGAACGCACAAAGGTTCCGGAATGCACCAAGGTTCCGGAATGTTCGGAATTCCGGAATGTTCAGAGTTCCGGAATGTTCAGAGTTCCGGAATGCACCAAGGTTCCGGAATGTTCGGAATTCCGGAATGCACAAAGGTTCCGGAATGCACCAAGGTTCCGGAATGTTCGGAATTCCGGAATGTTCAGAGTTCCGGAATGTTCAGAGTTCCGGAATGCACCAAGGTTCCGGAATGCACCAAGGTTCCGGAATGCACCAAGGTTCCGGAATGTTCAGAGTTCCGGAATGCACCAAGGTTCCGGAATGTTCGGAATTCCGGAATGTTCGGAATTCCGGAATGTTCAGAGTTCCGGAATGTTCAGAGTTCCGGAATGCACCAAGGTTCCGGAATGTTCGGAATTCCGGAATGCACAAAGGTTCCGGAATGCACCAAGGTTCCGGAATGTTCGGAATTCCGGAATGTTCAGAGTTCCGGAATGCACCAAGGTTCCGGAATGTTCGGAATTCCGGAATGTTCAGAGTTCCGGAATGCACCAAGGTTCCGGAATGTTCGGAATTCCGGAATGTTCAGAGTTCCGGAATGTTCAGAGTTCCGGAATGCACCAAGGTTCCGGAATGTTCGGAATTCCGGAATGTTCGGAATTCCGGAATGTTCAGAGTTCCGGAATGTTCAGAGTTCCGGAATGCACCAAGGTTCCGGAATGTTCGGAATTCCGGAATGCACAAAGGTTCCGGAATGCACCAAGGTTCCGGAATGTTCGGAATTCCGGAATGTTCAGAGTTCCGGAATGCACCAAGGTTCCGGAATGTTCGGAATTCCGGAATGTTCAGAGTTCCGGAATGTTCAGAGTTCCGGAATGCACCAAGGTTCCGGAATGTTCGGAATTCTGGAATGCACCAAGGTTCCGGAATGTTCGGAATTCCGGAATGTTCAGAGTTCCGGAATGCACCAAGGTTCCGGAATGTTCGGAATTCTGGAATGCACCAAGGTTCCGGAATGTTCAGAGTCCCGGAATGTTCAGAGTTCCGGAATGCACCAAGGTTCCGGAATGTTCGGAATTCCGGAATGCACAAAGGTTCCGGAATGCACCAAGGTTCCGGAATGTTCGGAATTCCGGAATGTTCAGAGTTCCGGAATGTTCAGAGTTCCGGAATGCACCAAGGTTCCGGAATGTTCGGAATTCCGGAATGCACAAAGGTTCCGGAATGCACCAAGGTTCCGGAATGTTCGGAATTCCGGAATGCACAAAGGTTCCGGAATGCACCAAGGTTCCGGAATGTTCGGAATTCCGGAATGTTCAGAGTTCCGGAATGTTCAGAGTTCCGGAATGCACCAAGGTTCCGGAATGTTCGGAATTCCGGAATGCACAAAGGTTCCGGAATGCACCAAGGTTCCGGAATGTTCGGAATTCCGGAATGCTCAGAGTTCCGGAATGTTCAGAGTTCCGGAATGCACCAAGGTTCCGGAATGTTCGGAATTCCGGAATGCACAAAGGTTCCGGAATGCACCAAGGTTCCGGAATGTTCGGAATTCCGGAATGTTCAGAGTTCCGGAATGTTCAGAGTTCCGGAATGCACCAAGGTTCCGGAATGTTCGGAATTCCGGAATGCACAAAGATTCCGGAATGCACCAAGGTTCCGGAATGTTCGGAATTCCGGAATGTTCGGAATTCCGGAATGTTCAGAGTTCCGGAATGTTCAGAGTTCCGGAATGCACCAAGGTTCCGGAATGTTCGGAATTCCGGAATGCACAAAGGTTCCGGAATGCACCAAGGTTCCGGAATGTTCGGAATTCCGGAATGCACAAAGGTTCCGGAATGCACCAAGGTTCCGGAATGTTCGGAATTCCGGAATGTTCAGAGTTCCGGAATGTTCAGAGTTCCGGAATGCACCAAGGTTCCGGAATGCACCAAGGTTCCGGAATGTTCAGAGTTCCGGAATGCACCAAGGTTCCGGAATGTTCGGAATTCCGGAATGCACAAAGGTTCCGGAATGCACCAAGGTTCCGGAAAGTTCGGAATTCCGGAATGCACAAAGGTTCCGGAATGCACCAAGGTTCCGGAATGTTCGGAATTCCGGAATGCACAAAGGTTCCGGAATGCACCAAGGTTCCGGAATGTTCGGAATTCCGGAATGCACAAAGGTTCCGGAATGCACCAAGGTTCCGGAATGTTCGGAATTCCGGAATGTTCAGAGTTCCGGAATGCACCAAGGTTCCGGAATGTTTGGAATTCCGGAATGTTCAGAGTTCCGGAATGTTCAGAGTTCCGGAATGCACCAAGGTTCCGGAATGTTCGGAATTCCGGAATGTTCAGAGTTCCGGAATGTTCAGAGTTCCGGAATGCACCAAGGTTCCGGAATGTTCGGAATTCCGGAATGTACCAAGGTTCCGGAATGTTCGGAATTCCGGAATGTTCAGAGTTCCGGAATGTTCAGAGTTCCGGAATGCACCAAGGTTCCGGAATGTTTGAAATTCCGGAATGCACCAAGGTTCCGGAATGCACCAAGGTTCCGGAATGTTCAGAGTTCCGGAATGCACCAAGGTTCCGGAATGCACCAAGGTTCCGGAATGTTCGGAATTCCAGAATGTTCAGAGTTCCGGAATGCACCAAGGTTCCGGAATGTTTAGAATTCCGGAATGTTCAGAGTTCCGGAATGCACCAAGGTTCCGGAATGTTCGGAATTCCGGAATGCACAAAGGTTCCGGAATGCACCAAGGTTCCGGAATGTTCGGAATTCCGGAATGTTCAGAGTTCCGGAATGTTCAGAGTTCCGGAATGCACCAAGGTTCCGGAATGTTCGGAATTCCGGAATGCACAAAGGTTCCGGAATGCACCAAGGTTCCGGAATGTTCGGAATTCCGGAATGTTCAGAGTTCCGGAATGTTCAGAGTTCCGGAATGCACCAAGGTTCCGGAATGCACCAAGGTTCCGGAATGCACCAAGGTTCCGGAATGTTCAGAGTTCCGGAATGCACCAAGGTTCCGGAATGTTCGGAATTCCGGAATGTTCGGAATTCCGGAATGTTCAGAGTTCCGGAATGTTCAGAGTTCCGGAATGCACCAAGGTTCCGGAATGTTCGGAATTCCGGAATGCACAAAGGTTCCGGAATGCACCAAGGTTCCGGAATGTTCGGAATTCCGGAATGTTCAGAGTTCCGGAATGCACCAAGGTTCCGGAATGTTCGGAATTCCGGAATGTTCAGAGTTCCGGAATGCACCAAGGTTCCGGAATGTTCGGAATTCCGGAATGTTCAGAGTTCCGGAATGTTCAGAGTTCCGGAATGCACCAAGGTTCCGGAATGTTCGGAATTCTGGAATGCACCAAGGTTCCGGAATGTTCGGAATTCCGGAATGTTCAGAGTTCCGGAATGCACCAAGGTTCCGGAATGTTCGGAATTCTGGAATGCACCAAGGTTCCGGAATGTTCAGAGTCCCGGAATGTTCAGAGTTCCGGAATGCACCAAGGTTCCGGAATGTTCGGAATTCCGGAATGCACAAAGGTTCCGGAATGCACCAAGGTTCCGGAATGTTCGGAATTCCGGAATGTTCGGAATTCCGGAATGTTCAGAGTTCCGGAATGTTCAGAGTTCCGGAATGCACCAAGGTTCCGGAATGTTCGGAATTCCGGAATGCACAAAGGTTCCGGAATGCACCAAGGTTCCGGAATGCACCAAGGTTCCGGAATGTTCGGAATTCCGGAATGTTCAGAGTTCCGGAATGTTCAGAGTTCCGGAATGCACCAAGGTTCCGGAATGTTCGGAATTCCGGAATGCACAAAGGTTCCGGAATGCACCAAGGTTCCGGAATGTTCGGAATTCCGGAATGTTCAGAGTTCCGGAATGTTCAGAGTTCCGGAATGCACCAAGGTTCCGGAATGTTCGGAATTCCGGAATGTTCAGAGTTCCGGAATGTTCAGAGTTCCGGAATGCACCAAGGTTCCGGAATGCACCAAGGTTCCGGAATGCACCAAGGTTCCGGAATGTTCAGAGTTCCGGAATGCACCAAGGTTCCGGAATGTTCGGAATTCCGGAATGTTCAGAGTTCCGGAATGCACCAAGGTTCCGGAATGTTCGGAATTCCGGAATGTTCAGAGTTCCGGAATGTTCAGAGTTCCGGAATGCACCAAGGTTCCGGAATGTTCGGAATTCTGGAATGCACCAAGGTTCCGGAATGTTCGGAATTCCGGAATGTTCAGAGTTCCGGAATGCACCAAGGTTCCGGAATGCACCAAGGTTCCGGAATGTTCGGAATTCCGGAATGTTCAGAGTTCCGGAATGTTCGGAATTCCGGAATGCACCAAGGTTCCGGAATGCACCAAGGTTCCGGAATGTTCGGAATTCCGGAATGTTCAGAGTTCCGGAATGCACCAAGGTTCCGGAATGTTTGGAATTCCGGAATGTTCAGAGTTCCGGAATGTTCAGAGTTCCGGAATGCACCAAGGTTCCGGAATGTTCGGAATTCCGGAATGTTCAGAGTTCCGGAATGTTCAGAGTTCCGGAATGCACCAAGGTTCCGGAATGTTCGGAATTCCGGAATGTTCAGAGTTCCGGAATGCACCAAGGTTCCGGAATGTTTGGAATTCCGGAATGTTCAGAGTTCCGGAATGTTCAGAGTTCCGGAATGCACCAAGGTTCCGGAATGTTCGGAATTCCGGAATGTTCAGAGTTCCGGAATGTTCAGAGTTCCGGAATGCACCAAGGTTCCGGAATGTTCGGAATTCCGGAATGTTCAGAGTTCCGGAATGTTCAGAGTTCCGGAATGCACCAAGGTTCCGGAATGTTCGGAATTCCGGAATGTTCGGAATTCCGGAATGCACCAAGGTTCCGGAATGCACCAAGGTTCCGGAATGCACCAAGGTTCCGGAATGTTCGGAATTCCGGAATGTTCAGAGTTCCGGAATGCACCAAGGTTCCGGAATGTTCGGAATTCCGGAATGTTCAGAGTTCCGGAATGTTCAGAGTTCCGGAATGCACCAAGGTTCCGGAATGTTCGGAATTCTGGAATGCACCAAGGTTCCGGAATGCACCAAGGTTCCGGAATGCACCAAGGTTCCGGAATGTTCAGAGTTCCGGAATGCACCAAGGTTCCGGAATGTTCGGAATTCCAGAATGTTCAGAGTTCCGGAATGCACCAAGGTTCCGGAATGTTCGGAATTCCGGAATGTTCAGAGTTGCGGAATGTTCAGAGTTCCGGAATGCACCAAGGTTCCGGAATGTTCGGAATTCCGGAATGCACAAAGGTTCCGGAATGCACCAAGGTTCCGGAATGTTCGGAATTCCGGAATGTACCAAGGTTCCGGAATGTTCGGAATTCCGGAATGTTCAGAGTTCCGGAATGTTCAGAGTTCCGGAATGCACCAAGGTTCCGGAATGCACCAAGGTTCCGGAATGTTCAGAGTTCCGGAATGCACAAAGGTTCCGGAATGTTCGGAATTCTGGAATGCACCAAGGTTCCGGAATGTTCAGAATTCCGGAATGTTCAGAGTTCCGGAATGTTCAGAGTTCCGGAATGCACCATGGTTCCGGAATGTTCAGAGTTCCGGAATGCACCGAGGTTCCGGAATGCACCAAGGTTCCGGAATGTTAAGAGTTCCGGAATGCACCAAGGTTCCGGAATGTTCGGAATTCCGGAATGTTCAGAGTTCCGGAATGTTCAGAGTTCCGGAATGCACCAAGGTTCCGGAATGTTCAGAATTCCGGAATGTACCAAGGTTCCGGAATGTTCAGAATTCCGGTATGCACCAAGGTTCGGAATGTTCGGAATTCCGGAATGTTCAGAGTTCCGGAATGCACCAAGGTTCCGGAATGTTAAGAGTTCCGGAATGCACCAAGGTTCCGGAATGTTCGGAATTCCAGAATGTTCAGAGTTCCGGAATGTTCAGAGTTCCGGAATGCACCAAGGTTCCGGAATGTTCAGAATTCCGGAATGCACCAAGGTTCCGGAATGCACCAAGGTTCCGGAATGTTCGGAATTCCGGAATGTTCGGAATTCCGGAATGCACCAAGGTTCCGGAATGCACCAAGGTTCCGGAATGTTCGGAATTCCGGAATGTTCAGAGTTGCGGAATGTTCAGAGTTCCGGAATGCACCAAGGTTCCGGAATGTTCGGAATTCCGGAATGCACAAAGGTTCCGGAATGCACCAAGGTTCCGGAATGTTCGGAATTCCGGAATGCACCAAGGTTCCGGAATGCACCAAGGTTCCGGAATGTTCGGAATTCCGGAATGTTCAGAGTTCCGGAATGTTCAGAGTTCCGGAATGCACCAAGGTTCCGGAATGCACCAAGGTTCCGGAATGTTCGGAATTCCGGAATGCACCAAGGTTCCGGAATGTTCGGAATTCCGGAATGTACCAAAGTTCCGGAATGTTCGGAATTCCGGAATGTTCAGAGTTCCGGAATGCACCAAGGTTCCGGAATGTTCGGAATTCTGGAATGCACCAAGGTTCCGGAATGTTCGGAATTCCGGAATGTTCAGAGTTCCGGAATGCACCAAGGTTCCGGAATGTTCGGAATTCCGGAATGCACCAAGGTTCCGGAATGCACCAAGGTTCCGGAATGTTCGGAATTCCGGAATGTTCAGAGTTCCGGAATGTTCAGAGTTCCGGAATGCACCAAGGTTCCGGAATGTTCAGAGTTCCGGAATGCACCGAGGTTCCGGAATGCACCAAGGTTCCGGAATGTTAAGAGTTCCGGAATGCACCAAGGTTCCGGAATGTTCGGAATTCCGGAATGTTCAGAGTTCCGGAATGTTCAGAGTTCCGGAATGCACCAAGGTTCCGGAATGCACCAAGGTTCCGGAATGCACCAAGGTTCCGGAATGTTCAGAGTTCCGGAATGCACCAAGGTTCCGGAATGCACCAAGGTTCCGGAATGTTCGGAATTCCGGAATGTTCAGAGTTCCGGAATGCACCAAGGTTCCGGAATGTTTGGAATTCCGGAATGTTCAGAGTTCCGGAATGTTCAGAGTTCCGGAATGCACCAAGGTTCCGGAATGTTTGGAATTCCGGAATGTTCAGAGTTCCGGAATGTTCAGAGTTCCGGAATGCACCAAGGTTCCGGAATGTTCGGAATTCCGGAATGTTCAGAGTTCCGGAATGCACCGAGGTTCCGGAATGCACCAAGGTTCCGGAATGTTCGGAATTCCGGAATGTACCAAGGTTCCGGAATGTTTGAAATTCCGGAATGCACCAAGGTTCCGGAATGCACCAAGGTTCCGGAATGTTCAGAGTTCCGGAATGCACCAAGGTTCCGGAATGCACCAAGGTTCCGGAATGTTCGGAATTCCAGAATGTTCAGAGTTCCGGAATGCACCAAGGTTCCGGAATGTTTGGAATTCCGGAATGTTCAGAGTTCCGGAATGTTCAGAGTTCCGGAATGCACCAAGGTTCCGGAATGCACCAAGGTTCCGGAATGTTCGGAATTCTGGAATGTTCAGAGTTCCGGAATGTTCGGAATTCCGGAATGCACCAAGGTTCCGGAATGCACCAAGGTTCCGGAATGTTCGGAATTCCGGAATGTTCAGAGTTCCGGAATGCACCAAGGTTCCGGAATGTTCGGAATTCCGGAATGTTCAGAGTTCCGGAATGTTCAGAGTTCCGGAATGCACCAAGGTTCCGGAATGTTCGGAATTCCGGAATGTTCAGAGTTCCGGAATGCACCAAGGTTCCGGAATGTTCGAAATTCCGGAATGCACCAAGGTTCCGGAATGCACCAAGGTTCCGGAATGTTCAGAGTTCCGGAATGCACCGAGGTTCCGGAATGTTCGGAATTCCGGAATGTACCAAGGTTCCGGAATGTTCGGAATTCCGGAATGTTCAGAGTTCCGGAATGTTCAGAGTTCCGGAATGCACCAAGGTTCCGGAATGTTCAGAGTTCCGGAATGCACCGAGGTTCCGGAATGCACCAAGGTTCCGGAATGTTCGAAATTCCGGAATGCACAAAGGTTCCGGAATGCACCAAGGTTCCGGAATGTTCGGAATTCCGGAATGTTCAGAGTTCCGGAATGTTCAGAGTTCCGGAATGCACCAAGGTTCCGGAATGTTCGGAATTCCGGAATGTTCAGAGTTCCGGAATGTTCAGAGTTCCGGAATGCACCAAGGTTCCGGAATGTTCAGAGTTCCGGAATGCACCGAGGTTCCGGAATGCACCAAGGTTCCGGAATGTTCGGAATTCCGGAATGCACAAAGGTTCCGGAATGCACCAAGGTTCCGGAATGTTCGGAATTCCGGAATGTTCAGAGTTCCGGAATGTTCAGAGTTCCGGAATGCACCAAGGTTCCGGAATGCACCAAGGTTCCGGAATGCACCAAGGTTCCGGAATGTTCGGAATTCCGGAATGCACCAAGGTTCCGGAATGTTCGGAATTCCGGAATGTACCAAAGTTCCGGAATGTTCGGAATTCCGGAATGTTCAGAGTTCCGGAATGCACCAAGGTTCCGGAATGTTCGGAATTCTGGAATGCACCAAGGTTCCGGAATGTTCGGAATTCCGGAATGTTCAGAGTTCCGGAATGCACCAAGGTTCCGGAATGTTCGGAATTCCGGAATGCACCAAGGTTCCGGAATGCACCAAGGTTCCGGAATGTTCGGAATTCCGGAATGTACCAAAGTTCCGGAATGTTCGGAATTCCGGAATGTTCAGAGTTCCGGAATGTTCAGAGTTCCGGAATGCACCAAGGTTCCGGAATGTTCGGAATTCCGGAATGTTCAGAGTTCCGGAATGTTCAGAGTTCCGGAATGCACCAAGGTTCCGGAATGTTCGGAATTCCGGAATGTTCGGAATTCCGGAATGCACCAAGGTTCCGGAATGCACCAAGGTTCCGGAATGCACCAAGGTTCCGGAATGTTCGGAATTCCGGAATGTTCAGAGTTCCGGAATGCACCAAGGTTCCGGAATGTTCGGAATTCCGGAATGTTCAGAGTTCCGGAATGTTCAGAGTTCCGGAATGCACCAAGGTTCCGGAATGTTCGGAATTCTGGAATGCACCAAGGTTCCGGAATGCACCAAGGTTCCGGAATGCACCAAGGTTCCGGAATGTTCAGAGTTCCGGAATGCACCAAGGTTCCGGAATGTTCGGAATTCCAGAATGTTCAGAGTTCCGGAATGCACCAAGGTTCCGGAATGTTCGGAATTCCGGAATGTTCAGAGTTGCGGAATGTTCAGAGTTCCGGAATGCACCAAGGTTCCGGAATGTTCGGAATTCCGGAATGCACAAAGGTTCCGGAATGCACCAAGGTTCCGGAATGTTCGGAATTCCGGAATGTACCAAGGTTCCGGAATGTTCGGAATTCCGGAATGTTCAGAGTTCCGGAATGTTCAGAGTTCCGGAATGCACCAAGGTTCCGGAATGCACCAAGGTTCCGGAATGTTCAGAGTTCCGGAATGCACAAAGGTTCCGGAATGTTCGGAATTCTGGAATGCACCAAGGTTCCGGAATGTTCAGAATTCCGGAATGTTCAGAGTTCCGGAATGTTCAGAGTTCCGGAATGCACCATGGTTCCGGAATGTTCAGAGTTCCGGAATGCACCGAGGTTCCGGAATGCACCAAGGTTCCGGAATGTTAAGAGTTCCGGAATGCACCAAGGTTCCGGAATGTTCGGAATTCCGGAATGTTCAGAGTTCCGGAATGTTCAGAGTTCCGGAATGCACCAAGGTTCCGGAATGTTCAGAATTCCGGAATGTACCAAGGTTCCGGAATGTTCAGAATTCCGGTATGCACCAAGGTTCGGAATGTTCGGAATTCCGGAATGTTCAGAGTTCCGGAATGCACCAAGGTTCCGGAATGTTAAGAGTTCCGGAATGCACCAAGGTTCCGGAATGTTCGGAATTCCAGAATGTTCAGAGTTCCGGAATGTTCAGAGTTCCGGAATGCACCAAGGTTCCGGAATGTTCAGAATTCCGGAATGCACCAAGGTTCCGGAATGCACCAAGGTTCCGGAATGTTCGGAATTCCGGAATGTTCGGAATTCCGGAATGCACCAAGGTTCCGGAATGCACCAAGGTTCCGGAATGTTCGGAATTCCGGAATGTTCAGAGTTGCGGAATGTTCAGAGTTCCGGAATGCACCAAGGTTCCGGAATGTTCGGAATTCCGGAATGCACAAAGGTTCCGGAATGCACCAAGGTTCCGGAATGTTCGGAATTCCGGAATGCACCAAGGTTCCGGAATGCACCAAGGTTCCGGAATGTTCGGAATTCCGGAATGTTCAGAGTTCCGGAATGTTCAGAGTTCCGGAATGCACCAAGGTTCCGGAATGCACCAAGGTTCCGGAATGTTCGGAATTCCGGAATGCACCAAGGTTCCGGAATGTTCGGAATTCCGGAATGTACCAAAGTTCCGGAATGTTCGGAATTCCGGAATGTTCAGAGTTCCGGAATGCACCAAGGTTCCGGAATGTTCGGAATTCTGGAATGCACCAAGGTTCCGGAATGTTCGGAATTCCGGAATGTTCAGAGTTCCGGAATGCACCAAGGTTCCGGAATGTTCGGAATTCCGGAATGCACCAAGGTTCCGGAATGCACCAAGGTTCCGGAATGTTCGGAATTCCGGAATGTTCAGAGTTCCGGAATGTTCAGAGTTCCGGAATGCACCAAGGTTCCGGAATGTTCAGAGTTCCGGAATGCACCGAGGTTCCGGAATGCACCAAGGTTCCGGAATGTTAAGAGTTCCGGAATGCACCAAGGTTCCGGAATGTTCGGAATTCCGGAATGTTCAGAGTTCCGGAATGTTCAGAGTTCCGGAATGCACCAAGGTTCCGGAATGCACCAAGGTTCCGGAATGCACCAAGGTTCCGGAATGTTCAGAGTTCCGGAATGCACCAAGGTTCCGGAATGCACCAAGGTTCCGGAATGTTCGGAATTCCGGAATGTTCAGAGTTCCGGAATGCACCAAGGTTCCGGAATGTTTGGAATTCCGGAATGTTCAGAGTTCCGGAATGTTCAGAGTTCCGGAATGCACCAAGGTTCCGGAATGTTTGGAATTCCGGAATGTTCAGAGTTCCGGAATGTTCAGAGTTCCGGAATGCACCAAGGTTCCGGAATGTTCGGAATTCCGGAATGTTCAGAGTTCCGGAATGCACCGAGGTTCCGGAATGCACCAAGGTTCCGGAATGTTCGGAATTCCGGAATGTACCAAGGTTCCGGAATGTTTGAAATTCCGGAATGCACCAAGGTTCCGGAATGCACCAAGGTTCCGGAATGTTCAGAGTTCCGGAATGCACCAAGGTTCCGGAATGCACCAAGGTTCCGGAATGTTCGGAATTCCAGAATGTTCAGAGTTCCGGAATGCACCAAGGTTCCGGAATGTTTGGAATTCCGGAATGTTCAGAGTTCCGGAATGTTCAGAGTTCCGGAATGCACCAAGGTTCCGGAATGCACCAAGGTTCCGGAATGTTCGGAATTCTGGAATGTTCAGAGTTCCGGAATGTTCGGAATTCCGGAATGCACCAAGGTTCCGGAATGCACCAAGGTTCCGGAATGTTCGGAATTCCGGAATGTTCAGAGTTCCGGAATGCACCAAGGTTCCGGAATGTTCGGAATTCCGGAATGTTCAGAGTTCCGGAATGTTCAGAGTTCCGGAATGCACCAAGGTTCCGGAATGTTCGGAATTCCGGAATGTTCAGAGTTCCGGAATGCACCAAGGTTCCGGAATGTTCGAAATTCCGGAATGCACCAAGGTTCCGGAATGCACCAAGGTTCCGGAATGTTCAGAGTTCCGGAATGCACCGAGGTTCCGGAATGTTCGGAATTCCGGAATGTACCAAGGTTCCGGAATGTTCGGAATTCCGGAATGTTCAGAGTTCCGGAATGTTCAGAGTTCCGGAATGCACCAAGGTTCCGGAATGTTCAGAGTTCCGGAATGCACCGAGGTTCCGGAATGCACCAAGGTTCCGGAATGTTCGAAATTCCGGAATGCACAAAGGTTCCGGAATGCACCAAGGTTCCGGAATGTTCGGAATTCCGGAATGTTCAGAGTTCCGGAATGTTCAGAGTTCCGGAATGCACCAAGGTTCCGGAATGTTCGGAATTCCGGAATGTTCAGAGTTCCGGAATGTTCAGAGTTCCGGAATGCACCAAGGTTCCGGAATGTTCAGAGTTCCGGAATGCACCGAGGTTCCGGAATGCACCAAGGTTCCGGAATGTTCGGAATTCCGGAATGCACAAAGGTTCCGGAATGCACCAAGGTTCCGGAATGTTCGGAATTCCGGAATGTTCAGAGTTCCGGAATGTTCAGAGTTCCGGAATGCACCAAGGTTCCGGAATGCACCAAGGTTCCGGAATGCACCAAGGTTCCGGAATGTTCGGAATTCCGGAATGCACCAAGGTTCCGGAATGTTCGGAATTCCGGAATGTACCAAAGTTCCGGAATGTTCGGAATTCCGGAATGTTCAGAGTTCCGGAATGCACCAAGGTTCCGGAATGTTCGGAATTCTGGAATGCACCAAGGTTCCGGAATGTTCGGAATTCCGGAATGTTCAGAGTTCCGGAATGCACCAAGGTTCCGGAATGTTCGGAATTCCGGAATGCACCAAGGTTCCGGAATGCACCAAGGTTCCGGAATGTTCGGAATTCCGGAATGTTCAGAGTTCCGGAATGTTCAGAGTTCCGGAATGCACCAAGGTTCCGGAATGTTCAGAGTTCCGGAATGCACCGAGGTTCCGGAATGCACCAAGGTTCCGGAATGTTAAGAGTTCCGGAATGCACCAAGGTTCCGGAATGTTCGGAATTCCGGAATGTTCAGAGTTCCGGAATGTTCAGAGTTCCGGAATGCACCAAGGTTCCGGAATGCACCAAGGTTCCGGAATGCACCAAGGTTCCGGAATGTTCAGAGTTCCGGAATGCACCAAGGTTCCGGAATGCACCAAGGTTCCGGAATGCACCAAGGTTCCGGAATGTTCGGAATTCCGGAATGTTCAGAGTTCCGGAATGTTCAGAGTTCCGGAATGCACCAAGGTTCCGGAATGTTCAGAGTTCCGGAATGCACCAAGGTTCCGGAATGTTCGGAATTCCGGAATGCACCAAGGTTCCGGAATGTTCGGAATTCCGGAATGCACCAAGGTTCCGGAATGTTCGGAATAACGGAATGTTCAGAGTTCCGGAATGCACCAAGGTTCCGGAATGTTCGGAATTCCGGAATGCACCAAGGTTCCGGAATGCACCAAGGTTCCGGAATGCACCAAGGTTCCGGAATGTTCAGAGTTCCGGAATGCACCGAGGTTCCGGAATGCACCAAGGTTCCGGAATGTTCGGAATTCCGGAATGCACAAAGGTTCCGGAATGCACCAAGGTTCCGGAATGTTCGGAATTCCGGAATGTTCAGAGTTCCGGAATGTTCAGAGTTCCGGAATGTTCGGAATTCCGGAATGCACCAAGGTTCCGGAATGCACCAAGGTTCCGGAATGTTCGGAATTCCGGAATGTTCGGAATTCCGGAATGCACCAAGGTTCCGGAATGCACCAAGGTTCCGGAATGTTCGGAATTCCGGAATGCACAAAGGTTCCGGAATGCACCAAGGTTCCGGAATGTTCGGAATTCCGGAATGCACCAAGGTTCCGGAATGTTCGGAATTCCGGAATGTTCAGAGTTCCGGAATGTTCAGAGTTCCGGAATGCACCAAGGTTCCGGAATGTTCGGAATTCCGGAATGTTCAGAATTCCGGAATGCACCAAGGTTCCGGAATGCACCAAGGTTCCGGAATGCACCAAGGTTCCGGAATGTTCGGAATTCCGGAATGCACCAAGGTTCCGGAATGTTCGAAATTCCGGAATGCACCAAGGTTCCGGAATGCACCAAGGTTCCGGAATGTTCGGAATTCTGGAATGCACCAAGGTTCCGGAATGTTCGGAATTCCGGAATGTTCGGAATTCCGGAATGCACCAAGGTTCCGGAATGAACCAAGGTTCCGGAATGTTCGGAATTCCGGAATGTTCAGAGTTCCGGAATGTTCAGAGTTCCGGAATGCACCAAGGTTCCGGAATGCACCAAGGTTCCGGAATGTTAAGAGTTCCGGAATGCACCAAGGTTCCGGAATGTTCGGAATTCCGGAATGTTCAGAGTTCCGGAATGTTCGGAATTCCGGAATGCACCAAGGTTCCGGAATGCACCAAGGTTCCGGAATGTTCAGAGTTCCGGAATGCACCAAGGTTCCGGAATGTTCGGAATTCCGGAATGTTCGGAATTCCGGAATGCACCAAGGTTCCGGAATGCACCAAGGTTCCGGAATGTTCAGAGTTCCGGAATGCACCAAGGTTCCGGAATGTTCGGAATTCCGGAATGCACAAAGGTTCCGGAATGAACCAAGGTTCCGGAATGTTCGGAATTCCGGAATGTTCAGAGTTCCGGAATGTTCAGAGTTCCGGAATGCACCAAGGTTCCGGAATGCACCAAGGTTCCGGAATGTTAAGAGTTCCGGAATGCACCAAGGTTCCGGAATGTTCGGAATTCCGGAATGCACCAAGGTTCCGGAATGCACCAAGGTTCCGGAATGTTCGGAATTCCGGAATGTTCAGAATTCCGGAATGCACCAAGGTTCCGGAATGCACCGAGGTTCCGGAATGTTCGGAATTCCGGAATGCACAAAGGTTCCGGAATGTTCGGAATTCCGGAATGTTCGGAATTCCGGAATGCACCAAGGTTCCGGAATGCACCAAGGTTCCGGAATGTTCGGAATTCCAGAATGTTCAGAGTTCCGGAATGCACCAAGGTTCCGGAATGTTTGGAATTCCGGAATGTTCAGAGTTCCGGAATGTTCAGAGTTCCGGAATGCACCAAGGTTCCGGAATGCACCAAGGTTCCGGAATGTTCGGAATTCCGGAATGTTCAGAGTTCCGGAATGTTCGGAATTCCGGAATGCACCAAGGTTCCGGAATGCACCAAGGTTCCGGAATGTTCGGAATTCCGGAATGTTCAGAGTTCCGGAATGCACCAAGGTTCCGGAATGTTTGGAATTCCGGAATGTTCAGAGTTCCGGAATGTTCAGAGTTCCGGAATGCACCAAGGTTCCGGAATGTTCGGAATTCCGGAATGTTCAGAGTTCCGGAATGTTCAGAGTTCCGGAATGCACCAAGGTTCCGGAATGTTCGGAATTCCGGAATGTTCAGAGTTCCGGAATGCACCAAGGTTCCGGAATGTTCGAAATTCCGGAATGCACCAAGGTTCCGGAATGCACCAAGGTTCCGGAATGTTCAGAGTTCCGGAATGCACCGAGGTTCCGGAATGTTCGGAATTCCGGAATGTACCAAGGTTCCGGAATGTTCGGAATTCCGGAATGTTCAGAGTTCCGGAATGCACCAAGGTTCCGGAATGTTCGGAATTCCGGAATGCACCAAGGTTCCGGAATGCACCAAGGTTCCGGAATGTTCGGAATTCCGGAATGTTCAGAGTTCCGGAATGTTCAGAGTTCCGGAATGCACCAAGGTTCCGGAATGTTCGGAATTCCGGAATGTTCAGAGTTCCGGAATGTTCAGAGTTCCGGAATGCACCAAGGTTCCGGAATGTTCAGAGTTCCGGAATGCACCGAGGTTCCGGAATGCACCAAGGTTCCGGAATGTTCGAAATTCCGGAATGCACAAAGGTTCCGGAATGCACCAAGGTTCCGGAATGTTCGGAATTCCGGAATGTTCAGAGTTCCGGAATGTTCAGAGTTCCGGAATGCACCAAGGTTCCGGAATGTTCGGAATTCCGGAATGTTCAGAGTTCCGGAATGTTCAGAGTTCCGGAATGCACCAAGGTTCCGGAATGTTCAGAGTTCCGGAATGCACCGAGGTTCCGGAATGCACCAAGGTTCCGGAATGTTCGGAATTCCGGAATGCACAAAGGTTCCGGAATGCACCAAGGTTCCGGAATGTTCGGAATTCCGGAATGTTCAGAGTTCCGGAATGTTCAGAGTTCCGGAATGCACCAAGGTTCCGGAATGCACCAAGGTTCCGGAATGCACCAAGGTTCCGGAATGTTCGGAATTCCGGAATGCACCAAGGTTCCGGAATGTTCGGAATTCCGGAATGTACCAAAGTTCCGGAATGTTCAGAATTCCGGAATGTTCAGAGTTCCGGAATGCACCAAGGTTCCGGAATGTTCGGAATTCTGGAATGCACCAAGGTTCCGGAATGTTCGGAATTCCGGAATGTTCAGAGTTCCGGAATGCACCAAGGTTCCGGAATGTTCGGAATTCCGGAATGCACCAAGGTTCCGGAATGCACCAAGGTTCCGGAATGTTCGGAATTCCGGAATGTTCAGAGTTCCGGAATGTTCAGAGTTCCGGAATGCACCAAGGTTCCGGAATGTTCAGAGTTCCGGAATGCACCGAGGTTCCGGAATGCACCAAGGTTCCGGAATGTTAAGAGTTCCGGAATGCACCAAGGTTCCGGAATGTTCGGAATTCCGGAATGTTCAGAGTTCCGGAATGTTCAGAGTTCCGGAATGCACCAAGGTTCCGGAATGTTCGGAATTCCGGAATGTTCAGAGTTCCGGAATGTTCAGAGTTCCGGAATGCACCAAGGTTCCGGAATGTTCAGAGTTCCGGAATGCACCGAGGTTCCGGAATGCACCAAGGTTCCGGAATGTTCGAAATTCCGGAATGCACAAAGGTTCCGGAATGCACCAAGGTTCCGGAATGTTCGGAATTCCGGAATGTTCAGAGTTCCGGAATGTTCAGAGTTCCGGAATGCACCAAGGTTCCGGAATGTTCAGAGTTCCGGAATGCACCAAGGTTCCGGAATGCACCAAGGTTCCGGAATGTTCGGAATTCCGGAATGTTCAGAGTTCCGGAATGTTCAGAGTTCCGGAATGCACCAAGGTTCCGGAATGTTCGGAATTCCGGAATGTTCAGAGTTCCGGAATGTTCAGAGTTCCGGAATGCACCAAGGTTCCGGAATGTTCAGAGTTCCGGAATGCACCGAGGTTCCGGAATGCACCAAGGTTCCGGAATGTTCGAAATTCCGGAATGCACAAAGGTTCCGGAATGCACCAAGGTTCCGGAATGTTCGGAATTCCGGAATGTTCAGAGTTCCGGAATGTTCAGAGTTCCGGAATGCACCAAGGTTCCGGAATGTTCAGAGTTCCGGAATGCACCAAGGTTCCGGAATGCACCAAGGTTCCGGAATGTTCGGAATTCCGGAATGTTCAGAGTTCCGGAATGTTCAGAGTTCCGGAATGCACCAAGGTTCCGGAATGTTCGGAATTCTGGAATGTTCAGAGTTCCGGAATGTTCAGAGTTCCGGAATGCACCAAGGTTCCGGAATGTTCGGAATTCTGGAATGCACCAAGGTTCCGGAATGCACCAAGGTTCCGGAATGCACCAAGGTTCCGGAATGTTCAGAGTTCCGGAATGCACCAAGGTTCCGGAATGTTCGGAATTCCGGAATGTTCAGAGTTCCGGAATGTTCAGAGTTCCGGAATGCACCAAGGTTCCGGAATGTTCGGAATTCCGGAATGCACCGAGGTTCCGGAATGCACCAAGGTTCCGGAATGTTCGGAATTCTGGAATGCACCAAGGTTCCGGAATGCACCAAGGTTCCGGAATGCACCAAGGTTCCGGAATGTTCAGAGTTCCGGAATGCACCAAGGTTCCGGAATGTTCGGAATTCCGGAATGTTCAGAGTTCCGGAATGCACCAAGGTTCCGGAATGTTCGGAATTCCGGAATGCACAAAGGTTCCGGAATGCACCAAGGTTCCGGAATGTTCGGAATTCCGGAATGTTCAGAGTTCCGGAATGTTCAGAGTTCCGGAATGCACCGAGGTTCCGGAATGCACCAAGGTTCCGGAATGTTAAGAGTTCCGGAATGCACCAAGGTTCCGGAATGTTCGGAATTCCGGAATGTTCAGAGTTCCGGAATGTTCGGAATTCCGGAATGTACCAAGGTTCCGGAATGTTCGGAATTCTGGAATGTTCAGAGTTCCGGAATGTTCAGAGTTCCGGAATGTTCGGAATTCCGGAATGTACCAAGGTTCCCGAATGTTCGGAATTCCGGAATGTTCAGAGTTCCGGAATGCACCAAGGTTCCGGAATGTTCGGAATTCCGGAATGCACAAAGGTTCCGGAATGCACCAAGGTTCCGGAATGTTCGGAATTCCGGAATGTTCAGAGTACCGGAATGTTCAGAGTTCCGGAATGCACCAAGGTTCCGGAATGTTCGGAATTCCGGAATGTTCAGAGTTCCGGAATGTTCAGAGTTCCGGAATGCACCAAGGTTCCGGAATGTTCAGAGTTCCGGAATGCACCGAGGTTCCGGAATGCACCAAGGTTCCGGAATGTTCGAAATTCCGGAATGCACAAAGGTTCCGGAATGCACCAAGGTTCCGGAATGTTCGGAATTCCGGAATGTTCAGAGTTCCGGAATGTTCAGAGTTCCGGAATGCACCAAGGTTCCGGAATGTTCGAAATTCCGGAATGCACAAAGGTTCCGGAATGCACCAAGGTTCCGGAATGTTCGGAATTCCGGAATGTTCAGAGTTCCGGAATGTTCAGAGTTCCGGAATGCACCAAGGTTCCGGAATGTTCAGAGTTCCGGAATGCACCAAGGTTCCGGAATGCACCAAGGTTCCGGAATGTTCGGAATTCCGGAATGTTCAGAGTTCCGGAATGTTCAGAGTTCCGGAATGCACCAAGGTTCCGGAATGTTCGGAATTCTGGAATGCACCAAGGTTCCGGAATGCACCAAGGTTCCGGAATGCACCAAGGTTCCGGAATGTTCAGAGTTCCGGAATGCACCAAGGTTCCGGAATGTTCGGAATTCCGGAATGTTCAGAGTTCCGGAATGCACCAAGGTTCCGGAATGTTCGGAATTCCGGAATGCACCGAGGTTCCGGAATGCACCAAGGTTCCGGAATGTTCGGAATTCTGGAATGCACCAAGGTTCCGGAATGCACCAAGGTTCCGGAATGCACCAAGGTTCCGGAATGTTCAGAGTTCCGGAATGCACCAAGGTTCCGGAATGTTCGGAATTCCGGAATGTTCAGAGTTCCGGAATGTTCAGAGTTCCGGAATGCACCAAGGTTCCGGAATGTTCAGAGTTCCGGAATGCACCAAGGTTCCGGAATGTTCGGAATTCCGGAATGCACAAAGGTTCCGGAATGCACCAAGGTTCCGGAATGTTCGGAATTCCGGAATGCACCAAGGTTCCGGAATGTTCGGAATTCCGGAATGCACCAAGGTTCCGGAATGTTCGGAATAACGGAATGTTCAGAGTTCCGGAATGCACCAAGGTTCCGGAATGCACCAAGGTTCCGGAATGTTCGGAATTCCGGAATGTTCAGAGTTCCGGAATGCACCAAGGTTCCGGAATGTTTGGAATTCCGGAATGTTCAGAGTTCCGGAATGTTCAGAGTTCCGGAATGCACCAAGGTTCCGGAATGTTTGGAATTCCGGAATGTTCAGAGTTCCGGAATGTTCAGAGTTCCGGAATGCACCAAGGTTCCGGAATGTTCGGAATTCCGGAATGTTCAGAGTTCCGGAATGCACCGAGGTTCCGGAATGCAACAAGGTTCCGGAATGTTCGGAATTCCGGAATGTACCAAGGTTCCGGAATGTTTGAAATTCCGGAATGCACCAAGGTTCCGGAATGCACCAAGGTTCCGGAATGTTCAGAGTTCCGGAATGCACCAAGGTTCCGGAATGCACCAAGGTTCCGGAATGTTCGGAATTCCAGAATGTTCAGAGTTCCGGAATGCACCAAGGTTCCGGAATGTTTGGAATTCCGGAATGTTCAGAGTTCCGGAATGTTCAGAGTTCCGGAATGCACCAAGGTTCCGGAATGCACCAAGGTTCCGGAATGTTCGGAATTCCGGAATGTTCAGAGTTCCGGAATGTTCGGAATTCCGGAATGCACCAAGGTTCCGGAATGCACCAAGGTTCCGGAATGTTCGGAATTCCGGAATGTTCAGAGTTCCGGAATGCACCAAGGTTCCGGAATGTTTGGAATTCCGGAATGTTCAGAGTTCCGGAATGTTCAGAGTTCCGGAATGCACCAAGGTTCCGGAATGTTCGGAATTCCGGAATGTTCAGAGTTCCGGAATGTTCAGAGTTCCGGAATGTTCGGAATTCCGGAATGCACCAAGGTTCCGGAATGCACCAAGGTTCCGGAATGTTCGGAATTCCGGAATGTTCGGAATTCCGGAATGCACCAAGGTTCCGGAATGCACCAAGGTTCCGGAATGTTCGGAATTCCGGAATGCACAAAGGTTCCGGAATGCACCAAGGTTCCGGAATGTTCGGAATTCCGGAATGCACCAAGGTTCCGGAATGTTCGGAATTCCGGAATGCACCAAGGTTCCGGAATGCACCAAGGTTCCGGAATGTTCAGAGTTCCGGAATGCACCGAGGTTCCGGAATGTTCGGAATTCCGGAATGTACCAAGGTTCCGGAATGTTCGGAATTCCGGAATGTTCAGAGTTCCGGAATGCACCAAGGTTCCGGAATGTTCGGAATTCCGGAATGCACCAAGGTTCCGGAATGCACCAAGGTTCCGGAATGTTCGGAATTCCGGAATGTTCAGAGTTCCGGAATGTTCAGAGTTCCGGAATGCACCAAGGTTCCGGAATGTTCGGAATTCCGGAATGTTCAGAGTTCCGGAATGTTCAGAGTTCCGGAATGCACCAAGGTTCCGGAATGTTCAGAGTTCCGGAATGCACCGAGGTTCCGGAATGCACCAAGGTTCCGGAATGTTCGAAATTCCGGAATGCACAAAGGTTCCGGAATGCACCAAGGTTCCGGAATGTTCGGAATTCCGGAATGTTCAGAGTTCCGGAATGTTCAGAGTTCCGGAATGCACCAAGGTTCCGGAATATTCGGAATTCCGGAATGTTCAGAGTTCCGGAATGTTCAGAGTTCCGGAATGCACCAAGGTTCCGGAATGTTCAGAGTTCCGGAATGCACCGAGGTTCCGGAATGCACCAAGGTTCCGGAATGTTCGGAATTCCGGAATGCACAAAGGTTCCGGAATGCACCAAGGTTCCGGAATGTTCGGAATTCCGGAATGTTCAGAGTTCCGGAATGTTCAGAGTTCCGGAATGCACCAAGGTTCCGGAATGCACCAAGGTTCCGGAATGCACCAAGGTTCCGGAATGTTCGGAATTCCGGAATGCACCAAGGTTCCGGAATGTTCGGAATTCCGGAATGTACCAAAGTTCCGGAATGTTCGGAATTCCGGAATGTTCAGAGTTCCGGAATGCACCAAGGTTCCGGAATGTTCGGAATTCTGGAATGCACCAAGGTTCCGGAATGTTCGGAATTCCGGAATGTTCAGAGTTCCGGAATGCACCAAGGTTCCGGAATGTTCGGAATTCCGGAATGCACCAAGGTTCCGGAATGCACCAAGGTTCCGGAATGTTCGGAATTCCGGAATGTTCAGAGTTCCGGAATGTTCAGAGTTCCGGAATGCACCAAGGTTCCGGAATGTTCAGAGTTCCGGAATGCACCGAGGTTCCGGAATGCACCAAGGTTCCGGAATGTTAAGAGTTCCGGAATGCACCAAGGTTCCGGAATGTTCGGAATTCCGGAATGTTCAGAGTTCCGGAATGTTCAGAGTTCCGGAATGCACCAAGGTTCCGGAATGCACCAAGGTTCCGGAATGCACCAAGGTTCCGGAATGTTCAGAGTTCCGGAATGCACCAAGGTTCCGGAATGTTCGGAATTCCGGAATGTTCAGAGTTCCGGAATGTTCAGAGTTCCGGAATGCACCAAGGTTCCGGAATGTTCGGAATTCCGGAATGCACCGAGGTTCCGGAATGCACCAAGGTTCCGGAATGTTCGGAATTCTGGAATGCACCAAGGTTCCGGAATGCACCAAGGTTCCGGAATGCACCAAGGTTCCGGAATGTTCAGAGTTCCGGAATGCACCAAGGTTCCGGAATGTTCGGAATTCCGGAATGTTCAGAGTTCCGGAATGTTCAGAGTTCCGGAATGCACCAAGGTTCCGGAATGTTCGGAATTCCGGAATGCACCGAGGTTCCGGAATGCACCAAGGTTCCGGAATGTTAAGAGTTCCGGAATGCACCAAGGTTCCGGAATGTTCGGAATTCCGGAATGTTCAGAGTTCCGGAATGTTCGGAATTCCGGAATGTACCAAGGTTCCGGAATGTTCGGAATTCTGGAATGTTCAGAGTTCCGGAATGTTCAGAGTTCCGGAATGTTCGGAATTCCGGAATGTACCAAGGTTCCCGAATGTTCGGAATTCCGGAATGTTCAGAGTTCCGGAATGCACCAAGGTTCCGGAATGTTCGGAATTCCGGAATGCACAAAGGTTCCGGAATGCACCAAGGTTCCGGAATGTTCGGAATTCCGGAATGTTCAGAGTTCCGGAATGTTCAGAGTTCCGGAATGCACCAAGGTTCCGGAATGTTCGGAATTCCGGAATGTTCAGAGTTCCGGAATGTTCAGAGTTCCGGAATGCACCAAGGTTCCGGAATGTTCAGAGTTCCGGAATGCACCGAGGTTCCGGAATGCACCAAGGTTCCGGAATGTTCGAAATTCCGGAATGCACAAAGGTTCCGGAATGCACCAAGGTTCCGGAATGTTCGGAATTCCGGAATGTTCAGAGTTCCGGAATGTTCAGAGTTCCGGAATGCACCAAGGTTCCGGAATGTTCAGAGTTCCGGAATGCACCAAGGTTCCGGAATGCACCAAGGTTCCGGAATGTTCGGAATTCCGGAATGTTCAGAGTTCCGGAATGTTCAGAGTTCCGGAATGCACCAAGGTTCCGGAATGTTCGGAATTCTGGAATGCACCAAGGTTCCGGAATGCACCAAGGTTCCGGAATGCACCAAGGTTCCGGAATGTTCAGAGTTCCGGAATGCACCAAGGTTCCGGAATGTTCGGAATTCCGGAATGTTCAGAGTTCCGGAATGCACCAAGGTTCCGGAATGTTCGGAATTCCGGAATGCACCGAGGTTCCGGAATGCACCAAGGTTCCGGAATGTTCGGAATTCTGGAATGCACCAAGGTTCCGGAATGCACCAAGGTTCCGGAATGTTCGGAATTCCGGAATGTTCAGAGTTCCGGAATGTTCAGAGTTCCGGAATGCACCAAGGTTCCGGAATGTTCAGAGTTCCGGAATGCACCAAGGTTCCGGAATGTTCGGAATTCCGGAATGCACAAAGGTTCCGGAATGCACCAAGGTTCCGGAATGTTCGGAATTCCGGAATGCACCAAGGTTCCGGAATGTTCGGAATTCCGGAATGCACCAAGGTTCCGGAATGTTCGGAATAACGGAATGTTCAGAGTTCCGGAATGCACCAAGGTTCCGGAATGCACCAAGGTTCCGGAATGTTCGGAATTCCGGAATGTTCAGAGTTCCGGAATGCACCAAGGTTCCGGAATGTTTGGAATTCCGGAATGTTCAGAGTTCCGGAATGTTCAGAGTTCCGGAATGCACCAAGGTTCCGGAATGTTTGGAATTCCGGAATGTTCAGAGTTCCGGAATGTTCAGAGTTCCGGAATGCACCAAGGTTCCGGAATGTTCGGAATTCCGGAATGTTCAGAGTTCCGGAATGCACCGAGGTTCCGGAATGCAACAAGGTTCCGGAATGTTCGGAATTCCGGAATGTACCAAGGTTCCGGAATGTTTGAAATTCCGGAATGCACCAAGGTTCCGGAATGCACCAAGGTTCCGGAATGTTCAGAGTTCCGGAATGCACCAAGGTTCCGGAATGCACCAAGGTTCCGGAATGTTCGGAATTCCAGAATGTTCAGAGTTCCGGAATGCACCAAGGTTCCGGAATGTTTGGAATTCCGGAATGTTCAGAGTTCCGGAATGTTCAGAGTTCCGGAATGCACCAAGGTTCCGGAATGCACCAAGGTTCCGGAATGTTCGGAATTCCGGAATGTTCAGAGTTCCGGAATGTTCGGAATTCCGGAATGCACCAAGGTTCCGGAATGCACCAAGGTTCCGGAATGTTCGGAATTCCGGAATGTTCAGAGTTCCGGAATGCACCAAGGTTCCGGAATGTTTGGAATTCCGGAATGTTCAGAGTTCCGGAATGTTCAGAGTTCCGGAATGCACCAAGGTTCCGGAATGTTCGGAATTCCGGAATGTTCAGAGTTCCGGAATGTTCAGAGTTCCGGAATGTTCGGAATTCCGGAATGCACCAAGGTTCCGGAATGCACCAAGGTTCCGGAATGTTCGGAATTCCGGAATGTTCGGAATTCCGGAATGCACCAAGGTTCCGGAATGCACCAAGGTTCCGGAATGTTCGGAATTCCGGAATGCACAAAGGTTCCGGAATGCACCAAGGTTCCGGAATGTTCGGAATTCCGGAATGCACCAAGGTTCCGGAATGTTCGGAATTCCGGAATGCACCAAGGTTCCGGAATGCACCAAGGTTCCGGAATGTTCGGAATTCCGGAATGTACCAAGGTTCCGGAATGTTCGGAATTCCGGAATGTTCAGAGTTCCGGAATGCACCAAGGTTCCGGAATGTTCGGAATTCCGGAATGCACCAAGGTTCCGGAATGCACCAAGGTTCCGGAATGTTCGGAATTCCGGAATGTTCAGAGTTCCGGAATGTTCAGAGTTCCGGAATGCACCAAGGTTCCGGAATGTTCGGAATTCCGGAATGTTCAGAGTTCCGGAATGTTCAGAGTTCCGGAATGCACCAAGGTTCCGGAATGTTCAGAGTTCCGGAATGCACCGAGGTTCCGGAATGCACCAAGGTTCCGGAATGTTCGAAATTCCGGAATGCACAAAGGTTCCGGAATGCACCAAGGTTCCGGAATGTTCGGAATTCCGGAATGTTCAGAGTTCCGGAATGTTCAGAGTTCCGGAATGCACCAAGGTTCCGGAATATTCGGAATTCCGGAATGTTCAGAGTTCCGGAATGTTCAGAGTTCCGGAATGCACCAAGGTTCCGGAATGTTCAGAGTTCCGGAATGCACCGAGGTTCCGGAATGCACCAAGGTTCCGGAATGTTCGGAATTCCGGAATGCACAAAGGTTCCGGAATGCACCAAGGTTCCGGAATGTTCGGAATTCCGGAATGTTCAGAGTTCCGGAATGTTCAGAGTTCCGGAATGCACCAAGGTTCCGGAATGCACCAAGGTTCCGGAATGCACCAAGGTTCCGGAATGTTCGGAATTCCGGAATGCACCAAGGTTCCGGAATGTTCGGAATTCCGGAATGTACCAAAGTTCCGGAATGTTCGGAATTCCGGAATGTTCAGAGTTCCGGAATGCACCAAGGTTCCGGAATGTTCGGAATTCTGGAATGCACCAAGGTTCCGGAATGTTCGGAATTCCGGAATGTTCAGAGTTCCGGAATGCACCAAGGTTCCGGAATGTTCGGAATTCCGGAATGCACCAAGGTTCCGGAATGCACCAAGGTTCCGGAATGTTCGGAATTCCGGAATGTTCAGAGTTCCGGAATGTTCAGAGTTCCGGAATGCACCAAGGTTCCGGAATGTTCAGAGTTCCGGAATGCACCGAGGTTCCGGAATGCACCAAGGTTCCGGAATGTTAAGAGTTCCGGAATGCACCAAGGTTCCGGAATGTTCGGAATTCCGGAATGTTCAGAGTTCCGGAATGTTCAGAGTTCCGGAATGCACCAAGGTTCCGGAATGCACCAAGGTTCCGGAATGCACCAAGGTTCCGGAATGTTCAGAGTTCCGGAATGCACCAAGGTTCCGGAATGCACCAAGGTTCCGGAATGTTCGGAATTCCGGAATGTTCAGAGTTCCGGAATGTTCAGAGTTCCGGAATGTTCGGAATTCCGGAATGCACAAAGGTTCCGGAATGCACCAAGGTTCCGGAATGTTCGGAATTCCGGAATGTTCAGAGTTCCGGAATGTTCAGAGTTCCGGAATGCACCAAGGTTCCGGAATGTTCAGAGTTCCGGAATGCACCAAGGTTCCGGAATGTTCGGAATTCCGGAATGCACAAAGGTTCCGGAATGCACCAAGGTTCCGGAATGTTCGGAATTCCGGAATGCACCAAGGTTCCGGAATGTTCGGAATTCCGGAATGCACCAAGGTTCCGGAATGTTCGGAATAACGGAATGTTCAGAGTTCCGGAATGCACCAAGGTTCCGGAATGCACCAAGGTTCCGGAATGTTCGGAATTCCGGAATGTTCAGAGTTCCGGAATGCACCAAGGTTCCGGAATGTTTGGAATTCCGGAATGTTCAGAGTTCCGGAATGTTCAGAGTTCCGGAATGCACCAAGGTTCCGGAATGTTTGGAATTCCGGAATGTTCAGAGTTCCGGAATGTTCAGAGTTCCGGAATGCACCAAGGTTCCGGAATGTTCGGAATTCCGGAATGTTCAGAGTTCCGGAATGCACCGAGGTTCCGGAATGCACCAAGGTTCCGGAATGTTCGGAATTCCGGAATGTACCAAGGTTCCGGAATGTTCGAAATTCCGGAATGCACCAAGGTTCCGGAATGCACCAAGGTTCCGGAATGTTCAGAGTTCCGGAATGCACCAAGGTTCCGGAATGCACCAAGGTTCCGGAATGTTCGGAATTCCAGAATGTTCAGAGTTCCGGAATGCACCAAGGTTCCGGAATGTTCGGAATTCCGGAATGTTCAGAGTTCCGGAATGTTCAGAGTTCCGGAATGCACCAAGGTTCCGGAATGCACCAAGGTTCCGGAATGTTCGGAATTCCGGAATGTTCAGAGTTCCGGAATGTTCGGAATTCCGGAATGCACCAAGGTTCCGGAATGCACCAAGGTTCCGGAATGTTCGGAATTCCGGAATGTTCAGAGTTCCGGAATGCACCAAGGTTCCGGAATGTTTGGAATTCCGGAATGTTCAGAGTTCCGGAATGTTCAGAGTTCCGGAATGCACCAAGGTTCCGGAATGTTCGGAATTCCGGAATGTTCAGAGTTCCGGAATGTTCAGAGTTCCGGAATGCACCAAGGTTCCGGAATTTTCGGAATTCCGGAATGTTCAGAGTTCCGGAATGCACCAAGGTTCCGGAATGTTCGAAATTCCGGAATGCACCAAGGTTCCGGAATGCACCAAGGTTCCGGAATGTTCAGAGTTCCGGAATGCACCGAGGTTCCGGAATGTTCGGAATTCCGGAATGTACCAAGGTTCCGGAATGTTCGGAATTCCGGAATGTTCAGAGTTCCGGAATGCACCAAGGTTCCGGAATGTTCGGAATTCCGGAATGCACCAAGGTTCCGGAATGCACCAAGGTTCCGGAATGTTCGGAATTCCGGAATGTTCAGAGTTCCGGAATGTTCAGAGTTCCGGAATGCACCAAGGTTCCGGAATGTTCGGAATTCCGGAATGTTCAGAGTTCCGGAATGTTCAGAGTTCCGGAATGCACCAAGGTTCCGGAATGTTCAGAGTTCCGGAATGCACCGAGGTTCCGGAATGCACCAAGGTTCCGGAATGTTCGAAATTCCGGAATGCACAAAGGTTCCGGAATGCACCAAGGTTCCGGAATGTTCGGAATTCCGGAATGTTCAGAGTTCCGGAATGTTCAGAGTTCCGGAATGCACCAAGGTTCCGGAATGTTCGGAATTCCGGAATGTTCAGAGTTCCGGAATGTTCAGAGTTCCGGAATGCACCAAGGTTCCGGAATGTTCAGAGTTCCGGAATGCACCGAGGTTCCGGAATGCACCAAGGTTCCGGAATGTTCGGAATTCCGGAATGCACAAAGGTTCCGGAATGCACCAAGGTTCCGGAATGTTCGGAATTCCGGAATGTTCAGAGTTCCGGAATGTTCAGAGTTCCGGAATGCACCAAGGTTCCGGAATGCACCAAGGTTCCGGAATGCACCAAGGTTCCGGAATGTTCGGAATTCCGGAATGCACCAAGGTTCCGGAATGTTCGGAATTCCGGAATGTACCAAAGTTCCGGAATGTTCGGAATTCCGGAATGTTCAGAGTTCCGGAATGCACCAAGGTTCCGGAATGTTCGGAATTCCGGAATGCACCAAGGTTCCGGAATGTTCGGAATTCCGGAATGTTCAGAGTTCCGGAATGCACCAAGGTTCCGGAATGTTCGGAATTCCGGAATGCACCAAGGTTCCGGAATGCACCAAGGTTCCGGAATGTTCGGAATTCCGGAATGTTCAGAGTTCCGGAATGTTCAGAGTTCCGGAATGCACCAAGGTTCCGGAATGTTCAGAGTTCCGGAATGCACCGAGGTTCCGGAATGCACCAAGGTTCCGGAATGTTAAGAGTTCCGGAATGCACCAAGGTTCCGGAATGTTCGGAATTCCGGAATGTTCAGAGTTCCGGAATGTTCAGAGTTCCGGAATGCACCAAGGTTCCGGAATGCACCAAGGTTCCGGAATGCACCAAGGTTCCGGAATGTTCAGAGTTCCGGAATGCACCAAGGTTCCGGAATGTTCGGAATTCCGGAATGTTCAGAGTTCCGGAATGTTCAGAGTTCCGGAATGCACCAAGGTTCCGGAATGTTCGGAATTCCGGAATGCACCGAGGTTCCGGAATGCACCAAGGTTCCGGAATGTTAAGAGTTCCGGAATGCACCAAGGTTCCGGAATGTTCGGAATTCCGGAATGTTCAGAGTTCCGGAATGTTCGGAATTCCGGAATGTACCAAGGTTCCGGAATGTTCGGAATTCTGGAATGTTCAGAGTTCCGGAATGTTCAGAGTTCCGGAATGTTCGGAATTCCGGAATGTACCAAGGTTCCGGAATGTTCGGAATTCCGGAATGTTCAGAGTTCCGGAATGCACCAAGGTTCCGGAATGTTCGGAATTCCGGAATGCACAAAGGTTCCGGAATGCACCAAGGTTCCGGAATGTTCGGAATTCCGGAATGCACAAAGGTTCCGGAATGCACCAAGGTTCCGGAATGTTCGGAATTCCGGAATGTTCAGAGTTCCGGAATGTTCAGAGTTCCGGAATGCACCAAGGTTCCGGAATGTTCAGAGTTCCGGAATGCACCAAGGTTCCGGAATGTTCGGAATTCCGGAATGCACAAAGGTTCCGGAATGCACCAAGGTTCCGGAATGTTCGGAATTCCGGAATGCACCAAGGTTCCGGAATGTTCGGAATTCCGGAATGCACCAAGGTTCCGGAATGTTCGGAATTACGGAATGTTCAGAGTTCCGGAATGCACCAAGGTTCCGGAATGTTCGGAATTCCGGAATGCACCAAGGTTCCGGAATGCACCAAGGTTCCGGAATGCACCAAGGTTCCGGAATGTTCAGAGTTCCGGAATGCACCGAGGTTCCGGAATGCACCAAGGTTCCGGAATGTTCGGAATTCCGGAATGCACAAAGGTTCCGGAATGCACCAAGGTTCCGGAATGTTCGGAATTCCGGAATGCACCAAGGTTCCGGAATGTTCGGAATTCCGGAATGTTCAGAGTTCCGGAATGTTCAGAGTTCCGGAATGCACCAAGGTTCCGGAATGTTCGGAATTCCGGAATGTTCAGAATTCCGGAATGCACCAAGGTTCCGGAATGCACCAAGGTTCCGGAATGCACCAAGGTTCCGGAATGTTCGGAATTCCGGAATGCACCAAGGTTCCGGAATGTTCGAAATTCCGGAATGCACCAAGGTTCCGGAATGCACCAAGGTTCCGGAATGTTCGGAATTCTGGAATGCACCAAGGTTCCGGAATGTTCGGAATTCCGGAATGTTCGGAATTCCGGAATGCACCAAGGTTCCGGAATGAACCAAGGTTCCGGAATGTTCGGAATTCCGGAATGTTCAGAGTTCCGGAATGTTCAGAGTTCCGGAATGCACCAAGGTTCCGGAATGCACCAAGGTTCCGGAATGTTAAGAGTTCCGGAATGCACCAAGGTTCCGGAATGTTCGGAATTCCGGAATGTTCAGAGTTCCGGAATGTTCGGAATTCCGGAATGCACCAAGGTTCCGGAATGCACCAAGGTTCCGGAATGTTAAGAGTTCCGGAATGCACCAAGGTTCCGGAATGTTCGGAATTCCGGAATGTTCAGAGTTCCGGAATGTTCGGAATTCCGGAATGCACCAAGGTTCCGGAATGCACCAAGGTTCCGGAATGTTCGGAATTCCGGAATGTTCAGAATTCCGGAATGCACCAAGGTTCCGGAATGCACCAAGGTTCCGGAATGTTCGGAATTCCGGAATGCACAAAGGTTCCGGAATGTTCGGAATTCCGGAATGTTCGGAATTCCGGAATGCACCAAGGTTCCGGAATGCACCAAGGTTCCGGAATGTTCGGAATTCCGGAATGCACAAAGGTTCCGGAATGCACCAAGGTTCCGGAATGTTCAGAATTCCGGAATGTTCAGAGTTCCGGAATGTTCGGAATTCCGGAATGCACCAAGGTTCCGGAATGCACCAAGGTTCCGGAATGTTCGGAATTCCGGAATGTTCGGAATTCCGGAATGCACCAAGGTTCCGGAATGCACCAAGGTTCCGGAATGCACCAAGGTTCCGGAATGTTCGGAATTCCGGAATGTTCGGAATTCCGGAATGCACCAAGGTTCCGGAATGCACCAAGGTTCCGGAATGTTCAGAGTTCCGGAATGCACCAAGGTTCCGGAATGTTCGGAATTCCGGAATGCACAAAGGTTCCGGAATGAACCAAGGTTCCGGAATGTTCGGAATTCCGGAATGTTCAGAGTTCCGGAATGTTCAGAGTTCCGGAATGCACCAAGGTTCCGGAATGTTAAGAGTTCCGGAATGCACCAAGGTTCCGGAATGTTCGGAATTCCGGAATGTTCAGAGTTCCGGAATGTTCGGAATTCCGGAATGCACCAAGGTTCCGGAATGCACCAAGGTTCCGGAATGTTCGGAATTCCGGAATGTTCGGAATTCCGGAATGCACCAAGGTTCCGGAATGCACCAAGGTTCCGGAATGTTCAGAGTTCCGGAATGCACAAAGGTTCCGGAATGAACCAAGGTTCCGGAATGTTCGGAATTCCGGAATGTTCAGAGTTCCGGAATGTTCAGAGTTCCGGAATGCACCAAGGTTCCGGAATGCACCAAGGTTCCGGAATGTTAAGAGTTCCGGAATGCACCAAGGTTCCGGAATGTTCGGAATTCCGGAATGTTCAGAGTTCCGGAATGTTCGGAATTCCGGAATGCACCAAGGTTCCGGAATGCACCAAGGTTCCGGAATGTTCGGAATTCCGGAATGTTCAGAATTCCGGAATGCACCAAGGTTCCGGAATGCACCAAGGTTCCGGAATGCACCAAGGTTCCGGAATGTTCGGAATTCCGGAATGCACAAAGGTTCCGGAATGTTCGGAATTCCGGAATGTTCGGAATTCCGGAATGCACCAAGGTTCCGGAATGCACCAAGGTTCCGGAATGTTCGGAATTCCGGAATGCACAAAGGTTCCGGAATGCACCAAGGTTCCGGAATGTTCAGAATTCCGGAATGTTCAGAGTTCCGGAATGTTCAGAGTTCCGGAATGCACCAAGGTTCCGGAATGTTCAGAATTCCGGAATGTTCAGAGTTCCGGAATGCACCAAGGTTCCGGAATGTTCGGAATTCCGGAATGCACAAAGGTTCCGGAATGTTCAGAGTTCCGGAATGCACCAAGGTTCCGGAATGTTCGGAATTCCGGAATGTTCAGAGTTCCGGAATGCACCAAGGTTCCGGAATGCACCAAGGTTCCGGAATGTTCAGAATTCCGGAATGCACCAAGGTTCGGAATGTTCGGAATTCCGGAATGTTCAGAATTCCGGAATGTTCAGAGTTCCGGAATGCACCAAGGTTCCGGAATGTTCGGAATTCCGGAATGCACAAAGGTTCCGGAATGTTCGGAATTCCGGAATGTTCAGAGTTCCGGAATGTTCAGAGTTCCGGAATGCACCAAGGTTCCGGAAAGTTCAGAATTCCGGAATGTTCAGAGTTCCGGAATGCACCAAGGTTCCGGAATGTTCGGAATTCCGGAATGCACAAAGGTTCCGGAATGTTCGGAATTCCGGAATGTTCAGAGTTCCGGAATGCACCAAGGTTCCGGAATGTTCGGAATTCCGGAATGCACCAAGGTTCCGGAATGCACCAAGGTTCCGGAATGTTCGGAATTCCGGAATGTTCAGAGTTCCGGAATGTTCAGAGTTCCGGAATGCACCAAGGTTCCGGAATGTTCGGAATTCCGGAATGCACCAAGGTTCCGGAATGTCCGGAATTCCGGAATGTTCAGAGTTCCGGAATGTTCAGAGTTCCGGAATGCACCAAGGTTCCGGAATGTTAAGAGTTCCGGAATGCACCAAGGTTCCGGAATGTTCGGAATTCCGGAATGTTCAGAGTTCCGGAATGCACCAAGGTTCCGGAATGTTCAGAGTTCCGGAATGCACCAAGGTTCCGGAATGTTAAGAGTTCCGGAATGCACCAAGGTTCCGGAATGTTAAGAGTTCCGGAATGCACCAAGGTTTCGGAATGTTCGGAATTCCGGAATGCACCAAGGTTCCGGAATGCACCAAGGTTCCGGAATGTTCGGAATTCCGGAATGTTCGGAATTCCGGAATGCACCAAGGTTCCGGAATGCACCAAGGTTCCGGAATGTTCAGAGTTCCGGAATGCACCAAGGTTCCGGAATGTTCGGAATTCCGGAATGTTCAGAGTTCCGGAATGTTCGGAATTCCGGAATGCACCAAGGTTCCGGAATGCACCAAGGTTCCGGAATGTTCGGAATTCCGGAATGTTCAGAATTCCGGAATGCACCAAGGTTCCGGAATGCACCAAGGTTCCGGAATGTTCGGAATTCCGGAATGCACAAAGGTTCCGGAATGTTCGGAATTCCGGAATGTTCGGAATTCCGGAATGCACCAAGGTTCCGGAATGCACCAAGGTTCCGGAATGTTCGGAATTCCGGAATGCACAAAGGTTCCGGAATGCACCAAGGTTCCGGAATGTTCAGAATTCCGGAATGTTCAGAGTTCCGGAATGTTCGGAATTCCGGAATGCACCAAGGTTCCGGAATGCACCAAGGTTCCGGAATGTTCGGAATTCCGGAATGTTCGGAATTCCGGAATGCACCAAGGTTCCGGAATGCACCAAGGTTCCGGAATGCACCAAGGTTCCGGAATGTTCGGAATTCCGGAATGTTCGGAATTCCGGAATGCACCAAGGTTCCGGAATGCACCAAGGTTCCGGAATGTTCAGAGTTCCGGAATGCACCAAGGTTCCGGAATGTTCGGAATTCCGGAATGCACAAAGGTTCCGGAATGAACCAAGGTTCCGGAATGTTCGGAATTCCGGAATGTTCAGAGTTCCGGAATGTTCAGAGTTCCGGAATGCACCAAGGTTCCGGAATGTTAAGAGTTCCGGAATGCACCAAGGTTCCGGAATGTTCGGAATTCCGGAATGTTCAGAGTTCCGGAATGTTCGGAATTCCGGAATGCACCAAGGTTCCGGAATGCACCAAGGTTCCGGAATGTTCGGAATTCCGGAATGTTCGGAATTCCGGAATGCACCAAGGTTCCGGAATGCACCAAGGTTCCGGAATGTTCAGAGTTCCGGAATGCACAAAGGTTCCGGAATGAACCAAGGTTCCGGAATGTTCGGAATTCCGGAATGTTCAGAGTTCCGGAATGTTCAGAGTTCCGGAATGCACCAAGGTTCCGGAATGCACCAAGGTTCCGGAATGTTAAGAGTTCCGGAATGCACCAAGGTTCCGGAATGTTCGGAATTCCGGAATGTTCAGAGTTCCGGAATGTTCGGAATTCCGGAATGCACCAAGGTTCCGGAATGCACCAAGGTTCCGGAATGTTCGGAATTCCGGAATGTTCAGAATTCCGGAATGCACCAAGGTTCCGGAATGCACCAAGGTTCCGGAATGCACCAAGGTTCCGGAATGTTCGGAATTCCGGAATGCACAAAGGTTCCGGAATGTTCGGAATTCCGGAATGTTCGGAATTCCGGAATGCACCAAGGTTCCGGAATGCACCAAGGTTCCGGAATGTTCGGAATTCCGGAATGCACAAAGGTTCCGGAATGCACCAAGGTTCCGGAATGTTCAGAATTCCGGAATGTTCAGAGTTCCGGAATGTTCAGAGTTCCGGAATGCACCAAGGTTCCGGAATGTTCAGAATTCCGGAATGTTCAGAGTTCCGGAATGCACCAAGGTTCCGGAATGTTCGGAATTCCGGAATGCACAAAGGTTCCGGAATGTTCAGAGTTCCGGAATGCACCAAGGTTCCGGAATGTTCGGAATTCCGGAATGTTCAGAGTTCCGGAATGCACCAAGGTTCCGGAATGCACCAAGGTTCCGGAATGTTCAGAATTCCGGAATGCACCAAGGTTCGGAATGTTCGGAATTCCGGAATGTTCAGAATTCCGGAATGTTCAGAGTTCCGGAATGCACCAAGGTTCCGGAATGTTCGGAATTCCGGAATGCACAAAGGTTCCGGAATGTTCGGAATTCCGGAATGTTCAGAGTTCCGGAATGTTCAGAGTTCCGGAATGCACCAAGGTTCCGGAAAGTTCAGAATTCCGGAATGTTCAGAGTTCCGGAATGCACCAAGGTTCCGGAATGTTCGGAATTCCGGAATGCACAAAGGTTCCGGAATGTTCGGAATTCCGGAATGTTCAGAGTTCCGGAATGCACCAAGGTTCCGGAATGTTCGGAATTCCGGAATGCACCAAGGTTCCGGAATGCACCAAGGTTCCGGAATGTTCGGAATTCCGGAATGTTCAGAGTTCCGGAATGTTCAGAGTTCCGGAATGCACCAAGGTTCCGGAATGTTCGGAATTCCGGAATGCACCAAGGTTCCGGAATGTCCGGAATTCCGGAATGTTCAGAGTTCCGGAATGTTCAGAGTTCCGGAATGCACCAAGGTTCCGGAATGTTAAGAGTTCCGGAATGCACCAAGGTTCCGGAATGTTCGGAATTCCGGAATGTTCAGAGTTCCGGAATGCACCAAGGTTCCGGAATGTTCAGAGTTCCGGAATGCACCAAGGTTCCGGAATGTTAAGAGTTCCGGAATGCACCAAGGTTCCGGAATGTTAAGAGTTCCGGAATGCACCAAGGTTTCGGAATGTTCGGAATTCCGGAATGCACCAAGGTTCCGGAATGCACCAAGGTTCCGGAATGTTCGGAATTCCGGAATGTTCGGAATTCCGGAATGCACCAAGGTTCCGGAATGCACCAAGGTTCCGGAATGTTCAGAGTTCCGGAATGCACCAAGGTTCAGGAATGTTCGGAATTCCGGAATGCACAAAGGTTCCGGAATGAACCAAGGTTCCGGAATGTTCGGAATTCCGGAATGTTCAGAGTTCCGGAATGTTCAGAGTTCCGGAATGCACCAAGGTTCCGGAATGCACCAAGGTTCCGGAATGCACCAAGGTTCCGGAATGTTAAGAGTTCCGGAATGCACCAAGGTTCCGGAATGTTCGGAATTCCGGAATGTTCAGAGTTCCGGAATGTTCGGAATTCCGGAATGCACCAAGGTTCCGGAATGTTCGGAATTCCGGAATGTTCAGAGTTGCGGAATGTTCAGAGTTCCGGAATGCACCAAGGTTCCGGAATGTTCGGAATTCCGGAATGCACAAAGGTTCCGGAATGCACCAAGGTTCCGGAATGTTCGGAATTCCGGAATGCACCAAGGTTCCGGAATGTTTGGAATTCCGGAATGCACCAAGGTTCCGGAATGCACCAAGGTTCCGGAATGTTCGGAATTCCGGAATGCACCAAGGTTCCGGAATGCACCAAGGTTCCGGAATGTTCGGAATTCCGGAATGTACCAAGGTTCCGGAATGTTCGGAATTCCGGAATGTTCAGAGTTCCGGAATGCACCAAGGTTCCGGAATGCACCAAGGTTCGGAATGTTCGGAATTCCGGAATGTTCAGAGTTCCGGAATGTTCAGAGTTCCGGAATGTTCAGAGTTCCGGAATGCACCAAGGTTCCGGAATGTTCGGAATTCTGGAATGCACCAAGGTTCCGGAATGTTCGGAATTCCGGAATGTTCAGAGTTCCGGAATGCACCAAGGTTCCGGAATGTTCGGAATTCCGGAATGCACCGAGGTTCCGGAATGCACCAAGGTTCCGGAATGTTCAGAGTTCCGGAATGCACCGAGGTTCCGGAATGCACCAAGGTTCCGGAATGCACCAAGGTTCCGGAATGCACCAAGGTTCCGGAATGTTCGGAATTCCGGAATGTACCAAGGTTCCGGAATGTTCGGAATTCCGGAATGTTCGGAATTCCGGAATGCACCAAGGTTCCGGAATGCACCAAGGTTCCGGAATGTTCAGAGTTCCGGAATGCACCAAGGTTCCGGAATGCACCAAGGTTCCGGAATGTTCGGAATTCCGGAATGTTCAGAGTTCCGGAATGCACCAAGGTTCCGGATGTTCGGAATTCCGGAATGCACCAAGGTTCCGGAATGCACCAAGGTTCGGAATGTTCGGAATTCCGGAATGTTCAGAGTTCCGGAATGCACCAAGGTTTCGGAATGTTCGGAATTCTGGAATGCACCAAGGTTCCGGAATGTTCGGAATTCCGGAATGTTCAGAGTTCCGGAATGCACCAAGGTTCCGGAATGTTTGGAATTCCGGAATGTTCAGAGTTCCGGAATGTTCAGAGTTCCGGAATGCACCGAGGTTCCGGAATGCACCAAGGTTCCGGAATGTTAAGAGTTCCGGAATGCACCAAGGTTCCGGAATGTTCAGAATTCCGGAATGCACCAAGGTTCCGGAATGCACCAAGGTTCCGGAATGTTCGGAATTCCGGAATGCACCAAGGTTCCGGAATGCACCAAGGTTCCGGAATGTTCGGAATTCCGGAATGTACCAAGGTTCCGGAATGTTCGGAATTCCGGAATGTTCAGAGTTCCGGAATGCACCAAGGTTCCGGAATGCACCAAGGTTCGGAATGTTCGGAATTCCGGAATGTTCAGAGTTCCGGAATGTTCAGAGTTCCGGAATGTTCAGAGTTCCGGAATGCACCAAGGTTCCGGAATGTTCGGAATTCTGGAATGCACCAAGGTTCCGGAATGTTCGGAATTCCGGAATGTTCAGAGTTCCGGAATGCACCAAGGTTCCGGAATGTTCGGAATTCCGGAATGCACCGAGGTTCCGGAATGCACCAAGGTTCCGGAATGTTCAGAGTTCCGGAATGCACCGAGGTTCCGGAATGCACCAAGGTTCCGGAATGCACCAAGGTTCCGGAATGCACCAAGGTTCCGGAATGTTCGGAATTCCGGAATGTACCAAGGTTCCGGAATGTTCGGAATTCCGGAATGTTCGGAATTCCGGAATGCACCAAGGTTCCGGAATGCACCAAGGTTCCGGAATGTTCAGAGTTCCGGAATGCACCAAGGTTCCGGAATGCACCAAGGTTCCGGAATGTTCGGAATTCCGGAATGTTCAGAGTTCCGGAATGCACCAAGGTTCCGGATGTTCGGAATTCCGGAATGCACCAAGGTTCCGGAATGCACCAAGGTTCGGAATGTTCGGAATTCCGGAATGTTCAGAGTTCCGGAATGCACCAAGGTTTCGGAATGTTCGGAATTCTGGAATGCACCAAGGTTCCGGAATGTTCGGAATTCCGGAATGTTCAGAGTTCCGGAATGCACCAAGGTTCCGGAATGTTTGGAATTCCGGAATGTTCAGAGTTCCGGAATGTTCAGAGTTCCGGAATGCACCGAGGTTCCGGAATGCACCAAGGTTCCGGAATGTTAAGAGTTCCGGAATGCACCAAGGTTCCGGAATGTTCGGAATTCCGGAATGTTCAGAGTTCCGGAATGTTCGGAATTCCGGAATGCACCAAGGTTCCGGAATGCACCAAGGTTCCGGAATTCCGGAATGTACCAAGGTTCCGGAATGTTCGGAATTCCGGAATGTTCAGAGTTCCGGAATGCACCAAGGTTCCGGAATGTTCGGAATTCCGGAATGTTCAGAGTTCCGGAATGCACCAAGGTTCCGGAATGTTAAGAGTTCCGGAATGCACCAAGGTTCCGGAATGCACCAAGGTTCCGGAATGTTCAGAGTTCCGGAATGCACCAAGGTTCCGGAATGCACCAAGGTTCCGGAATGTTCGGAATTCCGGAATGTTCAGAGTTCCGGAATGCACCAAGGTTCCGGATGTTCGGAATTCCGGAATGCACCAAGGTTCCGGAATGCACCAAGGTTCGGAATGTTCGGAATTCCGGAATGTTCAGAGTTCCGGAATGCACCAAGGTTTCGGAATGTTCGGAATTCTGGAATGCACCAAGGTTCCGGAATGTTCGGAATTCCGGAATGTTCAGAGTTCCGGAATGCACCAAGGTTCCGGAATGTTTGGAATTCCGGAATGTTCAGAGTTCCGGAATGTTCAGAGTTCCGGAATGCACCGAGGTTCCGGAATGCACCAAGGTTCCGGAATGTTCAGAGTTCCGGAATGCACCAAGGTTCCGGAATGCACCAAGGTTCCGGAATGTTCGGAATTCCGGAATGTTCAGAGTTCCGGAATGTTCAGAGTTCCGGAATGCACCAAGGTTCCGGAATGTTCGGAATTCCGGAATGCACCAAGGTTCCGGAATGTTCGGAATTCCGGAATGCACCAAGGTTCCGGAATGCACCAAGGTTCCGGAATGTTCGGAATTCCGGAATGTTCAGAGTTCCGGAATGCACCAAGGTTCCGGAATGTTCGGAATTCCGGAATGTTCAGAGTTCCGGAATGCACCAAGGTTCCGGAATGTTAAGAGTTCCGGAATGCACCAAGGTTCCGGAATGTTCGGAATTCCGGAATGTACCAAGGTTCCGGAATGTTCAGAGTTCCGGAATGCACCAAGGTTCGGAATGTTCGGAATTCCGGAATGTTCAGAGTTCCGGAATGCACCAAGGTTCCGGAATGTTCGGAATTCCGGAATGTACCAAGGTTCCGGAATGTTCAGAGTTCCGGAATGTTCAGAGTTCCGGAATGCACCAAGGTTCCGGAATGTTCGGAATTCCGGAATGCACCAAGGTTCCGGAATGCACCAAGGTTCCGGAATGTTCAGAGTTCCGGAATGTTCAGAGTTCCGGAATGCACAAAGGTTCCGGAATGTTCAGAATTCCGGAATGCACCAAGGTTCGGAATGTTCAGAATTCCGGTATGCACCAAGGTTCGGAATGTTCGGAATTCCGGAATGTTCAGAGTTCCGGAATGCACCAAGGTTCCGGAATGTTAAGAGTTCCGGAATGCACCAAGGTTCCGGAATGTTCGGAATTCCGGAATGTTCAGAGTTCCGGAATGCACCAAGGTTCCGGAATGTTAAGAGTTCCGGAATGCACCAAGGTTCCGGAATGTTCGGAATTCCGGAATGTTCAGAGTTCCGGAATGTTCAGAGTTCCGGAATGCACCAAGGTTCCGGAATGTTAAGAGTTCCGGAATGCACCAAGGTTCCGGAATGTTAAGAGTTCCGGAATGCACCAAGGTTCCGGAATGTTCAGAATTCCGGAATGCACCAAGGTTCGGAATGTTCAGAGTTCCGGAATGCACCAAGGTTCGGAATGTTCAGAATTCCGGTATGCACCAAGGTTCGGAATGTTCGGAATTCCGGAATGTTCAGAGTTCCGGAATGCACCAAGGTTCCGGAATGTTAAGAGTTCCGGAATGCACCAAGGTTCCGGAATGTTCGGAATTCCGGAATGTTCAGAGTTCCGGAATGCACCAAGGTTCCGGAATGTTAAGAGTTCCGGAATGCACCAAGGTTCCGGAATGTTCGGAATTCCGGAATGTTCAGAGTTCCGGAATGCACCAAGGTTCCGGAATGTTAAGAGTTCCGGAATGCACCAAGGTTCCGGAATGTTAAGAGTTCCGGAATGCACCAAGGTTCCGGAATGTTCGGAATTCCGGAATGTACCAAGGTTCCGGAATGTTCGGAATTCCGGAATGTTCAGAGTTCCGGAATGTTCAGAGTTCCGGAATGCACCAAGGTTCCGGAATGTTCGGAATTCCGGAATGCACCAAGGTTCCGGAATGCACCAAGGTTCCGGAATGTTCGGAATTCCGGAATGTTCAGAGTTCCGGAATGTTCAGAGTTCCGGAATGCACCAAGGTTCCGGAATGTTCGGAATTCCGGAATGCACCAAGGTTCCGGAATGTTCGGAATTCCGGAATGCACCAAGGTTCCGGAATGTTCGGAATTCCGGAATGCACCAAGGTTCCGGAATGCACCAAGGTTCCGGAATGCACCAAGGTTCCGGAATGTTCGGAATTCCGGAATGCACCAAGGTTCCGGAATGCACCAAGGTTCCGGAATGTTCGGAATTCCGGAATGTTCAGAGTTCCGGAATGCACCAAGGTTCCGGAATGTTCGGAATTCCGGAATGTTCAGAGTTCCGGAATGCACCAAGGTTCCGGAATGCACCAAGGTTCCGGAATGCACCAAGGTTCCGGAATGTTCGAATTCCGGAATTCCGGAATGTTCAGAGTTCCGGAATGCACCAAGGTTCCGGAATGTTAAGAGTTCCGGAATGCACCAAGGTTCCGGAATGTTCGGAATTCCGGAATGTTCAGAGTTCCGGAATGCACCAAGGTTCCGGAATGCACCAAGGTTCCGGAATGTTCGGAATTCCGGGATGTTCAGAGTTCCGGAATGCACCAAGGTTCCGGAATGTTCGGAATTCCGGAATGTTCAGAGTTCCGGAATGTTCAGAGTTCCGGAATGCACCAAGGTTCCGGAATGCACCAAGGTTCCGGAATGCACCAAGGTTCCGGAATGTTCAGAGTTCCGGAATGCACCAAGGTTCCGGAATGCACCAAGGTTCCGGAATGTTCAGAGTTCCGGAATGCACCAAGGTTCCGGAATGTTCGGAATTCCGGAATGTTCGGAATTCCGGAATGTTCAGAGTTCCGGAATGCACCAAGGTTCCGGAATGTTCGGAATTCCGGAATGTACCAAGGTTCCGGAATGTTCAGAGTTCCGGAATGCACCAAGGTTCCGGAATGTTCGGAATTCCGGAATGTACCAAGGTTCCGGAATGTTCGGAATTCCGGAATGTTCAGAGTTCCGGAATGCACCAAGGTTCCGGAATGTTCGGAATTCCGGAATGCACCAAGGTTCCGGAATGCACCAAGGTTCCGGAATGTTCGGAATTCCGGAATGTTCAGAGTTCCGGAATGTTCAGAGTTCCGGAATGCACCAAGGTTCCGGAATGTTCGGAATTCCGGAATGTTCAGAGTTCCGGAATGCACCAAGGTTCCGGAATGCACCAAGGTTCCGGAATGTTCGGAATTCCGGAATGTTCAGAATTCCGGAATGCACCAAGGTTCCGGAATGCACCAAGGTTCCGGAATGTTCGGAATTCCGGAATGTTCAGAGTTCCGGAATGCACCAAGGTTCCGGAATTCAGAGTTCCGGAATGCACCAAGGTTCCGGAATGTTCAGAGTTCCGGAATGCACCAAGGTTCCGGAATGTTCGGAATTCCGGAATGTTCAGAGTTCCGGAATGCACCAAGGTTCCGGAATGTTAAGAGTTCCGGAATGCACCAAGGTTCCGGAATGTTAAGAGTTCCGGAATGCACCAAGGTTCCGGAATGTTCGGAATTCCGGAATGTACCAAGGTTCCGGAATGCACCAAGGTTCCGGAATGTTCGGAATTCCGGAATGTACCAAGGTTCCGGAATGTTCAGAATTCCGGAATGCACCAAGGTTCCGGAATGTTCGGAATTCCGGAATGTTCAGAGTTCCGGAATGCACCAAGGTTCCGGAATGCACCAAGGTTCCGGAATGTTCGGAATTCCGGAATGTTCAGAATTCCGGAATGTTCGGGATTCCGGAATGCACCAAGGTTCCGGAATGCACCAAGGTTCCGGAATGTTCGGAATTCCGGAATGTACCAAGGTTCCGGAATGTTCAGAGTTCCGGAATGTTCAGAGTTCCGGAATGCACCAAGGTTCCGGAATGTTCGGAATTCCGGAATGTTCAGAATTCCGGAATGCACCAAGGTTCCGGAATGCACCAAGGTTCCGGAATGTTCGGAATTCCGGAATGTTCAGAGTTCCGGAATGCACCAAGGTTCCGGAATTCAGAGTTCCGGAATGCACCAAGGTTCCGGAATGTTCAGAGTTCCGGAATGCACCAAGGTTCCGGAATGTTCGGAATTCCGGAATGTTCAGAGTTCCGGAATGCACCAAGGTTCCGGAATGTTAAGAGTTCCGGAATGCACCAAGGTTCCGGAATGTTAAGAGTTCCGGAATGCACCAAGGTTCCGGAATGTTCGGAATTCCGGAATGTACCAAGGTTCCGGAATGCACCAAGGTTCCGGAATGTTCGGAATTCCGGAATGTACCAAGGTTCCGGAATGTTCAGAATTCCGGAATGCACCAAGGTTCCGGAATGTTCGGAATTCCGGAATGTTCAGAGTTCCGGAATGCACCAAGGTTCCGGAATGCACCAAGGTTCCGGAATGTTCGGAATTCCGGAATGTTCAGAGTTCCGGAATGTTCAGAATTCCGGAATGCACCAAGGTTCCGGAATGTTCGGAATTCCGGAATGTTCAGAGTTCCGGAATGTTCAGAATTCCGGAATGCACCAAGGTTCCGGAATGTTCGGAATTCCGGAATGTACCAAGGTTCCGGAATGTTCAGAGTTCCGGAATGCACCAAGTAAGGAGCGAAAGCATAGCCATGGTTCGTACTTGCTGTGTGGTCGGCTGCAATGTTTGATCTTACGACCGGCACGGGAATACGTTTGGATTGTCTTTTTATGCTTTCCCAACCTGGAAGCAACATGAAGGAGCTCATGTATCGGATATTACCAAACGAAGGCGTCTAGCCTGGATAGCAGCCGTGAGACGAACTGATATCAAGTTCTGTTGGTGTGCTCAAGACATTTTCATTCCGGTAAGTTCTAAATATGTTCACATCACACTTTATAGCTGAATAATATCATCGTCGGTGGTCTCGGAAGTTATAGAAATTGCAATCAAACATCGAATGGAGTGACTTGATTGGTTGATGTAAAGACAATAAATGAAATGAGACAGGGAGGACACAAATTGGCGTTAATAATTTGCCCGATTATCAAAGTGTTAATTGGCATGTACTTTACAATTATGGGCATATAATATGATAACGATATTTTAGCAGTTCAATGATAAATGTATAACATTAATTATGGTGGGGGGTGGAAAATGGCTATTTCACTCGATGCACTCCAGCTGACTTACTTTGACGACGTACTCAGAGTTTGGCGGCTGGAAAATAGCCAAATCTTGCGCCCAGCCATTTGTAAATTGGATGTGCGCCTCCAGTGACTTGTAATTACGAAACTGGTTCACTGTGTAAGCGCTTACTCCACAAACAAGATACGTGAAGATATCGGGGTAGGACAGTGGCGGTAAGTCGTCTGGGTCTTCACTCCACTGCCGTATTTCATATGGGTCCAGATTTGCGATGCACTCTATTTTTTTTCAAGTACCGCTGCTTCGCCTCTGGACGCAATCGGTCTCTATACCGTCCATTTCCTTTTGAGCTGCTTTTAAGCGTGTTTCTTGTCGTCGTCGTTCCAACACAGTGTGTTTGTTTTGATTCGTAGACCCCGAAAATGGAGCTGCGCTCCCACAATGCATTGCGACGTGACGTCAACTCCAAAGCCCTATTGTTGATTGTCATTTATGATTAGAAATATTTAACCATATATGCTTAGAGGTGCACAATCGATTGTGTAGTGATAGGATGTGTGATCTTTGGCAGGCTGCAAAGGCTTGGTGTGTATTCCACACTGGAGTGCACACCTACATCCTGGGAGCATGCGAAGAGGTCGTGCCTTGTTTTATTGTTTTGTGGTAGGATAAATGTGGCTATGTCTGTTTCAGGCTAAGTGCCTTTTGTTTAGATGAACTGTTTGACTTCCAGACCAGCAGGTTTAGGGAAGTCATTTATGGGGTCACACTCTGACCCCCCCCCCCCCCCACACACACACACACACACACACACACACACATACAGTATTCTTTGTTCACATGTATACCTATGTAAGATGCCATATGTTAATGACCCTATGCATATTCATGTAACGACAATAAAAGGAGGACGGAGGTCAAGTGGTGGAACGACACTTGGCTCCAGGCAGGTCTCCCTCATGCATGAGTAACAAGAAGAACTTTGCTTACTTCGTGTCTTGCTTGCTGTGTAATTATATTGCCTTCAACGTTCCAGCGAATAGGTTCAAGCTACAAACCTATCAGACACAAATGTGTTTTATCTACTTTAAAGAACTTTAACATTTAAACCTATTTTCTTCACATTCCAGCACATAAAATAAAATAGGTTTTTGTGTTTACTAGTGATGGTAAATTTGATTCTTTTTACTGAATCGAGTGTTAATGAGTCACTCACCAAAGTGAATCGGATTTTTTGAGTCATTTGATTCACTGAGTCAGTTGACCAGAGAGTGCAAAAATTTTACATTTTCACTCAAACTTAATTTGTTTCCCTTTTCATGTAAATCCGACTGCTAAGATAAAGAAAAAAGAGCAAAAACATTTCTAAAATTAAGCAATTTCCTATCAAAATTGCTTAATAAACATTTATTTTGTTTATTTGTATTTTATTAGTATTTTCCTTAAGTGTGTCAAATATATATTTTCTCATCTAAATGTCCACTGCGCTGTGAGCCAGGGGGCGGTAATGCGCCTTAACATTGGTTGCCAACCAAGAAGAAGAAGAAGCTGTGAGCCAGGACGGAGGGGGTGAGTGACTGATTCGTTCGCTCGCTCTATGATTCAGCACAGGAGGGAGGGGGTGAGTGACTGATTCGTTCGCTCGCTCTATGATTCAGCACAGGAGGGAGGGGGTGAGTGAGTGATTCGTTCGCTCGCTCTATGATTCAGCACAGGAGTTAGGGGGTGAGTGAGTGAGTGATTCGTTCGCTTGCTCTTTGATTCAGCACAGGAGGGAGGGGGTGAGTGAGTGAGTGATTCGTTCGCTCGCTCTATGATTCAGCACAGGAGTTAGGGGGTGAGTGAGTGAGTGATTCGTTCGCTTGCTCTTTGATTCAGCACAGGAGGGAGGGGGTGAGCGAGTCCTGAGTGATTCGCTTATGCTTACGATTCAGCACAGGAAGCGAGGGGGTGAGTAGCTCAAATGTGTTGTTAGCATGTTAGCAGCGCGATGCTACTCTGAACCGAGGAGCTATTTTCTTGATGTGAGCTTCTACTCAGGGTTTTTTCTTCCAGTTCAGAGCAGAAATGCTTTTGTTACGAAACTGGCTGTTGTTTTTCCCCCCACAATTTTAATTACAAGCTAGATATATTTCTACTAATGGAATTAATTTGCTAACAGCAACAGGGATGAGTCAGTGAGTCAGTTGGGCTTGTGAATCATGATTCACGAGTCAGTAAAGTGATTCTCGAGTATTGAACGATTCGTTCACGAATCAAACATCACTAGTGTTTACACTCAGTCTTTCAAATAGATGCAAGTAAAACACAGCAGAAAATAAATGAAATCAAAGACTCGCGGTCCTGTTGCTCTATTTTCACCTGTATAGCAGGAGTGGGGCAGGCGGAGGTTTACCCTGGTGCGGGTGTGCCACAGTGGTCAGTGGATGAATCCCCGGGTTTGTCTGTGAATTTCCCAATACGTCGTAGCGTATTCGGTGCTTGCTCGGAAGTTACAGGGTTTTTTGCTGTAAAAAGGGTTTTTTTCTTTTTACAGAATTAAAATCAAAGTAAGGTCAGTACTTCCACGCTTTACAGGGAGTGCAGAATTATTAGGCAAGTTGTATTTTTGAGGAATAATTTTATTATTGAACAACAACCATGTTCCCAATGAACCCAAAAAACTCATTAATATCAAAGCTGAATGTTTTTGGAAGTAGTTTTTAGTTTGTTTTTAGCTTTAGCTATTTTAGAGGGATATCTGTGTGTGCAGGTGACTATTACTGTGCATAATTATTAGGCAACTTAACAAAAAACAAATACATACCCATTTCAATTATTTATTTTTACCAGTGACACCAATATAACATCTCCACATTCAGAAATATACATTTCTGACATTCAAAAACAAAACAAAAACAAATCAGCGACCAATATAGCCACCTTTCTTTGCAAGGACACTCAAAAGCCTGCCATCCATGGATTCTGTCAGTGTTTTGATCTGTTCACCATCAACATTGCGTGCAGCAGCAACCATAGCCTCCCAGACACTGTTCAGAGAGGTGTACTGTTTTCCCTCCTTGTAAATCTCACATTTGATGATGGACCACAGGTTCTCAATGGGGTTCAGATCAGGTGAACAAGGAGGCCATGTCATTAGTTTTTCTTCTTTTATACCCTTTCTTGCCAGCCACGCTGTGGAGTACTTGGACGCGTGTGATGGAGCATTGTCCTGCATGAAAATCATGTTTTTCTTGAAGGATGCAGACTTCTTCCTGTACCACTGCTTGAAGAAGGTGTCTTCCAGAAACTGGCAGTAGGACTGGGAGTTGAGCTTGACTCCATCCTCAACCCGAAAAGGCCCCACAAGCTCATCTTTGATGATACCAGCCCAAACCAGTACTCCACCTCCACCTTGCTGGCGTCTGAGTCGGACTGGAGCTCTCTGCCCTTTACCAATCCAGCCACGGGCCCATCCATCTGGCCCATCAAGACTCACTCTCATTTCATCAGTCCATAAAACCTTAGAAAAACCAGTCTTGAGATATTTCTTGGCCCAGTCTTGACGTTTCAGCTTGTGTGTCTTGTTCAGTGGTGGTCGTCTTTCCGCCTTTCTTACCTTGGCCATGTCTCTGAGTATTGCACACCTTGTGCTTTTTGGGCAGTGATGTTGCAGCTCTGAAATATGGCCAAACTGGTGGCAAGTGGCATCTTGGCAGCTGCACGCTTGACTTTTCTCAGTTCATGGGCAGTTATTTGGTGCCTTAGTTTTTCCACACGCTTCTTGCGACCCTGTTGACTGTTTTGAATGAAACGCTTGATTGTTCGATGATCATGCTTCAGAAGCTTTGCAATTTTGAGACTGCTGCATCCCTCTGCAAGATATCTCACTATTTTTGACTTTTCTGAGCCTGTCAAGTCCTTCTTTTGACCGATTTTGCCAAAGGAAAGGACGTTGCCTAATAATTATGCACACCTGATATAGGGTGTTGATGTCATTAGACCACACCCCTTCTCATTACAGAGTTGCACATCACCTAATCCGGTTGTTCAGTGATGACGCGACGAATCCTACTTCCGGGTCTAAAGTAGTCTGCGTTTAATATGGCTTTTGTGTTGTTAACATGTTTAATGTTATGTATTTTCTGATATTTGACCTCAAAAAGCTCCTAAAACAGTCAGTGATCACTGTTGACCTCCCTCGGCTTTTATTACCGCTAATCATTTATTTAAGCTCAGTTTTTAAAACCTTAGGATGTAACTACAGCCCAGCCCATGCAGCAGTATATGAATGACTAACCTCGTATTATGGATGGATTATCTCAGTTGTTCTCCTGGCTGAAGTTTGGTCCTTTTACAGCATCCTGCCATGCGATTACATTTGTTCCTGACCACCGAGAAAACTCACGTTAACTTTTATCGAGTGGAAAAAAAGTTAGCTTGTTTATATTATGCTAACATAGCTATGTCGCTAGCGGTCACGTAGCAAATCATTATATACCAGCTAGCCCAACTTCAGTAACCCTACAAACGTCACTGCTGTTTAGTTTTCTGTCTTCATTTATGCTGGAAGTGATAGCAGAGCTGTACGTTTTAATTTGTTTCCAAAACCCCACAGTCAGGACATGCTATATTGTATTTAGATAGAAGCTAGCGAGCTAACTCCCTGCTAACCTAACTCCGTTAAATGTCATAAATTCCGTTTTCATGGATGCCTGGATGTTAAACTCAATTGTTACACCTGGTAGAGCAGAACGCTGATCATTTTATTAAAGATGAAAGACTTTAGACAGTTTTTCAACTCTCAGTAATGCCATAGTGATCGTTTGATATATGGACCTGCAGCGGAGTTTAGACCCAGACACGGCTAGTGACGTCAGACTGAACAACCGGATATGCTTAATTGGTAGTAGGCTTTCGAGCCTATACAGCTTGGAGTAAGACAACATGCATGAAGAGGATGATGTGGACAAAATACACATTTGCCTAATAATTCTGCACTCCCTGTAAACACTACACGGCCATACTCTCTCCCGCACTCAATATATTATCCATCGTTGAGCTGCACACAGCTGTTGCCACAAACGTCACACTCGCTTACGTCATTGTCATGAGACACTCACAAAAAAATCACGGTTTTAGTAACGCAGCGTGCTTACAGGAAAGTAACGGTAATCTAATTACCGTATTTGCAATCCCTTACTTTACTCATTACTTGAAAAAAGTAATCGGATTACGTGTTACTACGTTCAGGACAATGCACAAAGGTTCCGGAATGCACCAAGGTTCCGGAATGTTCAGAATTCCGGAATGTTCAGAGTTCCGGAATGTTCGGAATTCCGGAATGCACCAAGGTTCCGGAATGCACCAAGGTTCCGGAATGTTCGGAATTCCGGAATGTTCGGAATTCCGGAATGCACCAAGGTTCCGGAATGCACCAAGGTTCCGGAATGCACCAAGGTTCCGGAATGTTCGGAATTCCGGAATGTTCGGAATTCCGGAATGCACCAAGGTTCCGGAATGCACCAAGGTTCCGGAATGTTCAGAGTTCCGGAATGCACCAAGGTTCCGGAATGTTCGGAATTCCGGAATGCACAAAGGTTCCGGAATGAACCAAGGTTCCGGAATGTTCGGAATTCCGGAATGTTCAGAGTTCCGGAATGTTCAGAGTTCCGGAATGCACCAAGGTTCCGGAATGTTAAGAGTTCCGGAATGCACCAAGGTTCCGGAATGTTCGGAATTCCGGAATGTTCAGAGTTCCGGAATGTTCGGAATTCCGGAATGCACCAAGGTTCCGGAATGCACCAAGGTTCCGGAATGTTCGGAATTCCGGAATGTTCGGAATTCCGGAATGCACCAAGGTTCCGGAATGCACCAAGGTTCCGGAATGTTCAGAGTTCCGGAATGCACAAAGGTTCCGGAATGAACCAAGGTTCCGGAATGTTCGGAATTCCGGAATGTTCAGAGTTCCGGAATGTTCAGAGTTCCGGAATGCACCAAGGTTCCGGAATGCACCAAGGTTCCGGAATGTTCGGAATTCCGGAATGCACAAAGGTTCCGGAATGTTCAGAGTTCCGGAATGCACCAAGGTTCCGGAATGTTCGGAATTCCGGAATGTTCAGAGTTCCGGAATGCACCAAGGTTCCGGAATGCACCAAGGTTCCGGAATGTTCAGAATTCCGGAATGCACCAAGGTTCGGAATGTTCGGAATTCCGGAATGTTCAGAATTCCGGAATGTTCAGAGTTCCGGAATGCACCAAGGTTCCGGAATGTTCGGAATTCCGGAATGCACAAAGGTTCCGGAATGTTCGGAATTCCGGAATGTTCAGAGTTCCGGAATGTTCAGAGTTCCGGAATGCACCAAGGTTCCGGAAAGTTCAGAATTCCGGAATGTTCAGAGTTCCGGAATGCACCAAGGTTCCGGAATGTTCGGAATTCCGGAATGCACAAAGGTTCCGGAATGTTCGGAATTCCGGAATGTTCAGAGTTCCGGAATGTTCAGAGTTCCGGAATGCACCAAGGTTCCGGAATGTTCGGAATTCCGGAATGCACCAAGGTTCCGGAATGCACCAAGGTTCCGGAATGTTCGGAATTCCGGAATGTTCAGAGTTCCGGAATGTTCAGAGTTCCGGAATGCACCAAGGTTCCGGAATGTTCGGAATTCCGGAATGTTCAGAATTCCGGAATGCACCAAGGTTCCGGAATGCACCAAGGTTCCGGAATGCACCAAGGTTCCGGAATGTTCGGAATTCCGGAATGCACCAAGGTTCCGGAATGTTCGAAATTCCGGAATGCACCAAGGTTCCGGAATGCACCAAGGTTCCGGAATGTTCGGAATTCTGGAATGCACCAAGGTTCCGGAATGTTCGGAATTCCGGAATGTTCGGAATTCCGGAATGCACCAAGGTTCCGGAATGAACCAAGGTTCCGGAATGTTCGGAATTCCGGAATGTTCAGAGTTCCGGAATGTTCAGAGTTCCGGAATGCACCAAGGTTCCGGAATGCACCAAGGTTCCGGAATGTTAAGAGTTCCGGAATGCACCAAGGTTCCGGAATGTTCGGAATTCCGGAATGTTCGGAATTCCGGAATGCACCAAGGTTCCGGAATGCACCAAGGTTCCGGAATGTTCGGAATTCCGGAATGCACAAAGGTTCCGGAATGCACCAAGGTTCCGGAATGTTCAGAATTCCGGAATGTTCAGAGTTCCGGAATGTTCAGAGTTCCGGAATGCACCAAGGTTCCGGAATGTTCAGAATTCCGGAATGCACAAAGGTTCCGGAATGTTCAGAGTTCCGGAATGCACCAAGGTTCCGGAATGTTCGGAATTCCGGAATGTTCAGAGTTCCGGAATGCACCAAGGTTCCGGAATGCACCAAGGTTCCGGAATGTTCAGAATTCCGGAATGCACCAAGGTTCGGAATGTTCGGAATTCCGGAATGTTCAGAGTTCCGGAATGTTCAGAGTTCCGGAATGCACCAAGGTTCCGGAATGTTCGGAATTCCGGAATGCACCAAGGTTCCGGAATGCACCAAGGTTCCGGAATGTTCGGAATTCCGGAATGTTCGGAATTCCGGAATGCACCAAGGTTCCGGAATGCACCAAGGTTCCGGAATGTTCGGAATTCCGGAATGTTCAGAGTTCCGGAATGTTCAGAGTTCCGGAATGCACCAAGGTTCCGGAATGTTCAGAATTCCGGAATGCACCAAGGTTCCGGAATGCACCAAGGTTCCGGAATGTTCGGAATTCCGGAATGTTCAGAGTTGCGGAATGTTCAGAGTTCCGGAATGCACCAAGGTTCCGGAATGTTCGGAATTCCGGAATGCACAAAGGTTCCGGAATGCACCAAGGTTCCGGAATGTTCGGAATTCCGGAATGCACCAAGGTTCCGGAATGCACCAAGGTTCCGGAATGTTCGGAATTCCGGAATCTTCAGAGTTCCGGAATGTTCAGAGTTCCGGAATGCACCAAGGTTCCGGAATGTTCAGAGTTCCGGAATGCACCGAGGTTCCGGAATGCACCAAGGTTCCGGAATGTTAAGAGTTCCGGAATGCACCAAGGTTCCGGAATGTTCGGAATTCCGGAATGTTCAGAGTTCCGGAATGTTCAGAGTTCCGGAATGCACCAAGGTTCCGGAATGCACCAAGGTTCCGGAATGCACCAAGGTTCCGGAATGTTCAGAGTTCCGGAATGCACCAAGGTTCCGGAATGCACCAAGGTTCCGGAATGTTCGGAATTCCGGAATGTTCAGAGTTCCGGAATGTTCGGAATTCCGGAATGCACCAAGGTTCCGGAATGCACCAAGGTTCCGGAATGTTCGGAATTCCGGAATGTTCAGAGTTCCGGAATGCACCAAGGTTCCGGAATGTTTGGAATTCCGGAATGTTCAGAGTTCCGGAATGTTCAGAGTTCCGGAATGCACCAAGGTTCCGGAATGTTCGGAATTCCGGAATGTTCAGAGTTCCGGAATGTTCAGAGTTCCGGAATGCACCAAGGTTCCGGAATGTTCGGAATTCCGGAATGTTCAGAGTTCCGGAATGTTCAGAGTTCCGGAATGCACCAAGGTTCCGGAATGTTCGGAATTCCGGAATGTTCGGAATTCCGGAATGCACCAAGGTTCCGGAATGCACCAAGGTTCCGGAATGCACCAAGGTTCCGGAATGTTCGGAATTCCGGAATGTTCAGAGTTCCGGAATGCACCAAGGTTCCGGAATGTTCGGAATTCCGGAATGTTCAGAGTTCCGGAATGCACCGAGGTTCCGGAATGCACCAAGGTTCCGGAATGTTAAGAGTTCCGGAATGCACCAAGGTTCCGGAATGTTCGGAATTCCGGAATGCACAAAGGTTCCGGAATGCACCAAGGTTCCGGAATGTTCGGAATTCCGGAATGTTCAGAGTTCCGGAATGTTCAGAGTTCCGGAATGCACCAAGGTTCCGGAATGTTCAGAATTCCGGAATGTACCAAGGTTCCGGAATGTTCGGAATTCCGGAATGCACAAAGGTTCCGGAATGCACCAAGGTTCCGGAATGTTCGGAATTCCGGAATGTTCAGAGTTCCGGAATGTTCAGAGTTCCGGAATGCACCAAGGTTCCGGAATGTTCAGAATTCCGGAATGTACCAAGGTTCCGGAATGTTCAGAATTCCGGTATGCACCAAGGTTCGGAATGTTCGGAATTCCGGAATGTTCAGAGTTCCGGAATGCACCAAGGTTCCGGAATGTTAAGAGTTCCGGAATGCACCAAGGTTCCGGAATGTTCGGAATTCCGGAATGTTCAGAGTTCCGGAATGTTCAGAGTTCCGGAATGCACCAAGGTTCCGGAATGTTCAGAATTCCGGAATGCACCAAGGTTCCGGAATGCACCAAGGTTCCGGAATGTTCGGAATTCCGGAATGTTCGGAATTCCGGAATGCACCAAGGTTCCGGAATGCACCAAGGTTCCGGAATGTTCGGAATTCCGGAATGTTCAGAGTTGCGGAATGTTCAGAGTTCCGGAATGCACCAAGGTTCCGGAATGCACCAAGGTTCCGGAATGTTCGGAATTCCGGAATGTTCAGAGTTCCGGAATGTTCGGAATTCCGGAATGCACCAAGGTTCCGGAATGCACCAAGGTTCCGGAATGTTCGGAATTCCGGAATGTTCAGAGTTCCGGAATGCACCAAGGTTCCGGAATGTTTGGAATTCCGGAATGTTCAGAGTTCCGGAATGTTCAGAATTCCGGAATGCACCAAGGTTCCGGAATGCACCAAGGTTCCGGAATGCACCAAGGTTCCGGAATGTTCGGAATTCCGGAATGCACCAAGGTTCCGGAATGTTCGAAATTCCGGAATGCACCAAGGTTCCGGAATGCACCAAGGTTCCGGAATGTTCGGAATTCTGGAATGCACCAAGGTTCCGGAATGTTCGGAATTCCGGAATGTTCGGAATTCCGGAATGCACCAAGGTTCCGGAATGTTTGGAATTCCGGAATGTTCGGAATTCCGGAATGTTCAGAGTTCCGGAATGTTCGGAGTTCCGGAATGCACCAAGGTTCCGGAATGCACCAAGGTTCCGGAATGTTAAGAGTTCCGGAATGCACCAAGGTTCCGGAATGTTCGGAATTCCGGAATGTTCAGAGTTCCGGAATGTTCGGAATTCCGGAATGCACCAAGGTTCCGGAATGCACCAAGGTTCCGGAATGTTCGGAATTCCGGAATGTTCGGAATTCCGGAATGCACCAAGGTTCCGGAATGCACCAAGGTTCCGGAATGTTCAGAGTTCCGGAATGCACCAAGGTTCCGGAATGTTTGGAATTCCGGAATGTTCAGAGTTCCGGAATGTTCAGAGTTCCGGAATGCACCAAGGTTCCGGAATGTTCGGAATTCCGGAATGTTCAGAGTTCCGGAATGTTCAGAGTTCCGGAATGCACCAAGGTTCCGGAATGTTCGGAATTCCGGAATGTTCAGAGTTCCGGAATGTTCAGAGTTCCGGAATGCACCAAGGTTCCGGAATGTTCGGAATTCCGGAATGTTCGGAATTCCGGAATGCACCAAGGTTCCGGAATGCACCAAGGTTCCGGAATGCACCAAGGTTCCGGAATGTTCGGAATTCCGGAATGTTCAGAGTTCCGGAATGCACCAAGGTTCCGGAATGTTCGGAATTCCGGAATGTTCAGAGTTCCGGAATGTTCAGAGTTCCGGAATGCACCAAGGTTCCGGAATGTTCGGAATTCTGGAATGCACCAAGGTTCCGGAATGCACCAAGGTTCCGGAATGCACCAAGGTTCCGGAATGTTCAGAGTTCCGGAATGCACCAAGGTTCCGGAATGTTCGGAATTCCAGAATGTTCAGAGTTCCGGAATGCACCAAGGTTCCGGAATGTTCGGAATTCCGGAATGTTCAGAGTTGCGGAATGTTCAGAGTTCCGGAATGCACCAAGGTTCCGGAATGTTCGGAATTCCGGAATGCACAAAGGTTCCGGAATGCACCAAGGTTCCGGAATGTTCGGAATTCCGGAATGTACCAAGGTTCCGGAATGTTCGGAATTCCGGAATGTTCAGAGTTCCGGAATGTTCAGAGTTCCGGAATGCACCAAGGTTCCGGAATGTTCGGAATTCCAGAATGTTCAGAGTTCCGGAATGCACCAAGGTTCCGGAATGTTCGGAATTCCGGAATGTTCAGAGTTGCGGAATGTTCAGAGTTCCGGAATGCACCAAGGTTCCGGAATGTTCGGAATTCCGGAATGCACAAAGGTTCCGGAATGTTCGGAATTCCGGAATGTTCAGAGTTCCGGAATGCACCAAGGTTCCGGAATGCACCAAGGTTCCGGAATGCACCAAGGTTCCGGAATGCACCAAGGTTCGGAATGTTCGGAATTCCGGAATGTTCAGAGTTCCGGAATGCACCAAGGTTCCGGAATGTTCGGAATTCTGGAATGCACCAAGGTTCCGGAATGTTCGGAATTCCGGAATGTTCAGAGTTCCGGAATGCACCAAGGTTCCGGAATGTTCGGAATTCCGGAATGCACCGAGGTTCCGGAATGCACCAAGGTTCCGGAATTCACCAAGGTTCCGGAATGCACCAAGGTTCCGGAATGTTCGGAATTCCGGAATGTACCAAGGTTCCGGAATGTTCGGAATTCCGGAATGTTCGGAATTCCGGAATGCACCAAGGTTCCGGAATGCACCAAGGTTCCGGAATGTTCAGAGTTCCGGAATGCACCAAGGTTCCGGAATGCACCAAGGTTCCGGAATGTTCGGAATTCCGGAATGTTCAGAGTTCCGGAATGTTCAGAGTTCCGGAATGCACCAAGGTTCCGGAATGTTAAGAGTTCCGGAATGCACCAAGGTTCCGGAATGTTCGGAATTCCGGAATGTTCAGAGTTGCGGAATGTTCAGAGTTCCGGAATGCACCAAGGTTCCGGAATGTTCGGAATTCCGGAATGCACAAAGGTTCCGGAATGCACCAAGGTTCCGGAATGTTCGGAATTCCGGAATGCACCAAGGTTCCGGAATGTCCGGAATTCCGGAATGCACCAAGGTTCCGGAATGTTCAGAATTCCGGAATGTTCAGAGTTCCGGAATGCACCAAGGTTCCGGAATGTTCGGAATTCCGGAATGCACCAAGGTTCCGGAATGTACCAAGGTTCCGGAATGTTCGGAATTCCGGAATGTTCAGAGTTCCGGAATGTTCGGAATTCCGGAATGTTCAGAGTTCCGGAATGCACCAAGGTTCCGGAATGTTCGGAATTCCGGAATGCACAAAGGTTCCGGAATGTTCGGAATTCCGGAATGTTCAGAGTTCCGGAATGTTCAGAGTTCCGGAATGCACCAAGGTTCCGGAATGTTCGGAATTCCGGAATGCACCAAGGTTCCGGAATGTCCGGAATTCCGGAATGTTCAGAGTTCCGGAATGTTCAGAGTTCCGGAATGCACCAAGGTTCCGGAATGTTAAGAGTTCCGGAATGCACCAAGGTTCCGGAATGTTCGGAATTCCGGAATGTTCAGAGTTCCGGAATGCACCAAGGTTCCGGAATGTTCAGAGTTCCGGAATGCACCAAGGTTCCGGAATGTTAAGAGTTCCGGAATGCACCAAGGTTCCGGAATGTTAAGAGTTCCGGAATGCACCAAGGTTTCGGAATGTTCGGAATTCCGGAATGCACCAAGGTTCCGGAATGCACCAAGGTTCCGGAATGTTCGGAATTCCGGAATGTTCGGAATTCCGGAATGCACCAAGGTTCCGGAATGCACCAAGGTTCCGGAATGTTCAGAGTTCCGGAATGCACCAAGGTTCAGGAATGTTCGGAATTCCGGAATGCACAAAGGTTCCGGAATGCACCAAGGTTCCGGAATGCACCAAGGTTCCGGAATGTTCAGAGTTCCGGAATGCACAAAGGTTCCGGAATGTTCGGAATTCTGGAATGCACCAAGGTTCCGGAATGTTCGGAATTCCGGAATGTTCAGAGTTCCGGAATGTTCAGAGTTCCGGAATGCACCATGGTTCCGGAATGTTCAGAGTTCCGGAATGCACCGAGGTTCCGGAATGCACCAAGGTTCCGGAATGTTAAGAGTTCCGGAATGCACCAAGGTTCCGGAATGTTCGGAATTCCGGAATGCACAAAGGTTCCGGAATGCACCAAGGTTCCGGAATGTTCGGAATTCCGGAATGTTCAGAGTTCCGGAATGTTCAGAGTTCCGGAATGCACCAAGGTTCCGGAATGCACCAAGGTTCCGGAATGCACCAAGGTTCCGGATTGTTCAGAGTTCCGGAATGCACCAAGGTTCCGGAATGTTCGGAATTCCGGAATGTTCAGAGTTCCGGAATGCACCGAGGTTCCGGAATGCACCAAGGTTCCGGAATGTTAAGAGTTCCGGAATGCACCAAGGTTCCGGAATGTTCGGAATTCCGGAATGTTCAGAGTTCCGGAATGTTCGGAATTCCGGAATGCACCAAGGTTCCGGAATGCACCAAGGTTCCGGAATGTTCGGAATTCCGGAATGTTCAGAATTCCGGAATGCACCAAGGTTCCGGAATGCACCAAGGTTCCGGAATGCACCAAGGTTCCGGAATGTTCGGAATTCCGGAATGTTCAGAGTTCCGGAATGTTCAGAGTTCCGGAATGCACCAAGGTTCCGGAATGTTCGGAATTCCGGAATGCACCAAGGTTCCGGAATGTTCGGAATTCCGGAATGCACCAAGGTTCCGGAATGTTCGGAATTCCGGAATGCACCAAGGTTCCGGAATGCACCAAGGTTCCGGAATGCACCAAGGTTCCGGAATGTTCGGAATTCCGGAATGCACCAAGGTTCCGGAATGCACCAAGGTTCCGGAATGTTCGGAATTCCGGAATGTTCAGAGTTCCGGAATGCACCAAGGTTCCGGAATGTTCGGAATTCCGGAATGTTCAGAGTTCCGGAATGCACCAAGGTTCCGGAATGCACCAAGGTTCCGGAATGCACCAAGGTTCCGGAATGTTCGAATTCCGGAATTCCGGAATGTTCAGAGTTCCGGAATGCACCAAGGTTCCGGAATGTTAAGAGTTCCGGAATGCACCAAGGTTCCGGAATGTTCGGAATTCCGGAATGTTCAGAGTTCCGGAATGCACCAAGGTTCCGGAATGCACCAAGGTTCCGGAATGTTCGGAATTCCGGGATGTTCAGAGTTCCGGAATGCACCAAGGTTCCGGAATGTTCGGAATTCCGGAATGTTCAGAGTTCCGGAATGTTCAGAGTTCCGGAATGCACCAAGGTTCCGGAATGCACCAAGGTTCCGGAATGCACCAAGGTTCCGGAATGTTCAGAGTTCCGGAATGCACCAAGGTTCCGGAATGTTCGGAATTCCGGAATGTTCGGAATTCCGGAATGTTCAGAGTTCCGGAATGCACCAAGGTTCCGGAATGTTCGGAATTCCGGAATGTACCAAGGTTCCGGAATGTTCAGAGTTCCGGAATGCACCAAGGTTCCGGAATGTTCGGAATTCCGGAATGTACCAAGGTTCCGGAATGTTCGGAATTCCGGAATGTTCAGAGTTCCGGAATGCACCAAGGTTCCGGAATGTTCGGAATTCCGGAATGCACCAAGGTTCCGGAATGCACCAAGGTTCCGGAATGTTCGGAATTCCGGAATGTTCAGAGTTCCGGAATGTTCAGAGTTCCGGAATGCACCAAGGTTCCGGAATGTTCGGAATTCCGGAATGTTCAGAGTTCCGGAATGCACCAAGGTTCCGGAATGCACCAAGGTTCCGGAATGTTCGGAATTCCGGAATGTTCAGAATTCCGGAATGCACCAAGGTTCCGGAATGCACCAAGGTTCCGGAATGTTCGGAATTCCGGAATGTTCAGAGTTCCGGAATGCACCAAGGTTCCGGAATTCAGAGTTCCGGAATGCACCAAGGTTCCGGAATGTTCAGAGTTCCGGAATGCACCAAGGTTCCGGAATGTTCGGAATTCCGGAATGTTCAGAGTTCCGGAATGCACCAAGGTTCCGGAATGTTAAGAGTTCCGGAATGCACCAAGGTTCCGGAATGTTAAGAGTTCCGGAATGCACCAAGGTTCCGGAATGTTCGGAATTCCGGAATGTACCAAGGTTCCGGAATGCACCAAGGTTCCGGAATGTTCGGAATTCCGGAATGTACCAAGGTTCCGGAATGTTCAGAATTCCGGAATGCACCAAGGTTCCGGAATGTTCGGAATTCCGGAATGTTCAGAGTTCCGGAATGTTCAGAATTCCGGAATGCACCAAGGTTCCGGAATGTTAAGAGTTCCGGAATGCACCAAGGTTCCGGAATGTTCGGAATTCCGGAATGTTCAGAGTTCCGGAATGCACCAAGGTTCCGGAATGCACCAAGGTTCCGGAATGTTCGGAATTCCGGAATGTTCAGAGTTCCGGAATGTTCAGAGTTCCGGAATGCACCAAGGTTCCGGAATGCACCAAGGTTCCGGAATGCACCAAGGTTCCGGAATGTTCAGAGTTCCGGAATGCACCAAGGTTCCGGAATGTTCGGAATTCCGGAATGTTCGGAATTCCGGAATGTTCAGAGTTCCGGAATGCACCAAGGTTCCGGAATGTTCGGAATTCCGGAATGTACCAAGGTTCCGGAATGTTCAGAGTTCCGGAATGCACCAAGGTTCCGGAATGTTCAGAGTTCCGGAATGCACCAAGGTTCCGGAATGTTCGGAATTCCGGAATGCACCAAGGTTCCGGAATGCACCAAGGTTCCGGAATGTTCGGAATTCCGGAATGTTCAGAGTTCCGGAATGTTCAGAGTTCCGGAATGCACCAAGGTTCCGGAATGTTCGGAATTCCGGAATGTTCAGAGTTCCGGAATGCACCAAGGTTCCGGAATGCACCAAGGTTCCGGAATGTTCGGAATTCCGGAATGTTCAGAATTCCGGAATGCACCAAGGTTCCGGAATGCACCAAGGTTCCGGAATGTTCGGAATTCCGGAATGTTCAGAGTTCCGGAATGCACCAAGGTTCCGGAATTCAGAGTTCCGGAATGCACCAAGGTTCCGGAATGTTCAGAGTTCCGGAATGCACCAAGGTTCCGGAATGTTCGGAATTCCGGAATGTTCAGAGTTCCGGAATGCACCAAGGTTCCGGAATGTTAAGAGTTCCGGAATGCACCAAGGTTCCGGAATGTTAAGAGTTCCGGAATGCACCAAGGTTCCGGAATGTTCGGAATTCCGGAATGTACCAAGGTTCCGGAATGCACCAAGGTTCCGGAATGTTCGGAATTCCGGAATGTACCAAGGTTCCGGAATGTTCAGAATTCCGGAATGCACCAAGGTTCCGGAATGTTCGGAATTCCGGAATGTTCAGAGTTCCGGAATGCACCAAGGTTCCGGAATGCACCAAGGTTCCGGAATGTTCGGAATTCCGGAATGTTCAGAATTCCGGAATGTTCGGGATTCCGGAATGCACCAAGGTTCCGGAATGCACCAAGGTTCCGGAATGTTCGGAATTCCGGAATGTACCAAGGTTCCGGAATGTTCAGAGTTCCGGAATGTTCAGAGTTCCGGAATGCACCAAGGTTCCGGAATGTTCGGAATTCCGGAATGTTCAGAATTCCGGAATGCACCAAGGTTCCGGAATGCACCAAGGTTCCGGAATGTTCGGAATTCCGGAATGTTCAGAGTTCCGGAATGCACCAAGGTTCCGGAATTCAGAGTTCCGGAATGCACCAAGGTTCCGGAATGTTCAGAGTTCCGGAATGCACCAAGGTTCCGGAATGTTCGGAATTCCGGAATGTTCAGAGTTCCGGAATGCACCAAGGTTCCGGAATGTTAAGAGTTCCGGAATGCACCAAGGTTCCGGAATGTTAAGAGTTCCGGAATGCACCAAGGTTCCGGAATGTTCGGAATTCCGGAATGTACCAAGGTTCCGGAATGCACCAAGGTTCCGGAATGTTCGGAATTCCGGAATGTACCAAGGTTCCGGAATGTTCAGAATTCCGGAATGCACCAAGGTTCCGGAATGTTCGGAATTCCGGAATGTTCAGAGTTCCGGAATGCACCAAGGTTCCGGAATGCACCAAGGTTCCGGAATGTTCGGAATTCCGGAATGTTCAGAATTCCGGAATGTTCGGGATTCCGGAATGCACCAAGGTTCCGGAATGCACCAAGGTTCCGGAATGTTCGGAATTCCGGAATGTACCAAGGTTCCGGAATGTTCAGAGTTCCGGAATGTTCAGAGTTCCGGAATGCACCAAGGTTCCGGAATGTTCGGAATTCCGGAATGTTCAGAATTCCGGAATGCACCAAGGTTCCGGAATGCACCAAGGTTCCGGAATGTTCGGAATTCCGGAATGTTCAGAGTTCCGGAATGCACCAAGGTTCCGGAATTCAGAGTTCCGGAATGCACCAAGGTTCCGGAATGTTCAGAGTTCCGGAATGCACCAAGGTTCCGGAATGTTCGGAATTCCGGAATGTTCAGAGTTCCGGAATGCACCAAGGTTCCGGAATGTTAAGAGTTCCGGAATGCACCAAGGTTCCGGAATGTTAAGAGTTCCGGAATGCACCAAGGTTCCGGAATGTTCGGAATTCCGGAATGTACCAAGGTTCCGGAATGCACCAAGGTTCCGGAATGTTCGGAATTCCGGAATGTACCAAGGTTCCGGAATGTTCAGAATTCCGGAATGCACCAAGGTTCCGGAATGTTCGGAATTCCGGAATGTTCAGAGTTCCGGAATGTTCAGAATTCCGGAATGCACCAAGGTTCCGGAATGTTCGGAATTCCGGAATGTTCAGAGTTCCGGAATGTTCAGAATTCCGGAATGCACCAAGGTTCCGGAATGTTCGGAATTCCGGAATGTACCAAGGTTCCGGAATGTTCAGAGTTCCGGAATGCACCAAGTAAGGAGCGAAAGCATAGCCATGGTTCGTACTTGCTGTGTGGTCGGCTGCAATGTTTGATCTTACGACCGGCACGGGAATACGTTTGGATTGTCTTTTTATGCTTTCCCAACCTGGAAGCAACATGAAGGAGCTCATGTATCGGATATTACCAAACGAAGGCGTCTAGCCTGGATAGCAGCCGTGAGACGAACTGATATCAAGTTCTGTTGGTGTGCTCAAGACATTTTCATTCCGGTAAGTTCTAAATATGTTCACATCACACTTTATAGCTGAATAATATCATCGTCGGTGGTCTCGGAAGTTATAGAAATTGCAATCAAACATCGAATGGAGTGACTTGATTGGTTGATGTAAAGACAATAAATGAAATGAGACAGGGAGGACACAAATTGGCGTTAATAATTTGCCCGATTATCAAAGTGTTAATTGGCATGTACTTTACAATTATGGGCATATAATATGATAACGATATTTTAGCAGTTCAATGATAAATGTATAACATTAATTATGGTGGGGGGTGGAAAATGGCTATTTCACTCGATGCACTCCAGCTGACTTACTTTGACGACGTACTCAGAGTTTGGCGGCTGGAAAATAGCCAAATCTTGCGCCCAGCCATTTGTAAATTGGATGTGCGCCTCCAGTGACTTGTAATTACGAAACTGGTTCACTGTGTAAGCGCTTACTCCACAAACAAGATACGTGAAGATATCGGGGTAGGACAGTGGCGGTAAGTCGTCTGGGTCTTCACTCCACTGCCGTATTTCATATGGGTCCAGATTTGCGATGCACTCTATTTTTTTTCAAGTACCGCTGCTTCGCCTCTGGACGCAATCGGTCTCTATACCGTCCATTTCCTTTTGAGCTGCTTTTAAGCGTGTTTCTTGTCGTCGTCGTTCCAACACAGTGTGTTTGTTTTGATTCGTAGACCCCGAAAATGGAGCTGCGCTCCCACAATGCATTGCGACGTGACGTCAACTCCAAAGCCCTATTGTTGATTGTCATTTATGATTAGAAATATTTAACCATATATGCTTAGAGGTGCACAATCGATTGTGTAGTGATAGGATGTGTGATCTTTGGCAGGCTGCAAAGGCTTGGTGTGTATTCCACACTGGAGTGCACACCTACATCCTGGGAGCATGCGAAGAGGTCGTGCCTTGTTTTATTGTTTTGTGGTAGGATAAATGTGGCTATGTCTGTTTCAGGCTAAGTGCCTTTTGTTTAGATGAACTGTTTGACTTCCAGACCAGCAGGTTTAGGGAAGTCATTTATGGGGTCACACTCTGACCCCCCCCCCCCCCCCCCACACACACACACACACACACACACACACATACAGTATTCTTTGTTCACATGTATACCTATGTAAGATGCCATATGTTAATGACCCTATGCATATTCATGTAACGACAATAAAAGGAGGACGGAGGTCAAGTGGTGGAACGACACTTGGCTCCAGGCAGGTCTCCCTCATGCATGAGTAACAAGAAGAACTTTGCTTACTTCGTGTCTTGCTTGCTGTGTAATTATATTGCCTTCAACGTTCCAGCGAATAGGTTCAAGCTACAAACCTATCAGACACAAATGTGTTTTATCTACTTTAAAGAACTTTAACATTTAAACCTATTTTCTTCACATTCCAGCACATAAAATAAAATAGGTTTTTGTGTTTACTAGTGATGGTAAATTTGATTCTTTTTACTGAATCGAGTGTTAATGAGTCACTCACCAAAGTGAATCGGATTTTTTGAGTCATTTGATTCACTGAGTCAGTTGACCAGAGAGTGCAAAAATTTTACATTTTCACTCAAACTTAATTTGTTTCCCTTTTCATGTAAATCCGACTGCTAAGATAAAGAAAAAAGAGCAAAAACATTTCTAAAATTAAGCAATTTCCTATCAAAATTGCTTAATAAACATTTATTTTGTTTATTTGTATTTTATTAGTATTTTCCTTAAGTGTGTCAAATATATATTTTCTCATCTAAATGTCCACTGCGCTGTGAGCCAGGGGGCGGTAATGCGCCTTAACATTGGTTGCCAACCAAGAAGAAGAAGAAGCTGTGAGCCAGGACGGAGGGGGTGAGTGACTGATTCGTTCGCTCGCTCTATGATTCAGCACAGGAGGGAGGGGGTGAGTGACTGATTCGTTCGCTCGCTCTATGATTCAGCACAGGAGGGAGGGGGTGAGTGAGTGATTCGTTCGCTCGCTCTATGATTCAGCACAGGAGTTAGGGGGTGAGTGAGTGAGTGATTCGTTCGCTTGCTCTTTGATTCAGCACAGGAGGGAGGGGGTGAGTGAGTGAGTGATTCGTTCGCTCGCTCTATGATTCAGCACAGGAGTTAGGGGGTGAGTGAGTGAGTGATTCGTTCGCTTGCTCTTTGATTCAGCACAGGAGGGAGGGGGTGAGCGAGTCCTGAGTGATTCGCTTATGCTTACGATTCAGCACAGGAAGCGAGGGGGTGAGTAGCTCAAATGTGTTGTTAGCATGTTAGCAGCGCGATGCTACTCTGAACCGAGGAGCTATTTTCTTGATGTGAGCTTCTACTCAGGGTTTTTTCTTCCAGTTCAGAGCAGAAATGCTTTTGTTACGAAACTGGCTGTTGTTTTTCCCCCCACAATTTTAATTACAAGCTAGATATATTTCTACTAATGGAATTAATTTGCTAACAGCAACAGGGATGAGTCAGTGAGTCAGTTGGGCTTGTGAATCATGATTCACGAGTCAGTAAAGTGATTCTCGAGTATTGAACGATTCGTTCACGAATCAAACATCACTAGTGTTTACACTCAGTCTTTCAAATAGATGCAAGTAAAACACAGCAGAAAATAAATGAAATCAAAGACTCGCGGTCCTGTTGCTCTATTTTCACCTGTATAGCAGGAGTGGGGCAGGCGGAGGTTTACCCTGGTGCGGGTGTGCCACAGTGGTCAGTGGATGAATCCCCGGGTTTGTCTGTGAATTTCCCAATACGTCGTAGCGTATTCGGTGCTTGCTCGGAAGTTACAGGGTTTTTTGCTGTAAAAAGGGTTTTTTTCTTTTTACAGAATTAAAATCAAAGTAAGGTCAGTACTTCCACGCTTTACAGGGAGTGCAGAATTATTAGGCAAGTTGTATTTTTGAGGAATAATTTTATTATTGAACAACAACCATGTTCCCAATGAACCCAAAAAACTCATTAATATCAAAGCTGAATGTTTTTGGAAGTAGTTTTTAGTTTGTTTTTAGCTTTAGCTATTTTAGAGGGATATCTGTGTGTGCAGGTGACTATTACTGTGCATAATTATTAGGCAACTTAACAAAAAACAAATACATACCCATTTCAATTATTTATTTTTACCAGTGACACCAATATAACATCTCCACATTCAGAAATATACATTTCTGACATTCAAAAACAAAACAAAAACAAATCAGCGACCAATATAGCCACCTTTCTTTGCAAGGACACTCAAAAGCCTGCCATCCATGGATTCTGTCAGTGTTTTGATCTGTTCACCATCAACATTGCGTGCAGCAGCAACCACAGCCTCCCAGACACTGTTCAGAGAGGTGTACTGTTTTCCCTCCTTGTAAATCTCACATTTGATGATGGACCACAGGTTCTCAATGGGGTTCAGATCAGGTGAACAAGGAGGCCATGTCATTAGTTTTTCTTCTTTTATACCCTTTCTTGCCAGCCACGCTGTGGAGTACTTGGACGCGTGTGATGGAGCATTGTCCTGCATGAAAATCATGTTTTTCTTGAAGGATGCAGACTTCTTCCTGTACCACTGCTTGAAGAAGGTGTCTTCCAGAAACTGGCAGTAGGACTGGGAGTTGAGCTTGACTCCATCCTCAACCCGAAAAGGCCCCACAAGCTCATCTTTGATGATACCAGCCCAAACCAGTACTCCACCTCCACCTTGCTGGCGTCTGAGTCGGACTGGAGCTCTCTGCCCTTTACCAATCCAGCCACGGGCCCATCCATCTGGCCCATCAAGACTCACTCTCATTTCATCAGTCCATAAAACCTTAGAAAAACCAGTCTTGAGATATTTCTTGGCCCAGTCTTGACGTTTCAGCTTGTGTGTCTTGTTCAGTGGTGGTCGTCTTTCCGCCTTTCTTACCTTGGCCATGTCTCTGAGTATTGCACACCTTGTGCTTTTTGGGCAGTGATGTTGCAGCTCTGAAATATGGCCAAACTGGTGGCAAGTGGCATCTTGGCAGCTGCACGCTTGACTTTTCTCAGTTCATGGGCAGTTATTTGGTGCCTTAGTTTTTCCACACGCTTCTTGCGACCCTGTTGACTGTTTTGAATGAAACGCTTGATTGTTCGATGATCATGCTTCAGAAGCTTTGCAATTTTGAGACTGCTGCATCCCTCTGCAAGATATCTCACTATTTTTGACTTTTCTGAGCCTGTCAAGTCCTTCTTTTGACCGATTTTGCCAAAGGAAAGGACGTTGCCTAATAATTATGCACACCTGATATAGGGTGTTGATGTCATTAGACCACACCCCTTCTCATTACAGAGTTGCACATCACCTAATCCGGTTGTTCAGTGATGACGCGACGAATCCTACTTCCGGGTCTAAAGTAGTCTGCGTTTAATATGGCTTTTGTGTTGTTAACATGTTTAATGTTATGTATTTTCTGATATTTGACCTCAAAAAGCTCCTAAAACAGTCAGTGATCACTGTTGACCTCCCTCGGCTTTTATTACCGCTAATCATTTATTTAAGCTCAGTTTTTAAAACCTTAGGATGTAACTACAGCCCAGCCCATGCAGCAGTATATGAATGACTAACCTCGTATTATGGATGGATTATCTCAGTTGTTCTCCTGGCTGAAGTTTGGTCCTTTTACAGCATCCTGCCATGCGATTACATTTGTTCCTGACCACCGAGAAAACTCACGTTAACTTTTATCGAGTGGAAAAAAAGTTAGCTTGTTTATATTATGCTAACATAGCTATGTCGCTAGCGGTCACGTAGCAAATCATTATATACCAGCTAGCCCAACTTCAGTAACCCTACAAACGTCACTGCTGTTTAGTTTTCTGTCTTCATTTATGCTGGAAGTGATAGCAGAGCTGTACGTTTTAATTTGTTTCCAAAACCCCACAGTCAGGACATGCTATATTGTATTTAGATAGAAGCTAGCGAGCTAACTCCCTGCTAACCTAACTCCGTTAAATGTCATAAATTCCGTTTTCATGGATGCCTGGATGTTAAACTCAATTGTTACACCTGGTAGAGCAGAACGCTGATCATTTTATTAAAGATGAAAGACTTTAGACAGTTTTTCAACTCTCAGTAATGCCATAGTGATCGTTTGATATATGGACCTGCAGCGGAGTTTAGACCCAGACACGGCTAGTGACGTCAGACTGAACAACCGGATATGCTTAATTGGTAGTAGGCTTTCGAGCCTATACAGCTTGGAGTAAGACAACATGCATGAAGAGGATGATGTGGACAAAATACACATTTGCCTAATAATTCTGCACTCCCTGTAAACACTACACGGCCATACTCTCTCCCGCACTCAATATATTATCCATCGTTGAGCTGCACACAGCTGTTGCCACAAACGTCACACTCGCTTACGTCATTGTCATGAGACACTCACAAAAAAATCACGGTTTTAGTAACGCAGCGTGCTTACAGGAAAGTAACGGTAATCTAATTACCGTATTTGCAATCCCTTACTTTACTCATTACTTGAAAAAAGTAATCGGATTACGTGTTACTACGTTCAGGACAATGTCACATCAGTACACTGAACTCACTATGTTATCCCTCTAACAGCCTCCACATGTTCTCACTGTAATTTCCCCTCATGAATGAATTTATGCTTGCACTAATGTGAATGTTCGGAGGGAAATCAAAAGCATTTTACTCGCAGTACTCAAGATTACTTACCTTTGTTTGAATAATGACGTATTCACACCGTGGAGGCTTAAAAAAAGCCAAATCTTGTACCCAGTCCTTGGTGGATGTGCACCTTCAGAGATTTATAATTGCAAAATTGGGGCACCCTGTATGCGCTGACTCCACAGACAAGGTACGAGAATATATCATTGTAAGTCAATAGCGGTTGGTCTTGAGGGTTAATACACCACTGCTGTATTTCATATGGGTCCACATTTCCAATGCATGCTATTTTTTGCAAGTACCGTCTCTTTGCATCTGGACGCAATCTGTCTCTATAATGTCCTTTTTCTTTTGAGCTGCTTTTTAGAATGGTTCGTAGCAATTTTCCTTCCAACACAGTGTGTTTGTTTTGATTCATGGCCTGCCAATATGGTGCTGCGCTCCCACAATGCATTGCGGCATTACGTCAACTCCAAAAGCCTATGCGTGCAGGAGAGTATGCGCATGCGCATTGCCATGGTGATTTTAAAAATAAACAAAAAAAATATATATATATAACTAACACCCAGCACGCCCCTGCGGGCGGTTTATCCTTCAAGCTCGGGTCCTCTACCAGAGGCCTGGGAGCTTGAGGGTCCTGCGCAGTATCTTAGCTGTTCCCAGGACTGCGCTCTTCTGGACAGAGATCTCCGATGTTTTTCCCGGGATCTGCTGGAGCCACTCGCCTAGCTTGGGAGTCACCGCACCTAGTGCTCCGATTACCACGGGGACCACCGTTACCTTCACCCTCCACATCCTCTCGAGCTCTTCTCTGAGCCCTTGGTATTTCTCCAGCTTCTCGTGTTCCTTCTTCCTGATATTGCTGTCATTGGGAACCGCTACATCGATCACTACGGCCGTCTTCTTCTGTTTGTCTACCACCACTATGTCCGGTTGGTTAGCCACCACCATTTTGTCCGTCTGTATCTGGAAGTCCCACAGGATCTTAGCTCGGTCATTCTCCACCACCCTTGGGGGCATCTCCCATTTTGACCTCGGGACTTCTAGGTTATACTCGGCACAGATGTTCCTGTACACTATGCCGGCCACTTGGTTATGGCGTTCCATGTATGCCTTGCCTGCTAGCATCTTGCACCCTGCTGTTATGTGCTGGATAGTCTCTGGGGCATCTTTACACAGCCTGCACCTGGGGTCTTGCCTGGTGTGATAGACCCCAGCCTCTATGGATCTTGTACTCAGAGCTTGTTCTTGTGCTGCCATGATTAGTGCCTCTGTGCTGTCTTTCAGTCCAGCTTTGTCCAGCCACTGGTAGGATTTCTGGATATCAGCCACCTCCTCTATCTGCCGGTGGTACATACCGTGCAGGGGCCTGTCCTTCCATGATGGTTCCTCGTCTCCCTCCTCTTTCTTGGGTTTCTGCTGCCTGAGGTATTCACTGAGCACTCGGTCAGTTGGGGCCATCTTCCCAATGTATTCTTGGATGTTCCTTGTCTCATCCTGGACTGTGGTGCTGACACTCACCAGTCCCCGGCCCCCTTCCTTCCGCTTAGCGTACAGCCTCAGGGTGCTGGACTTGGGGTGAAACCCTCCATGCATGGTCAGGAGCTTTCTTGTCTTTATGTCAGTGGCTTCTATCTCCTCCTTTGGCCAGCTTATTACCCCAGCAGGGTACCTGATCACGGGCAGGGCGTATGTGTTGATGGCCCGGATCTTGTTCTTACCATTCAGCTGACTCCTCAGGACTTGCCTGACCCTCTGCAGGTACTTGGTGGTTGCAGCCTTTCTAGCGGCCTCTTCATGGTTCCCATTTGCCTGCGGGATCCCCAGGTACTTGTAACTGTCCTCTATGTCTGCAATGTTGCCTTCTGGTAGTTCAATCCCCTCAGTTCTGACTACCTTCCCTCTCTTTGTTACCATCCGACTACACTTCTCCAGTCCGAACGACATTCCAATGTCATTGCTGTATAGCCTGGTAGTGTGGATCAGTGAATCGATGTCTCGTTCACTCTTGGCATACAGCTTGATGTCATCCATGTACAGGAGGTGGCTGACAACTGCTCCGTTCCGTAGTCGGTATCCGTAGCCAGTCTTGTTAATGATCTCACTGAGGGGGTTCAGGCCTATGCAGAACAGCAGTGGGGACAGAGCATCTCCTTGGTAGATCCCGCACTTGATGGTAACTTGTGCTATGGGCTTGGAGTTGGCCTCTAGTGTTGTACGCCACATCCCCATTGAGTTCCTGATGAAGGCTCTTAGGGTCCCATTGATCTTGTACAATTCTAGGCATTCCAGTATCCAGCTGTGGGGCATTGAGTCATAGGCCTTCTTGTAATCAATCCAGGCAGTGCACAGGTTGGTCAGTCTGGTCTTGCAGTCTCGGCTGATTGTTCTGTCTACCAGTAGCTGGTGTTTTGCACCTCTGGTATTCTTGCCAATTCCTTTCTGTGTCCCGCTCATGTATTGACCCATGTGCCTGTTCATCTTAGCCGATATGATGCCTGACAGGAGCTTCCATGTAGTACTGAGGCAGGTTATTGGTCGGTAGTTGGAGGGGACCGGTCCCTTCTTGGGGTCCAGGACCGTCCGGCCTTCAGTTAGCCATTCCGGGTGTCTTTCGTTAACTAGCAGCTGGTTCATTTGTGCTGCCAGACGCTCGTGGAGTGCAGTCAGCTTCTTCAGCCAGTAGGCGTGAACCATGTCGGGCCCTGGTGCTGTCCAACTCTTCATACTGGAGACCCTTTCTTGGATATCTGCCACTGTGATGGTTACTGGACCCTGTTCAGGGAGGTCGCTGTGGTCTGCCCTCAGATCCTCTAGCCACTGAGCATTGCCGTTATGGGTTGCATCCTTCTCCCATATGCTCTTCCAGTATTGCTCCGTCTCCAGCCTTGGTGGTGCTGTTCTCTTATTGTTCCCTTGCCACTGAGAGTACACCTTTGCTGGTTCTGTGGAGAACAGCTGGTTTATTCTCCTGCCTTCTATCTCTCTGGTGTACCTCCTCAAGCGGCTGGCCAAGGCTGTGAGTCGGAAGCCAAGGGGTTGTGACATGATTCGGAAGGCATTGTGGGCATTGTAGGCTCAGCCAATCAGAGCCAGCGGATTTCGCTACACGGGCATTTTGCCGTAACACGTGCAAAAATATTGCCGTTCAGTGCCTTCGTAACTTGAATTTTTTGTGAAACGGGGTATTCGTAAGTTGGGGTTCCACAAAAAAAGGCAAAAAATACATGTGCTAAAATACATTTCAAAATATATTATAAATATATTTTAAAATGTATATATGGGTTTTCAATTTTGTTGTCCGGTGGAAAATCGGGAGAAATTCAGAAGAATGGATTTTCGGGAGGGCCACTGAAATTCAGGATTCTCCCGGAAAAATCAGGAGGGTTGGCATCTATGATGTAGCATAGCCTGTAAAGTTATTATAACGGACACATGTTATGAGTGAACTTGACTTTACGTGACTGACAGCTTTCTTTGAAAAATACTTTCTTATATCCAGGTTCTTCCTTTTTTGCTGCCATCCTACACCCCCCTTCTTTGTAGGTCCTCGCAGCGCAGGATTGCCACTTTTGGAGTTTTTACGTGCTTCGGGGTTTGTATGTGTGTTGGAGTTCGTACGTGTTTTGGAGTTTGTACGTGCTTTGTCTCTAGGGGCGACCACAAATATACTTTTATTTATTCACTCCACATAAAATGTAATAAATAAATCATATAATACAAAAACTGTCAGGGTCCTGGGTCTGAGCGACCAAGGATCCCTGAACAGTTATGGACTTGTTATTGTGATATGTATTTTTAAGTCTATGCTTCTGTTCGGTGTTCCACTTATTGTATGTGTAGGCGTGTGTAGGTATGTGTGCGTATATATTTGTGTGGATGCCAAGCACCTGCAGGCCTGATGGGCGTGGTCCTGCTAGAGGATTGGCCACGCCTGAAGCCACACACACACCTGCTGGTGATCAGGCTCGTCGGGGGAGCTTTTTAGGAGACCGATGGAGCTCCCACTGACTTCATGTCAGTCTTAGCTCAGTTAAAGTCTGTGAGTGTATGCCTACTGGAATACAGTGTCTTTACGGCTGGCTCTGTTATTTTCCCCTCAAGAGGAGCGTGACACATCGGAGGGCAGCAGGCACGGGGTGTGTGTGGACACACGAGAGTGGAGAACACAGAGCACGGACTTTTTGAGAAGACACGACACGGGAGTCACGGGAGAGCATGGAGATTTACTGTTATTGTTTCATTCACCATAAATAAACGCACTGCTTAGACAGAGTACCGCAACTGGGTCCTCCTTTTCCCACATCCCTACGGTTTGCCCTGCCAAAACTGTGACAGAGTGATCCCGCCAAGCATGGACCCAGCGGTCTCTGAGGAGAGGCTCAGGAGGGAGGTAATGGACACCATTTATAAACTGTATGACTTATGGTGGGAGAAGCCCAGGGAAGGGTTTTGTCGCGCTGTAGAAAGTCGGCTGCAGGAGACGTTTTTTAAGTTCCCCTGGCTGGTGGACTCCCTCAACCCAGTTGTCCTGGACTTTCTGCTTTCTATCCTCCGCCACCACTCTCCTACTCAGGCTGCTCACCGGCCTGGACAGCCGGTGGATTTACAGCCTGACGTGCCGGCACCGACATCTACACGGAAACTACGTTCACGCCGCCGGCGCTCCTCGCCGCAGCCGGATTCCCGGACATCTCCAGAGCCGGCTGTGGTGAGTAATAAGGACGATTTTTCGTTTTCCTTACCATCTTTGTCTGTGTCTACAGTGGGTGATGACGTCGCTGACGCTGCTTTTAGCCAGCCGTTAGCTCAGGCAGCGTTACCTCAGTCGGATGTCTCTACACCCCTCGCTGCTCCAACATCTGCAGCTGTGGCGCCTCTGTCGTCTCATCTGCCTGTAGCCACGGCTCAGCCATCTTTTTCGCCACCCGGACCTGCTGAGCCCGAGCCGGAGGAGCCCGTGCTGCTGCCGGAGGAGCTCGGCGATGACCAACCTGGAAGCGTCCAGGCACCAGACTGCCATCGACGGTTGGAAGCCCATGGGCCGCGTCTGTCATGGTCCTGGGCCATGTGGGCCCAGTATTCTTAGTTTTCATGTATTTTTGTATTTTGTTCCTTATTTAGGCCATGTTTTCTGAGTTGCCCTGTTGTGTTGTTCCCTAAGTGTTTTCCCTTCATGGCTCTCTCCCCCCTGTGTGCCCTCTATGTATTTATGAGCCCTCGTCTCCCTTTGTGGTTGTTTCATGTTTCCCCAGCCCGTTACGTCTGTGTTTTCCCCGTGCTCTCTCTCCTCCTGTCTGAACCTCTGTGCCTGTACATGTCATGTTCAGTTCACCCCGCCCTGTCTCGTTATGATTATCAGTGTCACCTGTGTTCCCCGTGTGTGCCCACTTTCCTCGTTTACCCTCTGTGTATTTCTGTCTGAGTCTCCCTCTGTTCGGCGTCGCGTTCTCCCTCATGTTGTGTGTAATTCTCCCCGTGGTTCGGTTCCCTTGTACAGTTCATGCTTTAGTTTTCCCAGTTTTAGTTTATTTGTATTGCCTCCCGTGGCCAGCAATAAAGCTGTGTTTTTGAGTTTATCCCCGTGTCTGCGAATCTGCATCTTGGGTCCTTCCCCTGCCTGCCACACAACGTATCATGACAGAAGAACGCGACCACAACACGGACCCAGCAGTTCACAACCCCTCCGCGGACCTCCAGTACGATCTGACCATGTCAGACCCAGCGGACAGTCCGGACGAGATTGGGGAGGAGCTGCAACGGCTCTGCCGGCTCATGACGCGCATCTGTGGGTGCACGGACCCCAGAGTGGTGTCCACCGGGTTGGCGGCCATTGACGCAATCCTCCAGCAAGCGCCACAGCTCCGGCGGTTTCCCCAGCTTTTTGAGGCGTTCGACTCTCTGGCCCCCCTGAAGGAGGAGCTTCGCGCCCGCACGCTGGCCCAGAGGGTGTTAAACGCCGCCTCCGCACCTACGACTCCGACCCGCAAACGGTTGTCGTTGCCGCTGCCTCGCGAGCCGGAGGCAGTCAGAGTAGGGACTCTGAGGCTCACCGCTGCACCGCCATCAACTCACAGTTCGTCTCCGCCACTGTCAAACTACATAGCCCAGCGCACCGAGATGGTGGAGGCCACAGATTTCGACGACGATGAGCGACAGCAGGTATTGCTAGCCTTACGGGAGGACGAGCTTCGTTGGAAGCCCTGGCTCATTTCAGAGGAGGAACTCACACCTGTTGCACCGCCTCGGACCAGCCGCTCGCCCTCCCCACACTGCTCAGACTTTACTTCGCCTGCCTCTTTTCTGGCAAGGATGTGGGCGGACGACGAGGAGATCGCCGCCACATCACCCTCTGCTTCGGTGGCTCCAGCATCCATCGTACACACTTCCAGAAAGAACCGGCGTCAGCGCCGCCGTCGCGCACTGCTACGTCCTGTCTCGCCCTCCACGAAGCGTCCCGCGGACGCTGTGGGGGTCCTGGACGTCGATCACGAGGGGCAGCAGCACGCCGCAGGCGCACAGCTAGTGGAAGAGTTCGGGAGGGAGCCGTGGCTCGCTCCTGATCATGACGAGCGCTCTTTCCGGGGGACTCGACTGGCTCTTGGGGGTCCCCGGAGTTGCCAGGGACTTCCACCGCTCACCCCGCCCGCTTCCACGGATAAAAAGAAGCGGCACTCTCGCCACCGGCACCCTGAGCCTGCCATTTCTCGGACAGTTTTTTCTGAGCCTGCTCCTTTTCCTGCTCGTGTTTCTCCTCCCAGGTCAGTTCAGTTAGCTCCCTCGCAGCCACCCTCAGTTCAGTTAGCTCCCTCGCAGCCACCCTCAGTTCAGTTAGCTCCCTCGCAGCCACCCTCAGTTCAGTTAGCTCCCTCGCAGCCGCCTGTAGCGCAGGCCCCAGTAGCTCCAGTGCCGCCTGTAGCGCAGGCCCCAGTAGCTCCAGTGCCGCCTGTAGCGCAGGCCCCAGTAGCTCCAGTGCCGCCTGTAGCGCAGGCCCCAGTAGCTCCAGTGCCGCCTGTAGCGCAGGCCCCAGTAGCTCCAGTGCCGCCTGTAGCGCAGGCCCCAGTAGCTCCAGTGCCGCCTGTAGCGCAGGCCCCGATAGCAGTACGGTCCGCTGGTCAGCTTAACATCCAGCCAGGGGTCTCAAATCTCTCTGGCTCTGCATCAGCTCCTGCTGGGAGCTCGGATGAGCTCATCCAGGACTCCGCGGCTCCCACGCCGCCATCTACCTCGTCAGCTGGAGGGTCCGAGGGGCCCGTTCAGCCTCCTGTCTCCGCTGGAGGGTCCGAGGGGCCCGTTCAGCAACCTTCCTCGTCAGCTGGGGGTTCAGGAGAACCGCACCAGCCTCATGCCACGTCAGCTGGAGGGTCCGAGGGGCCCGTTCAGCCTCCTGTCTCCGCTGGAGGGTCCGAGGGGCCCGTTCAGCAACCTTCCTCGTCAGCTGGGGGTTCAGGAGAACCGCACCAGCCTCATGCCACGTCAGCTGGAGGGTCCGAGGGGCCCGTTCAGCCTCCTGTCTCAGCTGGAGGGCCCGAGGAGCCCGTCCAGCCACCTTCTGCTACGCCTGGCTCAGCCTGTGCTTCGTCAGCTGCAGCTCCGGCCTGTGCTTCGTCAGCTGCAGCTCCGGCCTGTGCTTCGTCAGCTGCAGCTCCGGCCTGTGCTTCGTCAGCTGCAGCTCCGGCCTGTGCTTCGTCAGCTGCAGCTCCGGCCTGTGCTTCGTCAGCTGCAGCCTCAGAGTCTTCGTCCGCTGCAGCCTCAGAGCCTTCGTCCGCTGCAGCCTCAGAGCCTTCGTCCGCTGCAGCCTCAGAGCCTTCGTCCGCTGCAGCCTCAGAGCCTTCGTCCGCTGCAGCCTCAGCCTGTGCTTCGACTGGTCCCGCCTCGACTGGTCCTGTGCCCACCGGGCCTCGGCCAGTACGCCTGACACTGGAGAGCCGCCGCCGCTGCCTTCCGCGCGGCCGGCCCCCTGAACTGCTCCGTCGTCTCCTTCGCCGCCGCCGCTGCCTTCCGCGCGGCCGGCCCCCTGAACTGCTCCGTCGTCTCCTTCGCCGCCGCCGCTGCCTTCCGCGCGGCCGGCCCCCTGAACTGCTCCGTCGTCTCCTTCGCCGCCGCCGCTGCCTTCCGCGCGGCCGGCCTCCTGAACTGCTCCGTCGTCTCCTTCGCCGCCGCCGCTGCCTCCCGCGCGGCCGGCCTCCGGACCAGCTCTGCCACCTGTGCCACCCGCCTGGTCAGTCCCCCGACCGTATGACCCGTGAACTCTGGTGCCTGTGGGCTCTGGGTCAGCCCCCTGAACTTTATTTTGACTATGGTCATGTGCTCCCGTGTTTTCTGTTGTTTATTTTGTTTCCCGTTCTGGTCCCTCCGTCCTGGTCCCCCGCCCCCCGCCCTGGGTGGGTTGTTTTCTGTTTTTGTTTTTGTTTCTCGGGTTTGGGCTGTCGGGAGCCAGCCCTTTAGGGGGGGGGTGGTGTCATGGTCCTGGGCCATGTGGGCCCAGTATTCTTAGTTTTCATGTATTTTTGTATTTTGTTCCTTATTTAGGCCATGTTTTCTGAGTTGCCCTGTTGTGTTGTTCCCTAAGTGTTTTCCCTTCATGGCTCTCTCCCCCCTGTGTGCCCTCTATGTATTTATGAGCCCTCGTCTCCCTTTGTGGTTGTTTCATGTTTCCCCAGCCCGTTACGTCTGTGTTTTCCCCGTGCTCTCTCTCCTCCTGTCTGAACCTCTGTGCCTGTACATGTCATGTTCAGTTCACCCCGCCCTGTCTCGTTATGATTATCAGTGTCACCTGTGTTCCCCGTGTGTGCCCACTTTCCTCGTTTACCCTCTGTGTATTTCTGTCTGAGTCTCCCTCTGTTCGGCGTCGCGTTCTCCCTCATGTTGTGTGTAATTCTCCCCGTGGTTCGGTTCCCTTGTACAGTTCATGCTTTAGTTTTCCCAGTTTTAGTTTATTTGTATTGCCTCCCGTGGCCAGCAATAAAGCTGTGTTTTTGAGTTTATCCCCGTGTCTGCGAATCTGCATCTTGGGTCCTTCCCCTGCCTGCCACACAACGTATCATGACAGCGTCGAGTTCCGAGCCTACGTAGGGCTTCTGATACTCGCCGGTGTGTACACGTCGCGAAGCGATTCCTGTGAGAGCCTGTGGGACGCAGAGAGTGGCAGGTCCGTGTTCAGCGCCACCATGCAGCTCAAGACCTTCCGGGCCTACTCGAGCGCCCTTCAGTTTGACGACCGAGAGACCAGAGACGCCAGGCGTCACGACGACCACGGTAGATACGACAAGCTTGCCCCAGTCAGAGCGGTGTGGGACGAGTGGTGTGGGCGCTTGCCTCTCATGTACCGACCGGGGCCCAAGGTCACCGTGGACGAGAGACTGGTGCCGTTTAGAGGTTTGTGTGATGATAATGATGATGATGGTGGGACATATAGGATGGATCGGTTTTCCTCAATGTATTTTTGGGGGGGCTTTTATTTGGTTTTTCTCCCTGCGTGCTTGTGAAACTGAGTTCTGAACTCTTTCTCTCTCTTGGTGTATGTGTGTCCAACTGTCTGTCTCTGTGTGATGATTGTGATGATAATGATATTGGCACGTATGGGACGGATACTCAGTTTTCCTCAATTCCTCAATGTATTTTTTTGTACTTTTTGTATTTTTGTGGGGGGCGGCTTTTATTTGTTTTTTTGTTCTCCCTGTGTGTTTGTGAAATTTGGACACCTTCTGAACTCTCTCTCGGTTTCTCATCGTCTCACCTACAGGAAGGTGACCGTTAAAGCAATACATGGCAAGCAAACCGGCCAGGTACGGGATTGAGATTTGGGTCACGTGCGACACCCGGTCCAGCTATGCATGAAAAATTGATGTGTACGCCGACAAGCCCAACAAGCTTGGTCCTCCCAAAAAGAACCTGGTCGCTCGAGTGGTCATGGATCCGGACGCAACATCACCTGCCACAACTTCTTCACGTTGCATGAGCTCATGCTCACCACCTCTCACCATTACGTCGGGCCCTCCGGGTCGCCACTGGAGCTGAGCATCAACCCTGACGGCGGTGGCCCCGCGAAACCCTCAATGGTGCTGCATTACAATCAAACCAGGGGAGGTGTTGACAACCTAGACAAGGTCGCGGGGACCTACAGCTGCAGAAGAAAGACTTCTAGATGGTTTTCCACAACATGGTGGACGTGGTGGCCTACAACATGTTGGTCCTCTGGAGGGAGATCCACCCGGACTGGATGTCAGGCAAACTCAACAAACGAAGGCTGTTTCTCGAGCATCTGGGCAAAGCGCTCAGTCTCCTGACGAGGAGGAACGCGAGGAGGAAGGCGAGAAGGAGAAGCTCTCTCCGCTCTCGATTCCCGCCGCAACAAGCTACAGGAAACCCCAGTCAAGAGGCAGAGGTGCCGTGTCTGTCCCAGGAGCAAGGACGTCAAGACCAAGATTGCTGTGCCTGCCGCATTCACGTGTGCTCGAGGTGCGACGTCATGTACTACCCCTGCGGCCGGTTTCGCGACAAGACCCCTCTGACAACGACGCCGAGCGCCGCGGCCCCCTTGGGTCCAACTGACCCCTCTCTCTCTATCTCTCTCTCAAAACCGAAGATGGTTGAAAAAAGCTACCTATTGACACACTGGCTACGTTCACACTGCAGGCGAAAGCGCATCAAATCCAATTTTTTTGACTCTATGCGACCCATATCCGATCATGGTCTGACAGTGTGAACGGCACAAATCCAATATTTTCCAATCCGATCTGGGTCACTTTCGTATGTGGTACTGAATCCGATACATATCCGATGTTTTAGAAAGCGACTGCTGTTTGATGGTCATGTTGCATTAAATACGTCTTTTACGTCACTGACACAAGACAGACGACAATTATCAGCTCCGGAGAAGCGCCCGAGAAGACATCGCGAACACTTCCTGGCCGTCCAGCGTAGATGTCAGTGAAAGTGTTGGGAAGACAACGTTGGAGAAATGTGAACATTTTATTTGTACTGTATAATCTGCAGATTCTGACAGAAATCTGCAACTATCCTTTGAAGCACCGCTTCTCTCTAAAACAGCAATAAGGATCATTATTAGGTTATTAGGTAAATAAAATAACTTAAAGTAAAAATTGGGAAACATAAAGTCCGAAGTCTTTATATTAAGGGCCATCAGTCAAACAATACTGTTTGCTCTGGGTCTAAACAGAGCGCGTTGTGTGTGACGTCTTCTTTTGCGCATGTGGGCGCTTTGAGCGTTCACACTAGAGAGCATTTGCTGTTGCATTTTATTTGTAGTGTGAACGAGCAGACAAAAAAATCGGATTTGATCAAAAAATCGGAATTGAGCATCAAGACCTGCAGTGTGAACCAGGGTTTTAATAGTTTTGCAATTTTCATTAGTTTTTATTTTTATTTAGTTTTGACTTCAGATTTTCAATTTTATATCAGTTTTAATTAGTTTTTACCAATTGTTTGCTAGTTTAGTTTAGTTTTTATTTTTTTGAAAGTCCTTAGTTTCAGTTTAGTTTTGATTAGTTTCAGTTATAGTTTTAGTTGTGTTTGCAATAATTAAGTGTAACAAAATCCCAGTTTCATCACATCAGTCATGCTCTTCTGCTTATCCTTGGGTATGTTGCTATTCAAGCTACCATACCCTGCACCCTGGACAGGTCGCTTGTCTGTCACAGGGCTAACACGCAGAGACAGACAACTCACATTCCCACCTATGGGTTCTTTAAATAAATAAATAAATAAATAAATAAATAAATAAAGGCAGGTGAACAACCATTGATACCAGGCAACTATAAAAGCTATATCTTGGCCCCAATGAGACTATTAGCTCTTGCAACACCGGGTGTTCGTAATTTTGGTTCAAGTGAATTGATAAACTTTTTGAAGGCAATTGACTCACACAGTTATGTAGATGTCCCCGTCCTGTTGTCTCGGGATGCATCACGCTGCCTTGCCTGGGGTTAGCTTCTGTTTCTGGGGATGAGGGTTGAGTGTGCTCCCGTACCTTCTCAAGGTAAGCTAGGTTAGCCTTCTTGTGTGAGCTTTTCAAGTGCACTTTAAGGTTTGTGGGATTTTTTCCCTTTAGAAATGTCCCTCATAATTTGTCTCTTTCCACTACAAGACACTTGCTTTATCCAAAACACAGTCATATTCAAAGTAATCCCAAATTGGACTCTGGCGCTTTCTCCCGACTTTTCCTGACATGATTCTGCGCGTGGACGGAGCAGCAACACAGACGACTTGACTAACGTGCTGCCACCTGCTGGCATAATGAGACACAGCAAGCAAAAATCTGGAAACTAAACTTCATTTTCACCCTTGGCTATTGTAGGACACGCACACATCAATGAAAACTAAACACATTTTTGCTATAAATTCAGTTAACTTTAGTTAGTTTTGTGAACACTCATTACAGTTTTAGTTAGTTTTCCTTTTTTTCTTTTTCTTTTTATTTCCGTTAACGAAAATGTTTTTCACTTCTAGTTTTCGTTATTTCGTTAGTTTTCGTTAACGATAATAACCTTGGTATGAACGTACCCACTGACTACTTGTAGGCCGAGTGCGTCTGCGTCGATGACTCGGGACATTTACGAGCTCTTTCTCCATAGCTCACGTAACCGGGAATGGAGCCGTTTGGTCGCAACGGCAGCGAGAACGGTGACGAGGGGATCTGCATCTCTGAATCGGACTGCGTCGCGATTGGAGAGCGCGAAAGGGGGGAGCAGCGATTGTCGCGGAAACCAACCGACCGTCCCCGTGTACTTCAGTGGTCACCCGCCAGTCGCTACTGGGACAAACACAAAAGAAACGCACCGGTTCAAGCAATCGATGGAGGGCTACAGCCGTTTAGGTGTCTTTGTCCGATGCTGCGACGAGACCCGCTATAGACGGGGTTCCGCCTGACCCCCACCTCCCCCACCCCGAGCCGCCGCCGCGGCCCTTCGTCCCGTTTCATGACGAGGATGATTATAATGAATGGGTCAAGTATTTTTCATATACAGGTCAGTGATGTATCCGGCTTAGGTATTGATTAATTACAACAGCTGTAATTGGGCTTATGTGAACTATTGGCAGCATTATTTATTTATGTTATATTTTGATCAGCTGAAAGACTCAGTTTATTTAAATCCAGGTTGAAGACTCACCTATTCTCAGCTGCATTTGAATAAAGCACCAAATCCACATTTTTAAGCTTAAATTTCAAAACTTACATTTAACTACTGATTTTATCTGTTTTGATTTTATATACTGTTTTGTTTGTTGTTAGTTAGTTAGTTAGTTAGTTTGTTTGCTTGTTTTAATCAATTTTAAATCATGCTTTTTATTTGTCTCTGTAAAGCACTTTGAATCACCTTGTTGTTGAATTGTGCTATACAAATAAACTTGCCTTGCCTTATATTTTGCACTCTGTTGACATGGTGTGCAGATCTTCAATACATTTGCCATTTTAACTGTCTTAAGGAGTGTAATGTCCATTCAAAAAGTAAATAAATAAACAAAATCACAGTAAATTTTGGAGCACAAAAGGTGGTCCTTTGGATGGCTTTCACTGTCTTCTCTATTTTTCTCTTATCTCTGTCTTATATGGCAGTTTTAGGAATAGGTACATTTAACATAAATGGGGGTAGGGATAAACTAGGGTGACCAACCGTCTTCTTCTCCCCGGACAGGTCCACTTTTCACGTTCTGTTGGGGGGGATTTTTGAGATTGATGAAAATGTCCGGGTTTTCCTACAGAAGACCCATATGTGTGATGTCATCCCCGAGCTGCTGCTTTGTGAGTTGATGTTCTGCGCTCACAAATGGGACAGACAGTGCGCAGCAGTGCGCCTGATGATCTTTAAAAGATGCCAAAGCGCAACTGCAGCTTTTCAGACAGAGAAATTTGTTTCTGTTATGTGTACAGTGACAATGACTGTTCAGTTGTTAAGTGATGACATATGAACCCTGCTTCTGGGTCCAAACTTTTCTGCGTTTATTAAGGCTGTTGTCACGTGGCCGGGTGGCCGGTACTGAACAGGACTCAGGTGCAGAAACCCAGAGCGGAGACAGCAGATGATGCAACAATTTATTAGGTTTAAGTGCAAGAGAAAAACGTGGCAAAGACAAAAAACAACGAGACGTGGAGTCTTGGTGCAGCGTGGCCTGGGGAACGTGGCTATGGCGAGGGAATGAGGCCTGAGATGCGGAACGGAGCTGAGTGGGGAGCAGTCACACTGAAGGAAGAGGATATAGGAGTTAGGTAGGTAGTGAAGGCAGCTCTGCAGTGGCCAGTTGTAAGAGCAGCAATTCTTGCTTGCAGTTAGGGACCTGGAGTGTTGAGAGGGGGGTGATGAAGATCCAGGGGAGGCTGAGTGGCGTGGAAAAGCTGGCCTGAGATCCGGGGCTTCAGATGGAGTGTGATGGCAGGAGGGCAGGCAGGTGAGGCACAGAGAGATTTCCAGAATGATTACTAGGTATCCTGAGTCCAGAGGTGGAGTGTGAGCCAAGGTGGATACAGCAACTGTAGCACAAGAGAGTCGTGTTAACAGGATGAATCACAGCAAGAACTTAACGTATAAGGCCTGTTACCAACATGTGTTGATGACGAACTGGCAGTGAATGAACATCAACGTGTGGTTTAAATCCCTCTGGCTTGATTGCCTGCAATAGGCTCCAGGTGTGCGGGAGCTGGAGTTGGCCCTGCCCAGGGGCGGATCCCAGGTCAGTTCAGGAGCCTTATGGAAATTCCAGCCACCCACCGCAGACCATGACAGCTGTTGTGTTTTTAACACTTGTTTTTAACAGGGCTCAGGTGGTAGAGCAGGTCATCCACTAATCGGAAGGTTGGTGGTTCGATTCTTGCCTTCCCCTAGTCTGCATGCCAAATATCCTTGGGCAAGATACTAACCCCAAATTTCTCTCCGATGCATTCATCGGAGTATGAGTGTGTGTGAATGTTAGCTATAAAGCACTTCGAAAAACGTGCTTGTGTGAATGGGTGAATGCACAGAGCAAGATGAACAGGTTTACTGATATTTACATTGAAATTTAATATTTCATGTGAATATTGGTGATGACAGCTTCAGGACACCTTCTATATGGAGAAACTAATTGCATGCATGCTCAAGTGGGACTTTGGCCCATTCTTCTACACAGTTTTCAATTCCTGAAGGTTCAGTGTGTCCCTTCTATGAAGTCTGAACCTTAGGTTCCCAGATTCTCTAGGTTTTAAATTGGATTCAGGTCAGTTGATTGGCTGGGCCATTCAAGGAGCTTTATTTTATTTCCCTGAGTTGGCTGTGTGTTTGGGATCACTGTCTTGGTAAAAAAGCCCACACTCCTTTCATTTTCATCATCGTGGTACACTGAAGCAGATCGTTTGTCTCCGTACATTTTTCCATTCATCCTTCCTTCAATTATATGATGCGTGCCATTGCTGCTGAAAGATTGCCTCATCGCCAAACTTCACTGTTGGTATGGTGTTTTGGGGGTGATGTGGACTATGGCATCCAAAGAGTTAAATTTTCTCCCAGTATTTAACAAGCTTGTCTAAATGTTCTTCAACATGCTTTTTCCTTCAGCTATGTGTGATGAGCGTGCATACAGGTCATGGTTAAGTGGATTACTTGTGTTTTCTTTGAAACTATTGCACCTGCTGGTCCTAAGCCTTTCTGTAGCTCTGCACATGTCGGCCCCTCGGACAACTCTCAGTAATTCTTTTCACTCTGTCTGAAATCCTGAGGGCAGCAGCTGGTCGAGGCCAGTTTATGGGGAGCTGATGTTCTGGTCTCCAGCAGTTTAGAAATTCTTCTGTAAGCGATGCCATCAGTATGTTTGCAACAATAAGGCTGTGAAGTATGATTGTTTCTTGTGTGACACTTTGGTAATGACACACCTTTTTATAGGCTATCAGTTGGGACTGAACCCGCTGATATGTGCACTGAGTGTTGCTTTCTGATTACTGATCGGGTTCAGCTGGCGCTCCCTGTTTGCAGCTCCCTTTCTTCATGTGTTCAGTACTGTGTCCCTGTGTCATTTCATCAAACTCTGAGTAAGTATACCCTGAGTTAACGAAAACTCTGAGTTTTCGGTTTCACAAAGCGAGTTTAGATTAATTCTGAGTGAGTTACTATGACGACACACTCCGTGAAGCTAACCTGCCCCCTAGCAGGTTTACTTCAACTAACCCTGACCTTCTCCGCCTCTTTGTCGGAAACCTGACTGTAGGAAGTGTCAGACATGGCGTGTCCCTTCCTTGAAGAGCCAGTAGATGTTGAAGCCCAAATTCTCTGCAGAGCTCTCCGCCGGGAGAGAGTGATCAGAGCGCGTTCGGACATTTTATCATTTCCTGATGATTTTCTGTGTGAACGTTACCGTTTTTCAGCACAATCTATAATTTATTTGAATAACATCCTCAGGCCTAATATTGCTCATGTGACACATCGCGGACATTCTCTCAGTTCTGTACATATTATTTGTATCGCACTTCGGTTTTTTGCAAACGGGAGCTTTCTGTATAATATTGGTGACGCTGAGCACGTTTCCAAGGCTACCGTCTGTTGGGCAGTCAGGAATGTTACAGTTGCACTGAAACGTCTCCTGCACTCGTTTGTGGTGTTCCCCGGTCATAGACCCACAAGATTTATCAAAGAGGGATTCCACAAAATTGCAGGTATGGTAATAGCAGGATGAACAAAACTTAATTCATGATGTGGTGATATTTGAACTACTACTTAAATTTTACATTTATTCCCACGGTTCCCAGGCGTGATTGGCTGTATAGATGGCACTCACATTCCAATCATTGCTCCTTCAGTAAATGAAGGAGACTATGTGAACAGGAAGTCTTTCCACAGCATTAATGTACAGGTACATAGTTCCCTGTAGCATTTCAAACTAA